>NC_088622.1:630170-940255 GCF_036013475.1 Columba livia
CTGGAACAGGGGGACCCCATTCCAGGAGTTACACAAAATACAGTGAAAACCAGTTAGAACATTGTGTGCTCCCAAGGGAACAGAAATGGCCCAGGGATCCCCAAATTTGGCAGGACCTGTTGGAATCGGCCCCGCGGCCCCACAGCCCCGGCGGCACCGACCGGCTCCGCGGCTGCGGGAGGTGAGAGCTGGCAGGGGAAGAAAGAGCAAACCCTGCCAAGTAATGCCCCAGCATCTTAATTCCCGCTCTCCCTCACCATGCTAGATTGATTTATTAATTAAATAGCCTCGCTTCACCCGGCCCCTCGCCCTCTCTGTGTTCCCTTTCAGAAAAGCTCGCCGCGGTCCGGCTGCAGCGAAGGGGAAGCGCAGAGCAGCGCGGGCGCTCGAGCGCTCGGCAGGCGCTGCCTTCGGGTTTGCAAAATGAACCAGTGCCCCAGCAAACGGAGAATGAGAATGGGATGTGAAACTAAGACTTTGTTCGATCGCCTCTGCTGGCCGGAGTGCAGGGGGGGAGACGAGCTCTGGAGATCTCTGCAGCCTGGCAGTGCAGCCGGGTTGGAATGTTCCTGGTGAGCGGATGGAAAACGAGCCCTTGGGCTGGGGAGCAGCGGGGAGAGCCGCCCTGGACCCAGGAGCAGAGAGCTGGGACCCACGGAACCCCAAAGCTCCCGCATCCCCACGCAGGGCTCAGGGCTCCACCTTTGGGGGCTGCAGGGTCCCTTCCAGCCCAGAGCAGCTCCTCACCCTGCTCCACAGGCTCAGCTTTCCAGTTTGATATTCAGCTCTTCCTCAGCCATTCAGTTCTTCCACCATAGGCCACCAAAGGCAGCGGGTGTCACCCAGCGTCCCCGGCTCTGCCGAGGCAGCGGACACCCCGGGCACCCCACTCAGCGCCAGCAAAGCCCCCGGGAGCTCAGGCCGTGGCAAAAAGTGGGTTTTTTCCAAAATAGAAGTCACACCAGGTGTTAGTGCCCCACCTCTGTGACTCCCTGACACTCTTTGACTTTATTAGGTCCATAAATGAAATTAAAATACAGTTAAAATGGATTTCTTAAGTGGACTCATAAAAGCTTTTGATGGAAGAAACACTTCATTCTTCTAACTTTTTAATGACGTCTATTCACGCCGTCTATTCACGCCTTTCCTTCCACTGTGAACTTTTAATGACCCATAATTTTTTTACAAACCACTTCATTTGCAGTCCCCAGGAGGCACCTTTGCGCCGCGGTGTAAATCCCACAGCAAAGCCCAACCGCAGCGGCACTGCTGGGCCAGACCCACCGGGATCACCGGCTGGTGCCTTGAAAAGCGCTCAATGTTGCTGTTATTATATTACTGTACTATACCATGTGTTGTTATATTAATATTAATGTTGCTATTGATAGTGGTGGTGATTACAATAATAATAATAATAATAATAATAATAATAATAATATAAATGTTCCCCAGTGCTTCTTTTTGCACCCAGGCAGAGCAGCCGGAGGCACCGGGTCCCCAGTGGGTGCCAGGGACAGACAAGGTCCCCATGTCCCCATGTCATCCCCTCAGCGCTCCTGTACAGGTGGGACATGGGGTCCAGCCACTCGATGCCACGGGCTGAAATAAAGATGATGAAGGAGATATTCCAGGCTCTTCTCTCTCCCCTCTCCTCGGTAAATGTCATGCTGCAGGGGAGTACAGCCAAGAAAAGTTCAAAGTAATAATATCAGAAATCTGCTTCTCTTTTCCTTTTGACATTTTATTGTGATACGAAATAGCAGGGGATAAAAGCTCTAATGGGGATATTTGGTTCCTTCTTTCGGTGAGCATTTTAAATGCTGGCTGGTTATGACTCACATTTATTATGATATATGCAAATCTTTAAGGGCCTCGTTCCCAGCGCCGAGGCGGCCGCTTGCAGGGGTTTACAGCGCGGGAGCCAGGGCCTGGCACGTGACGATGGCGGCCACCAGGGTCCCCGTGTGTCACCTGTTGGGAGGGTTCGTGCCACCTGCTCCGCTGTCCCCAGCTCATCGGGACAGTGGGGACAGGGACGGGACACAGCACCCCAGCCGTGCCGCGGGAAGGACGGACAAAGCGCCGGGGACAAACGCTCTTCTCCAGCCCCGCGTCCCGTGGGAGCACACAGTGCGCCCCACACCCGCTTTTTGCAATTAAAGCACAAACTGCTTCTCCATCGACCGCTTTGATTATATTTCCAATTTGAATTTATACCAGAAATTTCAGACGGGTAAACAATGGCAAGTAACTGGGCTATAAAATACAACTTTAATAATATTTGGCTGGGAATGTGTGCAGAGTCTTGTTGATTTGTGCAGGGGAAAAACGAGTTGATTTAAAAAAAAATAATAAAAACCTCATTTCACATTGAATCCTATCCTAATTAGAAGCTATTATTGCTCTCCAACAAATAATCTTCTGAACTAAGTCCATTCCACAGAGAGTGATCAAAGGGTGATTTAATTAAATTTTCATGTTTAATTTTCCTTTTTCATTTCTGAATTTTTTGCGTTTCTCTCCGGGTGCCGTCACAGGAGGCGAGGCGGGGGCGTCGCACCGCGGGTCCCACTCTGCTCCGGCCGGGGCATCCCTGCCCGGAGCATCCCTGCCCAGAGCATCCCTGTCCAGAGCATCCACTGCCCAGAGCATCCCTGCCCGGAGCATCGCTGCCCAGAGCATCCCTGTCCGGAGCATCCCCTGTCCAGAGCATCCCTGCCCAGAGCACCCCTGTCCGGAGCATCCCTGCCCGGAGCATCCCTGCCCAGATCATCCCCTGTCCAGATCATCCCCTGCCCGGAGCATCCCTGCCCAGATCATCCCCTGTCCGGATCATCCCTGCCCAGAGCATCCCTGCCCGGAGCATCCCTGCCTGAGCAGGACACGGGTACCGCGGCTCAGCGGGGCCCTGCGGCAGGAGCGCCTCCCCTCCTTCATGCTGTCTTGGTTTTCGTTATCTGGTCCGCAGCCAGCTTAAATGTTATGCTTAATTTAGAGCAATAACACTTAAATTATGAATTGTCTGCTGTAAGTATAAATTATACATTTTGGAGATGAATATTCAGGTCCTAATTCAAAGCAGCAGATGTGGTATGGAAATGTTCGCTGGCAGATACGATTCTGAGCCATGAGTTGTTTTTATTTTCCCTGGGAAGCTGTTCCCAGCCGCCCCCCGAGCAGAGCGGGATCAGCCCCACCATGCGCGCCCACAGACACCCCGGGGCCGCCAGCTCCAGCCCAGCGCTCAGGAACACCAGGAACGTCACATCTGAGGTGAACTTGGCCTTGGGCAGCCCAGAGCGGACAAATGTTCGCATTTGAGGTAAAGGCATGGGTTGCGGAATAGCATCCTTGTTAATTAGGAAGTAAACCTTTGATTGCAGCGATCACCCTGCTCAGCTGCCCCACACTTCACTACTTATATATATGTATAATTTTTTGAGCCTTGTGGGCTGTGCTGGGTTTGCAGGAGCCTTTACTGGGCCTTTCCTCTGCAACCAGCCACAGGCTCCGCGCCTGGGGAAAAAGCACAGGCACAAACCCAACACTCCTAATGCCGCCTTCCCGTGTCCAATTTGTGTTTACAAGGCAAAAGTATATTGCTGATTAGCAGAAAACACGGAGGATCCTCTGCGGAACGAGGCTCCCTGACTCCAGCTGGCACCTCCCCGGCGGGAGAGGCGGATTAAAGCCCGAGTCCCCCCGCGCTGCTCTGATGGTACTAAAGAATTCATCAAAGTGACAAGGCTACAAAAGGCGCGCATTACCGCTCCGCCGCTCCCTTGCCACTCACCGGAAAATAATGCCCCTGCTGCGTCGCCTATGATCTGTTTCAATTATTTTTTAATTTTCAGTGTGTTAGTCAAACTCCGACACTTGGAGAAAAAGGCAAAAATCATGCAAAGTGCTTTGGAAAACTCCTGTTCTGGTGAAAAGCTTTCCCGCTATGAATATACAATATCTCCTGTAGCAACTGGTAAGTTAGCGTGCATTTAGAAAAACCACATTTCCATACAAATACGCTTTCAGCCCCGCATCTACATAGATGGAGAGATATCTCCTTTTTCCTTCCAGCCACTGACGGATTCTGCTGTCATTGCTATAGACGCTCGTATTGAGACATACGCTGACACGCATCTGTTTCATAAGAGCACAGTTAAGGAATGTGGTTTGCTGCCTGTGATGTTCCTCCCCCTCTTTTTTAATCATGCAAATAATCTGTCCTCAGGGACTGACGGCTGTGTCCGTGGGCACAGGGATGCGGTGGGATGGGGATGCGGAGGGATGGAGATACAGGTGGGATGGGGATGCAGAGGGATGGAGATACTGGTGGGATGGGGATGCAGGTGGATGAAGATATGGGTGGGATGGCGATACAGGTGGGATGAGGATGCAGGTGGATGGAGATATGGGTGGGATGGGGATACGGGTGGGATGGGGACGCAGGTGAGATGAGGATGCAGGTGGATGGAGATATGAGTGGGATGGGGATATGGGTGGGATGAGGATGAAAGTGGGATGAGTATGCAGGTGGATGAAGATATGGGTGAGATGGGGATATGGGTGGGATGGGGATGCGGGTGGGATGGGGATGCTGGTGGGATGGACACAGAGGTGCCAGCTGATGCTGAAACGCTGACTTGGATCAACACAAACCCAGTTTGACCTCCTGTTTGCTCGCCATGCCCAGAGCTGCTCCGCACGCCCATCGCACCCTGCCCGCCCCTTCTCCCTTTGCTCATCAGTTACCACCGACAATTCACAAGATGAAAAGCTGCCCTCGTGTTTCCCACAATCTCAGCTCCTACAAAAATACTTATCTGGTGGAAAAAACCTTTTTAGCTTTCCTTTTTCACTGAAAAGTGAAGAATTCCCCCCAGACCCCTCAGAAATGAATCGCAAAGAAAGTTTCTCTCCGGTTCATCTGAACGATGCTTATCTGAGGGGGTGGAAAATTACTGAAAAACTTTAATAGTAAGTAGCAAAAAAAGGCTTAAATTCAACCTTTATGGCATTTTTAATCACATCAGGCATGATTCATTTCACATGCAAATCCGGCCTCACGCTCTCTGTGCTGCTAAAGCATCTGACTTCAAACCATTGCAGCGCAGAACCATTCCAGCAGCAGATTCAGATCTGCACCAAAGAGCAACCGGAATTCTAATTCTGCTTTGAAACCCGGGATCCCTTTAGTGAGGGGGAAAAGCGGTGGGCACATCCGATAGCAGCCCCCGTTATCTGAGAGGGGGTCAGGACAGGTCTCCGCAGCACGGGGGCTCATCCTGGCTCAGGTACCAGCGCCCGCCCTCCGGCAGCCCCGGGTAATCTCGTCATCAGCAAACTCAGCACTTGGCTCCCTCCATTCATCTCTCAAGGCAAATGGAAACATACATTATTTATTTATATAAAGTGTAAAAATATATTATCTAAATAAAAATTATACATAACTATTTGTAAATAAGTATAAATAGATATAAAACATAAATAGGCATCTGGAGGAGGACGCGGGGAGACGCCAACACCTCCTGCCCCCTCCCGGCGCCGGGCGGTTCGGGCGGCAGCTGCATCCCGGGCTGGTGTCCTGGAGCATCACTCGCTCTTCCCTGGGTCTGACACAGCTGTTTAGCACAATACTCAACAGAAACAGGTTTTCACTGCAAAACTCCAAGTTTTTCATGCTGGTATAATCCTCGGGTTTATTTAAGCACTGTATTGCAGTGAATTCCTCTTAAAGATCATTTGTGTGAAGCACAACAACTTGTCCAGCTCTTCCCACCCTGAGAATTCAGCCCCTTCTCTTCTCCCCGCAGCTATGGGGACAACACACAACACCCCAACAAAAGTTGTTCAGAGGTGGGAAACGAAGCAAAATGTGTTTTGATCTGGCAGCGTTGTGGGATGGAGCTGGAATCCATCACCAACGAGTGGTGGGTGGCGATTCCTCCACTCCGGGGCTTCCCTGCATGGCCACGCCAGCGGGAGCTTCCCCAGGGCAAAGGTGTTTCGGTTTGCCAAGGGAAACCCACGCTCTGCTCTCGTTAATAAGAGCAGAACGGGATGCGAAGCTGCGCGGTGCCAGCCGCTCCCTGGCCAGCGCTTGCCCGGCCGGCAGCTCCGCGTGCCCGGGCTCCAGATGCAAACGAATCGCGTGATTATGTGGCATTTTTACACCGGTTTTGGCTCTTAATTGGATATAGCTTCCCACAAGGAGATAAAATATTTAAAAACAAGTGCATGAAAGAAAGAGTCAGCCTTTATTAAAACGACTTCATCGTTTTGAACTGATGCCTTCAAGTACGCTTTTGTAATTCATCCTTATAGATATAAAATTATCATCTGAAGGAAGATTGTTAATAAAACTGACACTTCCCCATCAGTCAACTTAATTCACAATATAACACTTTCCAAATCCAATTATGTCTGTCTGATGACTGACGCTCGATTCACCGCTATTGTTCATGTGGAAAAGCGGATACAAAAATTAGACGTGAGTAAATGAGGCAACACCAGGCGATTCCTGCTGGGGCAACCGGGGAATCGCCGCGGGCAGCAGGTGAAGCCACCGACCCCCGTGAACAACTGAGCCCGTCCTGATGGCGAACCCCAAATCCTGGTGGATTACAAGAGAACAGCTCTTGCAGGATAATTTTCAACGCGTGATCAGATGCTTTTCCAAGCCAGGACCCCTCCGCACACAGCCCCCGTTGAACCCTGTGCAGGGGGGAGTCTCGGCACCCCCGTGTTGTCCCTTACGGCGTTAGCGGCATGAACGGGCACACGGCTCCGAGTTGAACCAGGCACGGCCTGTCAAAAGACAAAGCACTTGTTCATCTGGGGGTGTTGCCTCTTCCCACTGTTTTTCTGCTACCTTCTTGCATTTGGATTTAAAATAAGAAACTTGCATTGCTATAGAGGATGTATTTTTAAAACAGCAGAGTTATCCTACAGCATAACTGTAATTGCTTGCTGGGGAGACAGAAAACGCTACTCTAGATTTGTTTGTGCCTCAAACTCGGGAGCACAGAAGGGGCTGTGAGACAACGGAGACAAACTGCATCTTGGGCATCAAATAACCACCAAAATATAGGTTATCAATGGCCTCCTGGCCACATTCTGTTTGGAAAACTGCCTCTGCTGCGGGGCTGTGACCGATGGCTGTGTTCCACGGCAGGACGTGGGTTTGGACCTGGGATGCGCCCTGGAAGGGGAGGACAGGGACGCGGTTTGGGGAACGCACTGTTTGCTCCTGCTGCCATACCCAGCTGCCGCGGGCTCACACCACCGGCCTGTCCCCATCACAGGGACACATCCGTCCCCATCACGGGGACACGTCTGTCCCAGCCGTCACATCATGGGGCTCCGCGGAGCCTCCCCGGGGACGGACATGGAGCGTTCCCTTGGGAAGAGCCACGCGTTGGGCTGACGGCGGCAGCACCAGCGCAGCCATCGCATGGCAACCATCGCCAGGGAGACAGAGCTGCGCGCCGCGCCGGCGGCTCCATCGCACAGCACAGCCCAGGACGGCCCCAAATTTCCTCTGCAATCGCTGTGCCGGTCCCGGGCCCTGTGCTGCGCCAGAGGCTCCTGCCCTGGGCATTGACACCAGTGGGTGTGAAGAGCCGGGGAGCAGCGCAGGCACCTCCCGCTGCCTCTGAGGAGTCACCTCTGTTACAGTGTTTGAATATTCCTTTGTTAACTAGGGTTATTTGTCTAAAGACAAAAACCTCATCTCATTTCATCGTCACAAGGAGCGGTGGTTTAGCACTTTACCGCTCTTTGGGGATACCATTTGTGTGGCATTTCACATTTTATTCCCTTTTGTCGGCTGCGGGGTTGTCAAAAAGGGAACGAGGTGCATTGATTATGTGTGTGGGAAAGCTGCCGAGGTGCCAGAGCTGGGAGGGGAGGTGGTGGGGCCGCGGAGCCCTGCTGCGAGCAGCCAGCCCCAAAACGGGCCAGGAAAGGGCTCCCGGGCAGGGGAGGCGATGCCCTGTCACCGGGGTGGCGATGCCCTGTCACCGGGGTGGCGATGCCCTGTCACCGGGGTGGCGATGCGGACAGAATACAACACACAGCAGATCACAGCCAGAGCAAAGGGCAGTGAGTTACAGCACACAGAAAAGACACAAACTGCAGAAATAGAAAAGCACATCTGTGGAAGGGAGCGGGAGCACGGGGAGCCCCGGCCACGGGGGTGGTGCTGGGTGCCACGCTGGCCCTGCCCGTCCTCACCCATGGGTGAAAAGATACTAGAATTAAGACAACAGATGAGCATCAGCCACCTGCAGACTTCCTGAGACCGGTGGAAAAAGTGTAACCTGCCTCTCCCTGCCCTTATCTATGTGTGTTGTGCTTCCCTGCAGGGTTGCAGGTGTCCCCCTGCCACACACGGTGCCCTGTACCTGCATCCCACAGGTTCCTCTGGCTGCTCGTGCCACCCTCACCCACAGGAACCAGCAGCCCCGGCGGTGCTGCAGGAGCCCGCGGTGAGCACCGGTACCCAGCTCCACCACACAGCATCCTGCTGTCGCCATGGAAACTGAAGATGCA
The DNA here is from genome assembly GCF_036013475.1 of Columba livia. NCBI lineage: Eukaryota > Metazoa > Chordata > Aves > Columbiformes > Columbidae > Columba > Columba livia. The sequence continues at coordinate 638,721 of NC_088622.1, forward strand.
GCAGCGCTGCCAGGCTGGGGGTGTCAGAAACCCCTCTCCAGCCAGCGTTTGTGGGACACGAGTGAGCAGGACACACAAACCCTGTGGCATTTCCTGGTCAGTAGCCACCAGCCCCCATGGCACAGGGACCAGAGCTCCGCTGGAGGCTGGTGAGGCCGCTCACAGCATTAAATATCATCTGCCATGGCATTTCATCTGTCCTGATTTTGGAACTGCATCATCCTCTTACTTTCATCCCTCTTCAAGAAAATGCCTGGATCAATTAATTACAAATCTGCTTTGTAATTAAAAGGAAATGAAAAGTCACTCACATCCCATGCAACAGTTTGATCTTCCTCCAAGAGCATCCTAACGCCTAACGCGGGGCCAGCAGCGAGCTCTGCGTCCGCTCCCATGAGAAAAGGTGACACTACGGCAACACAGCAGCAGCCAGGGCTGACGGACCCGCCGCTCAGCACCCGGCTTCACGTCCAGTCCAAAGCACACGGCGCTTCTGTCCTCCCCTGCCTGAAGCCCCCGGGGTCCCCACGTGTCTGGAGCTGTTTATTCTCATGGAGACACTGAACCTTGGCTCTATCCTCCGCCCAGCGTGAGAGTGCCCTTGTACCAGGGAAACCCAGCAGACCTGCTGAGCTGCTTTACACTAGTGCAAAACATGGAAAAGAAAAATAAATCATCTGGAACATCTACTTAATGTTTTTGTAGAGGGGGGAACTGCAGAAGGCGCAGGAGCGCTGGGGCAGCCCAGCACAGCTCCTCTGCTTCCCATGGGGTGGCGGCACAGGCACCAAAGTCCCTCCTGCAAGCGTCCACCGTTCCCTTATCCAGGTTACTGAAAGAACTCGATCCAGGCAAATATCAGGACCAGACTGATCAGAAATAGTACAGCTCTAAAAGAAAAATTAAAAACGACAACAAAAAGTCCCTTTTCATCCAGATGCTGCATCTGTGCTTACAGCAAGACCTCGGCTGCTGATGGAAAGGATCCATTCTTGTGGTGTCAGAGGGGAGGCAGTCATGGCACTGCCCTGTTTAATACTGGTATGATATTTAACTGACAGAATTAATCATCGTTGCTCAGCACTTTCACCATATGTATTGCTTTCCCATTTGGTCCTCAGAGAAACCCCAAGCAGCATTGGTGAGCTGCCTTAAAAACATCTTTAGGTTGAAATAAAATGGAGAAGAAACCCAGTACTTCATGGATTTACAAAACTATGAAAAAATGAACATCTGATGGCCCATTTTCCAAACCAGGTGCCTCTCCTGATGGTTTCAAGATGGAAACCAGCAACTGGTAAAACATGCAGCACAAAGGTGACAAACAGGAGAAAAGCAGCTATCTGTCAAAACAGTTCCTAAATCCTCCCAATAAAACAAAGTGCCAAATGGAATTATAAAGCACCGCCGGTCCATTCGGGGCTGGTTGGGAAGCTGTAGCATGAATACCAGGTCTGGAGGGGGTTTCTGAGCTGGGTCCCTGCAGGTCGCTGCTGTCAGACCGGTGTGATGCCTGGGGATGGGGCAGCTTTGCACAGTAGGTGACACCAGCATCCTCCTGCCCTTGCCCACTACACGTGAGGCCCCTGGTACCCGGGCACGACTTCTGCGAGGGTTCAGCACGTCCACGTGCAACACACCCCCCTGCGTGCCACGCAGGACGCGTTCGGTGCAGCCAGGCCTGGCAGGAGCCTGACAGCCCGCTGAACCATCTGCTGCTGCTGGAGCCTTTGCTCCAGGCTGATGTGACATTCGCCATCCTGGGACGTGCCCAGGAACAGGCACCTGCCCGAGCAACCTGTGTGTGCGCAGAGGAGAGGAGCTGCTCACATCTTTATGGATCAACAACAGCGAAACCTCATCTGCTGCTGGAAGAATGCCCGAGGTTTTGGAGGGACCATTTCAGCTTTTCAGAAGAGCCCAAGTACTCGTGACTCATCACAATATTGTTTTTTCTCCTCTTTTTTTTTTTTTTTTCCTTTATTCATCTGAAATAGTTCACTTTGCTGTTAAAGCTAAACCATGAATCTATGAGGACCATATGCTCCCAGCTACATTGCAGGAACCCGAGACTAATTCAGATCTTGAGCCTGTCTTTAGGCCATCTGTTTGCAGGATCACACAAGACAATGTGTCATTATGGCTGGGACAATTTGCATAACCGCTCGGGAGGAGGAATTGTGTCCGGCGCCATTCGCAGCAGCCACAATGGAGTTCTCACGCTGCGGGCAGGGACAGGGACCGCGCGGGAGCATCGCGGGGATGTTTCCCACGAGGGGGTGGCTGAGGAGGGGACCGAGCACCCGTGGGACCCCTCGGAGCTGGCCGGGCCCCAGCCATGCCGCCCCAGCCCAGCTCTGCTGTGCAGGACCCGACCCGCGCCCCGTGCGCTCCGCCGGGGTCACGCATTAATCCTCCCAGCTATGACAACAAAGGCTCAAATGACCGTGACAACGCACACCCCGCCGCACAAGGCTCGGAGGAGCCGCACCGAGCTCGCCGCAGCCCCGGGCCCGGCTCCGCTCGGGAAATCCAGCCTGGAAAGCCTCACCGCCGGCTTTGTCATCCCCAAGCACAATGGCCCTTTAATGATAATTACAGGCTTTCCAGCAGCTTTGTTGTTCCGTGGGGCTGGGGCTTTTTTGGTACCAGTAGGTGCTGTTTAAGTACTTGAAAGAATGGCACTTAGCAGATGTCTTGGGGTAAATGGTAGGTTAAGCGATACAGAGAGCACCAGCTAAATGAGCGCTAATTTACGCTCACGTGATTCAATTTGCATGGTTAATTCTATTTAAAGCAAACATCCAGAGCACACAGGAGCTCCGAAAGAGCCATCCCTCTCATTTTGTCTCCTCTGCAACGCTTTGGAGAACAAAGCGGTCAGGATAATGGAGCTAACAAACATTTATGTGCCGCGGGAGCAAAGTTCCATAAACACCTTCCCCCTGGTCGCCCGCACCTGATAACATCATCGTGCACAAAAGCGGCAGAGCAAACACAGCCCAGAGGTCGATGAGATTAAATGGGTGCCCTTCAGCTCTGCTGATCGCTTGTGCTGGCAGGCTCCACCAGGAGCGGGCTGCTCCCCCCAGGGATGCTGCAACCCGAGGGACGCTGCGACCCAAGGGACCCCCCGCCCGAACCGGCCCAGCTCCCTGCAAGCGCAGGGCCTGGGTGAGCACCGAGCTGCAAGAAGTTTGCAACCAAGCAGACAAAACCCCCTCACTTCTGCACCCGCCAGCCCCGCGGGATGCCGGGGTGCACGCACCCATCGAGGCAGCACCTTGCTCAAAAAACACGCACAAGCTGGACCAGCTTCAAGCTGATTCCCGCACTAAACGCTTTATCAGTATGAAATGCTGCCCGCGAAACGCTGAGCACACATCCGTGCTGCGATGTCTGCCCGTAATTCTGCACCCGAGGTCACCGCGGTGCCTAAGGGAGGGAAGCGCCGCTGTGGCCTTCGCTGAGCACTCGCTGCAGCCGCTGGTTGAGGATGAGGATGAGGAGCGGGCAGCACGTAGGGACCCTGCGGTGGGGAGAAGCGTCGCCCAGCGCCATCTCCCCCAGCCTGGCCAGGCCAAAGTGTGCCCAGAGCGGCAGGTGGGCACCCGCGGGCCCCGGGCACAAAGCCGGGCTGCAGCCCCGGAGCCTCCGCAGCGCTGGGACAGACACAGGAGAGGCCTGAAAGGCAAGTCGAGAGCAGGTTTTCTCTCTCTTTAGCTATAATTTAGTAACATGGTTAATGCTATACATGAAACTGAACTCTTCTTAATTTGCTCCTAATTAAGATCCTTGAAGATTTACCATAGCACCAGGGCTCTTTACCACCTGGATGTTATTTTCCCTGTTCCGAACCACTTGGGATTTCCCCTGGAGCTTTTCCCTTCCAGTTCGAGACTGGGAAGACAGAAGGCAGTGACTCCACTTGCTTTTTAGCAATCAATATTGCTTTTTAGCTGAATAATAACAATTCTTCATTACAACGCTTCAAGTTCTGCAGAGAACAGAAGGCCTGTAAATGCCCTAGATGAGCAAAAAAGCATAAATTACCTTGGAGATAATAAGCCAAATGTAAACAGTATTTACGGCTCATTAAAGCAGTGATGCTGTGCGTGCATGGGAACGCACGCAGCGAGAAGCCGGGACAAGAAGGCGTTTGCACATTAGTTCTTTTCAACCCAAGAAATGTGACAGCAAAATATCAGAAGACATTTCCAAGCAGCGTCCTACAGAAGATCCCTATCGGCACACCTTGCTGTTCTCCCTTCCCTGCACAGGGCAGAGGAAAGCTCCGCACCGTGCTGGCGGACCGAGCTGGCGTGACGTGGGAACTGCTGGCAGCCGCCGCTCCAAAGCAACGATCAGAGGAAATATTGCACAAATAAGCAACGGGGCTGAAATCTTTCCAACAGAGAACAAATTTGTAAGACTCCAAGCTGGCGTCTGGACTATTTGTGAGCGGTAAAAGGAACCAAAGCAACAAATGAATCGCTCACTGCAAAGCGGCTCGAGTGACTACCCAGTAATACTGAGCCTCCTGCAAATTGCTAGGTAACTACGCCGGACGGAGCCAAAAATAATCCCTCCTGTGACTTGCCCTGGCGGTGCCTGGAAGAGTGAAATAACAGCGTTTCGGCACGTAATGGTGCGATTGGGGCTCTGGGGAGCGGCCACAAAGGGTGTCCAGCCATGTGCCGGGGTGGGGGTCCCTCGGATGGGTGCTGCCAAGGGGCTGGGGCACCCAGCCCTGCCCGAGGCTCCGGGCTCCTTCGGGGTGGGAACAAACAGACAGGCGTTTTTGATAATGCCAAAGAAAGCAAAGAAAGGGGCTCTCAGGTGGTGCCAGGGGAGCAGGGTGAGCAATGCTGGGACCCCAGCCCCTGCACAAGCACCGGCGACTCATGGCGGGTCCTTCAGGAACACCCCCTGCACCAGGGTGTAAGTAACACCTGCCCGTCCCTCAGGTGCTGATGGAAAAATGGCTTCTTATTGCCATGGAAATTTAGGAAACATCCTGATTAACTCAAAAAGGCACCATAAATCGCCCAAGTTAGAATTCTCTGGGATGAAAAAGCAGCAATTTCGTACCTCGTCAGCAGAATGCAGATGAACAGGCTGAATGAATTAGTGCATGATAAACTTTTAAAAAGCCGAGTTACAATTTAAGACAGTGGTGAGAGCTTCGAAATGATTTAAGATTTATGAAAAAAAAAGCCCCAAGCCCCCCAGCACCACTAACGCCATTCAATAGGGTCTGCACCACTACCCGTAACGCCATTCAATAGGGTCTGCACCACTACCCGTAACGCCATTCAATAGGGTCTGCACCACTACCCGTAACGCCATTCAATAGGGTCTGCACCACTACCCGTAACGCCATTCAATAGGGTCTGCACCACTACCCATAAACATCTTTTACCACCTCCTGGGACGGGATGTCTCTGTTCCGCAGCGCTCGGAGGGCTGTGCGCCCGGTGCCTCTGGGTGACTGTCCCTGGCCTGGGGCCTCGGGGGTGACATTGCCCACAGGGGCTGGTCCCGTGGCCCCCAGCAAACTGCTGGGCTCCTGGCAGAGGTTTCTGCAGAGCTGCATATTGACCAGGGAGCAGCAAACAGGGGTTTGTGAGGGAAAAGGCACCAGGATGGACTTGAGGAAGGACATTGTCCCTGCTCACCAGGCACCACTGGGGGCAAGAAGGGGCTCCGGTGCAGGCAGGAGCTGCTCAGCTGAGGCCTCCCGGGGGTCCCTGCCTGGCCCCACTGGGGGCTGAGCCCCCAGCACACCCCCCAGCGCCCAGAGGTTTCACGGTAATTGCTTGGTGCAGCCGCCAAACACTTTATCGGCACCGTGAGATTTCCCCAGTGCCTTGCTGCTCTGTGCGTAATGAGATTAGGCACAACTCCCCCCCCCCCCCCGACAAGTTGCGAATAATAATTGGCTTTGTTTTGCTTTCAGTAAGCCACAATGAGTCTGCTGATCCGAGCGATTAATTCTGCTCCTTCCCAATAAAGGGTTGGTGGCTGTGGCATCCGGGTTCCTGATCCTGCCCTTCTACAGGGCTGGGAGCGCTGCGGGCTGGTGGGAGCGCTTCCCAGCGCCGACTCCTGCACCTCCCACCACAGGGGCTGCTCCAGGGGGCTCCGTGGGCACAGACATGGCCTTGTGTGGATGCCACCCCAGGAAGATGCCAAAGCCCAGCCCAATGTCTGGTCCACCTCGGCACTGCTTTTCCTTGCAGAGGCCTGGAAGGGTCAGGGCTGAGGATGCTCCTGCATCCCACCCCACCACAAGCGAGACGCAGCAGCTCTCAGCACCCACGTGCCCACCCCAGCACCCCGGGCTGCTGCAAGGTGCTTTGCTCAGCAGAAGGGATACAGGGGAGCCCCTGCAGCCCCCTCACCACGTCCCCCCGCGACGCACGTTCAGCCCACAGGCAGCCAGCCCTGCAGAAGCCGGCAGCACCGCTGGCGGGCTCGCTCACAGCCAGAGGTGATAGCAAGAGCACCAAAACAGCCACGACCATTTGACAATCTCTCTCATTGCAGACAGATGCCCATTGCTCCAACGTCCCCATGGGATCTGCCTCCCCATCAGCTCAGCCCCCTCTGCGGCTGCGCTTTTTGGGTAGCCGCTGCTATCAGCCCAGCCCTGGGTGAACCGGCTCTACAGCAGCTGCAGCACCAAATTTGCTGGGATCCCTGGACCCTGCACAGCACAGAGTTTGGGGGAAGCTGGAGGAGCAGAGACAGCTTAACAGATCCATGGGGCACTACCTGCTCCCTTCCCTGCCCCGGACACCAAGGCTGGGCAGGCTCCTCTGTGCTGCTAAAGGGAGCCTGGAGAAGCTGCCCAGCCCCGTTCCTGTGGGGTCAGGAGAAGCTGAGCACACCCTGCACTTTTGTCGGGACAGGGGACACTTGCTGTGCATCACCAGGGTCCGGGCATCACCCCAGCAGAGCCCCGGGACCCCGCAGGGAGAGCCGCCTCCAGCAGCACCGCGGAGCGCGAGCGACGGCACCGGTCAGTAATTGCAGAACTCATTTTTCAATGGTGCTGCAAATGTGCCTATTAACATCAGCTCACATCTCTTCTGAGTGATTTACCTGTTTCATTTCATTCAGTGAATTAAACACAAAAATAACAGTGGTCTACACGGATCCTCTTATCGATCTGCTGCAAATGGGCAGCATCTGTCACTCCCCGCGCCACGTCCTCCCCGCATCGCTGCCCCGCGGGATGAGCCGCCGGAGAATAGGGGGTTCTGTTCCACATCCCCCTGCATCGCTGCCCCGCGGGATGAGCCGCCGGAGAATAGGGGTTCTGCAGGAGGGGGATTTGGTTCCATGTCCCCCCACATTGCTGCCCTGCAGGATGAGCCACCAGAGAACGGGGGTTCTGTTCCATATCCCCCTGCATCGCTGCCCCGTGGGATGAGCCACCAGAGAACAGGGGTTCTGTTCCACATCCCCCTGCATCGCTGCCCCGTGGGATGAGCCACCAGAGAACAGGGGTTCTGCAGGAGGGGGATTCGGTTCCGCGGGTGTCACTGCCTCCTGAGCAGCCACACGTCAGCCCCTGAGTAATTACTTGAGGAACGAGACAGTTTATTGTCCAGTTCCTGACACGTCTTACAGCATGCCTGAGACATTAATGTCCTTCTAAATCATTGCTGGGTATAATATTTTGTCACTGATGCCACACATAATCTTCACGTTTGATATTCTCCTGTATCTAATGGTACTCTGTAAAATTACAGTGACACTAATGCTTACCACCCTTATTGAATGGAAAAATCAAATTAGAGATGAAGTATCATCGATTTTGTTATGGGCTCCAAGGTGGCAGGGAGTCAATTGACCTTTCTCGAAAAAACAAGAAGGTAGAGATGTTTCTGTTGTTTTTCATCGCCCTCCTGGTGCTTATTGTAGTTTCTTTGGGAGCTTATTTCCTCGCCAGCTTTACTGTGCTTAGTTTTCTTCCGCAGAGCAATGCAACCAAAGCACTAGAACTTGCGTCACTAAGCCCTGGAAGCGGAAGATACCGCCACCATTTACCAGCCCTCTCATAGAGTTTGAAAATAACATTGTACACGCATCGTTTGTTGAGAGTATTCTTAAGAATTCATAGTCAACAGGGAAGGATAACTTCATTATCAGGATTTGCGCCCCTTGACAGCCAAACTTTCCTCTTACAGATGGAAACCTCTTTTTTTCCCCATGAATGGCCTGAGGCTGTACAAATTTGATTAAAGACAGAACAACAGCTGCAAGGTCCGTGTTTATCGAGAGCAGCGCATCGTCTCTCGGAGCCGGGAGCCAGCCAAGCACGTGCTCCGCAGCCAGCGCCGGGGAGGCCCGGCCCGGCCACCGGGAGCGTGTGCCAGCGCCCCGGCACGACCGGAGCTCCACCGAGGAGATGCAGCTTCATCCCACCGTGAGAGAGCACGACCTCAGCCAAACCTCCTCACCTGCCTCCATCCGCCTTCCCTCCATCCTCCTACCTGCCTCCATCCTTCTGTCCTGAGACTGCAGCACGTCCCGCGCCTTCCCCTCCTCTCCAGATGCTCCACAAGATGAGCGAGTCCTCGCCGGCACCTCCCGTCACATCTGCAACAGAAAGGGTCCCACAGCGGTCACGTCTCCAGCACCCAACTTCAGCCGTTTTCCTCCCCTCCCTTCCACCGCATGCAGAACAAACTGCTCTCTTGTTAGAGGAACGGCAGCTTTATCACCGCTGATTGCATTAACCTAATAATACCTGCAGAAAGCAATCAACAGAAAAAGACTAGAAGCTTCGCTGTTTGTTTGTTTTTTTTTTTTTTAAACAAAGACCTGATCCATGAAGTGTTGATTAAATTAGAGGATTAAATTAAGCAGCGACTGAGTCAAGTGCGAGGGCTTGCCAGAAAGCCTGTGTGTGTAACACCGATGGTGAAGGCCACAGGGAAACACAAAGGGCTTTGGAAGGCAACAATGAGACTGCAGAGGAGAGCCAGGTGCTCTTCAGGGGAGAGGGTCAGCAGAGCCAGGAGGCAAAGTGTGTGTCCCCCACCCCGTCCGATTGCACCCCCATGCATTTGGAGCTCCATCCCCGCATATGTGTTTCCTCTCATCTCCGCGGTCGGTGCGGACCCCGCAGCGTGTTTCTGGGGGTGACATCGCAGCAGCTCCGGGTGCAGCCCCCTCCCCATCGGGCACCATCAGGATGCTCATGGGGACACTGGCAGTGTCCGCTGGCCACAAACATTGCGATCACGATGACGCGGGAGCTCGTGTGCGCCTTCCATAAAGTGTCATTATAAGCTGTTAAAGTGATTTCTCAGCGGTGATCCTGAGAAATTGTTGCCTCTATTTTTCCCTCTCCTTGAGAAAATTCTGATCCTGCATCAGAGATGAAAGTTGCCTAATCTGAGCATGCAGTAAACTGCTTGTTGTGGTTATCAGCTCCTCCTCGTTTCCTCCAGGCTGGGTCAGATTTACTGAGATAAAATTGTCAGCAGAAGACAAAAAAGGACAATCTTTCAGCTGGTACAAGTTGGCAGATCCCAGCTGAAGTCAATGAATTGATTTTCAGTTACATTATCCAAGTACCTCACTGGAAACCACTGGCTGCCTGACACAGGACCAAAGAGCGAACGAACAGGCAGGTAAACGGGTAACGGCAGCCTGGGATGGGGAAGAAACATTTGCTGAACAGGAGGAGCAGCAAGTTAGCTCAGGGCTGGTAAATTCTAGATGCTGCTGGGGGAGAATAAACACATCTGGCAGGTGGCAGGCGACGGCAGCCGAGTCATCGGGATCCCCATCAAACCAATTCAAACCAGCACCAGGCCAGCGGCTGACACAGCACTGCCTGGGGCCACCCGCTCCGGCCGGGGACGCGCTGCTGCTTCCAGCCATCGAGGCCACATCTGTAATTAGGAAGTTGCTTTAATTTCCAGCACAGTAACTGATAAGTTTCCTGAACCGATGAATCCACTCACCGTGTCAGCCGGGATGTCGGGTGAGATGTTCGGAGGACAAGAAGCCAAGAGCATCCTCCAGAAACAGCCCCTGGGGCTGAGACCGGGACAGCTGGTGACATGAGGAACCCTGTCACACCGCTGTGCCCGCAGCTCCCAGCCTGGCACGTGGCAGCAGCGCCACGCTCCCCTTTCAAGGCGGATCGCAGCTGATAATCCTGATGGCTGTCCTGGAACCACACGCCTTTCCACCATGATTTGGGAGGAGAATGATGTTTTACACCAACTTCCCATTTTTGTTTTGAGGGTATTAAGAAATGAAACATTAATGGAATGTAGAAGAGGAGCTGAATGTTCAGCTACTATTTACCAAATCGTTCCTGTTCCTCTCAGGAGAGGAGGAAAAATAGGAGCAAGAATAAAACGGTGCCTAGAAACACACCATTTCTCAGTGCACGCATGGCTGACAGCCACTCAGCACAAATGAATAAATATTTTATGTACTTTAATTTCCTCATCTACAAGCCTGATGTTCTGAGCCTTTCTTTGCTTTATTTTGCTACTTCATAAATGTTAAAAACGTTTATCCTCTTATTCTTCCCAACCAAAGTAAGACTTTTGCCAGTCTCTGCTCTTGTTCCATTTGCTTTCATCTCTTTATTAGCATAGCAAAATAGCACATCACCCGCAGGTTTCTCCCTTCAGTAATTTCTCCTTTCTATTTCTTTCCTCCTTCCTTCCTTTGGTCGCCTTCTTATCACCTGTGCTCCCATCTCGGTGTTATTCAGGAAGCATGGCGTTTGCTCATTGAACCCTACAGTCTATTGAGATGCAGCTCGGTTTTTTATTGTGTTTATTTCATTTCCTTTTTTTATTATCTCCTCTTCCTTATTATGCCGTCACATCATTTCCCCTCTGTGTTCCTGAGCTCCTGCATCTCCCGCACGGTGCTGGGACATGGAGCGTGGCACCACAGGAGCCTCAGACGGCTCTGCCGTGCCACGGCAGCACCAGCCAACAAAACCTCTGCAATTAAACACTTAATCCTCCTTAAATGGAGCAGCAGCAGGGAAAAGGACAGGCAGGTGAGGATGGACGTCACCACGCTGAGAAACAGAGGAAAGCGATAATGGAGAACAGAGCGAGGTGAGCACGGACGAGGATTAATCACAGGCAGGGTTCAGTAGGAAGGTTTTGACGTGAGGTGAGATAAGTGGAAATGTCTCCTGAAATGGATAATTGTCAGGAATTTGGAGAATTACCCTCACCAACTGCGTGCTGTAGCTCCAGTGCTGCATTAGTCTTTCCTTGGTGATTTGCTAAATTTATTCTCCTGCAATTCCTAGCAAAATTCAAACCTCATCACCCAGTGGGTTATTTCCATTTGTCTGCTTGAGAAGTGGTTTTAGAAAAACCTCAGATACTTTTAATTAGCTTTAAATTTCTCAGCTGTTATTCTCAACCTGTGATTACTGTTTGACTGAGCTGCACCTATTGTCTTCTCTCCCTTCTCTGGGCTCAGAAATTCCTGTTTCCTTCAAACCAGCCACAGCTTCTTGAAAACTTTGCAGTTGTGATTTTGGTTATTGGAAGCGCCTTTTCTTTGCCTGTCACAGCCAAACAGGAGCCTCGATCCCCAGCCCCCGAATCGAGAGGAGGTTTTGGCACATTGCAGCGACCCGGGGGTTCTCAACGCGTCCCTCGGGCAGATTTAGCAGCCCCCCCATCCCTGCGCCCCCCACCGACCCCCGCTCGCACCCGCTGCCCGTGCACGGGACTGAGATCAGAGCCGCCCGGTGCTGATCACCGAGATGAGCCCTGACACGGAGAACTATTTTTAATTCCAAGCGTAGTGTCTGCCTGTGTGCCAACCTGCGAGCTCTGTCAATTTGCAGGGAAGTAGTCAAATCCGATTACTACAGAAAATATGCAGGGAGGGTAACATGGTGTGAACTGACATAATGCATGTTGGTTAAGGTGCTATCCTGGGCTTGACTGTTTTCTGGATGTTATTAATCCCACAGCAGCAAAGAAAAAGAGACACAACCGAGGGTTATTATTGCCATAAGCCCTTCAGCTTGAAATATATTTGCCATGAGAGTCATGGAGATGAAGTTTCCCTACAGACGGATGTACCTTCTCTCAGGCAGGGTTATCTTCCCTTTGCTGTGGGAGCGGGACAGGGGGCTCACCCCCCTGTTTGTGGAAGAGGGACAGAGCAAAGGCTGCGATCCAGCAGCAGCATCTTCCAGCAGCATCACCAAAGCCCAGTGGCTGCTGCAGGGACGCGCCTGCGAAGGCACCTCGGTGGCACTGAGCCCCACACAGCCAGCCCAATTAACCACCCCAATCAATAACCCTGACCCAGAAATTTCAGGCAGGAGCTACAATCAGAGCAGCATCTCCCCAGAGGCCGCCTTGCAGACGCGAGTTCACGGCGCACAACGGGCAAGGTTCACTCTGGGTCAGCACTCGCGGGTCCTTTCCTTGACCGCAGGGCTGGGGCCAGCAGTTTAAAGAATGCTCTTAGATCCTCTGGGGTCAGTCCTGTCATTGGCATGTTTGATAATAACTGCTAATTGCCCCTTTATTGCTCCGGGTAGCTCAAGGTGGCACACACGCTGAGCCTTCATGAACTGGAAAATGTGCCCACTTCTCCAGAATCCACTTGTAAATAGTGATGGTAACGGGAGGAGACAGGAAAGCCCCGCTCACCAGGGCAGGGAGCAGCACCTCCCTTCTTGCAGGGGCCCTGGGTGCTGCTGTCAGAGCAATAACAGCCACAACAGCACAATTTGCCGCCCCAGAACAAATGAAACCTCCTAATGCAAAGGCATTTCACTTCCCCTCCAAGTAATTACCTTTCTGATTCTGATAAAAGGCTGCAGATGACCTCTTTATCTGAGAGGTAACAGTCCATCTTCTCCTCCGCGCGCAGGCTGGTCCTCCCCGCTCCACAGGGATGTTAACAGCACAGTGCCCTCCATCCCACATCCCCGAACAAGGGACACGGAGCTTCCCAGGGAAAACCCACCAACCTGCAGCCCTGGGCTTTTAAAGCCTCGGGTCTGATCAGCAAAGCAGGAGAACCTGCTGCCATCAGGGGGATCTCAGCCCAGCCCACTGGGGCTAATGCCAACACAGGTGGAGCTACCAGCCCTGGAAACAGCCACCTGTGTATTATGGATACAATGGGAAACGGCAGATGCACCCTGTTTATTTTTGGAGGGCTCAATTAAGGGTGAATACAATGAAATTGTATTCTCTCCATCTTTCAATGGAGAGAAAAAGTATTGACAAAAGGTAAAAAATAGAGGTCTGTGGAAAAGCGGGCAGCTACCGCGGCCGGTTACAGCAGGGGCCGGCGATGCCGCGGCTCTGAAAGGCCCTCTCAGCAGCCGTGCGCCAGGGCGTCCGTGTGCACCGAGCCCGGGCTCTGCTTTGAAAATGTAAACCTTTTTAACATCAGAGAAGCAATCCCTCCTTAGAGAAGGCTCTTATTGACCCAGCATGTCCAAAGCAGAATATGTTATAATGCCAGAAATAGCTTCGTGTTGATGGCCGGGTCCTCGACGGAGCCGTGTTCCTGCCGGTGCCGGCCGGGCACGCTCGCTGCCTGCGCGCCCAGGGATGCTCTTGGGCCCCAAGGTGCCGGGGGACGGAGGCTTTGCAGGGCCAGCGCCTTGCAAAGCGCAGCCTGGAGCGCGGGGGCTCGGTGTGTCCCTCCCTGTGACCCTAATGGGAGGAATTTGTTTCCCAGAAAGGTTGGGGACAAGGAGGGAGAGCTTCAAAGTTTCTCCACAAGCCGTGGAAGCAGAATTTTAATGGGGAAGAAAACAAAAATATGAAAGTGAACAGAACAAACAAGAATAAATTATTTATGAGGATGAAAGTGAAGAAAGGAGAGTTAACTGAAACAAAGGGAACCACGCATTTCCCACAGCTGAGGTATCAAGATCAAAGCCCTTGCAAAAGCAAAGCCGATCACTGAGCCACCCGCTGCGGCGATCAGCACCGCGGCTTTGATAGAGGCTGCGGGGGGCGCGGGCGTCCCTCCTGCGCGCCCCTCGGGGACCCCGTCCCTGGGAACACACCCCAGGGCCAGCCAGGCACATGGTGCTCACCACGGGCTGTTGTTTCACTGATCCCTTATTTCACACATGGATTGTTTCAAAATTCAGTGGAAGTGAGCTGAGGGCCCCCCCTGCACCCCAAAAGCAGGTTTGCAGCTGGTGGTGCTCTGAGGTTCCCTCTGTGAGGGAGAAACATCACAGCACCAGCCGAATGTCCCGGTTTTCGGTGTCCCTGGGCACCCCGCACAGCGGCTCCTCACTTACAGCAGTTGTATGTTACGTCTCACCCCCCCGGCTCCACGAGGCGCCCGACTCGTGCTGCCTTAGCGATAAATCCTCAGGAAACGCGCAGCCCGTGGTGCTCCAGCAGCCCCGAGGAGCCGCGGCGCAGGCTGGTGTGACCAGCGCTAAGAGCCGTCTCAGCATCCCACCCCTAAACCGGGTGCCCCTCGCCGCCCTCCTGCTGAGGGGATCACCCCGACAAACCGCACCAGAGAGGGCAGGTACAGCCACACCTGTCACCTGCTTTGTCAAATAACCTCCCTCTGCTGGGTAAATGAAAGACAAATGACAGTGCGCCCAGGCAAACATCTTCTCTCTAAATATTTTAGAGCCATTAACCTCTCCCAGCACTCGTCGTCATCTGCCAGGTAATTGAAATGGCTTTGCCTAAGCAGAATTTTTCTGAGATCAATTATTTACTTCCAGCAGAAGGGTCTGGCTTCAGGCTTATTTATGATGCAGCTGTTGCTACCACCAGCTTCCTCAGCCTTGTTTATTCCTAAGCAGATAAAAGCTGGCTGATTGGAGATAAAGTTCTTCATTTTTCCAAAGTGCCTGATTGATCTTGTTGGCCACACTTGGAAATTGGGATGCAATGCCTTCATTACGCTGTTGTCTTCCCTCTATTGCTGTTCTGCAAATAAGCTGCTCTACAGCAAGCCGGCTAAAATTGGTGAAACGGGCTGGTTCACAGAGGGGAAAATCCGCACGTCTGCCTCGCGAGCAGTATGAGGGTAAACCTGGTATTTCACCCTTTTCGTGAATAAAACAGTTCCCGAGCAAAGGTGGAATGGAAAGGGTGAAGATGCACCAGCATGAGGAAAGGACGCGGGGCTCGTCCAAGCGGCTGGCGCGGGAGGGCGATCGCGGCCACACCGGAGAGTCTGCCCCACCGAAAACAAACTGTATTTGACCATGTAAAAGGTCTTATTCAAAGCAGAGAATTAAGGTAATAACAGTTCTCCAGGAAAGGAAAGAAATTCAATTTCAAAGCCAAATTAAACAAAGGTTCCAATTAGAGCAGATAATGTTTTCAGTGAGCCGAACGGCCTTTTTTCCAGCCTGGTCTGAGTTTAATTTTTCTAATCGGCTCTATTTTGTCACTTCAGTTACTTCAAGGTGGCCAATTTCTTCGGAATTGGCAGATATTGACTGAGGGTGCTGGGCTCAGAACTGTCTGCGTTTTCCCCGGTGTTGAAGCCTTTGGCCACTGCCCGGCTGGGCTGCCGGCCGGCATGCCGTGCCATGTCCCCTGTGCCATGTCCCCTGTGCCATGTCCGCTGTGCCACATCCCCTGTGCCAGGTCCCCTGTGCCATGCCCCCTGTGCCACGTCCCCTGTGCCAGGTCCCCCGTGCCATGTCCCCTGTGCCACGTCCCCTGTGCCACGTCCCCTGTGCCAGGTCCCCTGTGCCACGTCCCCTGTGCCACGTCCCCTGTGCCATGTCCCCTGTGCCGGGGGCCATGCCGGTGTGTCCCCAGTGGGGTCTGGCTGCACCCCCTGCCCGTCTGTCTGCAGCGCCGCGGCCAGGTCTGCATTATTACATGAGACCCAAATAGCTTATTGGGTATGTGCAGATGAAAGCATTGATTTTGCACCTTCAGGAAAAGAGCCCAATTAAGAAGCTCTAATGAAAACGTGACCCATTATCCCCACTTTCTCTTATGTATTGGAAGCTACTATTCAACTGTTTCAATGAAGGGGAAAATCGGACCATTTCTGTTGTACTTCCCTTCGTGCTGCAGGAAAGACTTGCTGAGTGTGCTGGAATTCACCCCC
This sequence comes from Columba livia, assembly GCF_036013475.1. NCBI lineage: Eukaryota > Metazoa > Chordata > Aves > Columbiformes > Columbidae > Columba > Columba livia. Next base: position 654,819 of record NC_088622.1, read on the forward strand.
GACGTCCCGAGGGACACGCTGGGGTCCCGGGGGACACTCTGGGGTCCAGGGGAAGCGGGTCCCTGGGAAATGCGGGCGGAGAGCGGGTGGGATGGGAAGAAGCAGGAACACGAGAGTGGAAACGCCCCGGTGCCCAGTTCGTCCCGCCGGCCCCGTCTCCTTCGCGCCCCTGCCCCCCCTCCCCTTAAACAGCCCAAATGAGCCACGCCGGCGTAACTGGAAAGAGTTATCAGCCTCGTCTGCTGATCCCCGACTCGTTTCTCATTGATTTCTCTCTGGACTACACGACAGAGATGCCACTTCCCAGTAAAGAAGGACTCTCCAGAGAGCCGATCCGTACTCCTGATGTGACATGACTATAGCTTCCAATAACGGCAGTGTCGGGGGGAAACTGTCACCAGAGCAGAGGAGAGAAGACAACATGATTGCTGTAATATGGGTCTTTAAGGAACTCCGCTGGCTGGGGAATTGTGCGGAGCTGACAGTCGGGAACCGATGAACTGCTCCGGCTTCCCCAGTCCTGCCGGGACCTGCAGCCAAACTGGTCTCATCCCCCACCACAGCACTTCACAGGGCTCCTGGTCATCAGCTTCCAAATCATTCTGTATTAAACCGGCTCTGGAAGGGCTGTTCAGACTCTTTGCTCGGGGCTTTCTGCCCTTCAAGGTGTGCAGGGGTAGTGGGGACCGGCTGCGGTCCCAGCATCTGCCCCCAGCACCAAACACCCCTGGCCCTTAAACCTTCCAGGACCAGTCTCCTCACTGGTTAATTATGTTAGGGGATTTCACTTATTAAAACTTCCCACTTTAGCAGCTCATCTGAGATGCAATCCTCCGGCTTTGCACAAATAATTTGCATCCGATCTCGCTGCCACATATTGAACGCTTGCTTGTTAACCACGAGCTGGGTGGGCGCCAGCAACCCTCATTCCTGGGAAGCAGATGATTTCCCGAGAATAAGCTGCTTTAATTTGCACTGATTTGATACCGCACACAGTCCGGGATTTTCCAGGTGTCCTGAGCGCGGTTGGAAGCGGGATGGCCGGTTCTCGCCGGGGACCTGCAGCCGGAGCCCCGTGAGCAGCAGATACAAGATACGGTCCCGTTCTGCTCCCTGTTCCCACCGGCATCTCTGGAGCCTCCAGCCGGGAGCCTTCCCAGCAGGACAGCGTGCGAGTCCTATTGCCCTCTCCTGGGAGGAAGCAGAACTTCTGCAGAAATTATCTGCAAGCAAATAATTACAGTGAGTGACACAAATGGCCCAGTTCCTGATGCAACGGGTCCTCATCCCCTCGTTCTTTTCTAAAAGATGCTGTGGAAATGGGCCCGAGCTCCTGTGTGGGGAGGCAAAAGCCAGGGGAGCAGCTCAGGCGCGGGTCTGCCCCAGCTCTGCCGGAGCCCCAGCGTTGCTTTAGGAAAGTCTCCCTCGCACAGCTTCTCTGCCAATAAAAGTGATTTGCAATTAGTTCAAAAGCAGGTTTATCTCCTCCCCGCACAAAGTGGTTTTTGCACAGGACTCCTGAAATAAATATTAGAGAGAATAACCAGAAGCTGATATAATAGAGCTGTCTGCTCTATATTTTACCTCTTCCACTGCAGGAGAAGAGTATGAAATACGTTTATAGTCCTACTTACAACCGTCCCTAGGAGTGGGTCCTTTGGGCAAATTGAACCGGTGATCAGAGCGGATAAATCACGGTTTCCCCACCACAGTCAATAAAGCTGTGCGGGCGCGCATCATCTTGGGATGCTTAAAGCATGAACGGGGGACGGAGCCCGGCTTAAATCCAATCTGGATCTGGCGGCTGGGAAAGCTGAAACGATGTGAGCTGTATTGATTCTCCAGCTTCGCACTGGAACCGCTGGAAACCTCAAAAAGACAAATGTCTGTTAGGAGGAGATTTGGAAAGGATAGCCCCTGAAAGCAATAAATATGCCTCATAAGAAAGGTTAAACACATTACCTGTGTCTGCGGGGAGCAAACCAGGTTAGAGCTCAGCTCGGAGGAGATGACTGGCAGAGCAGAGCAGGGCTGGAATACGGAAATTCCGGCTAAAAGAGGGTGATTTATAGACCTGAAAGCAAAGTGGAAGAAATTGTTGAAATGTGGAGCTTGTTTCGCAGCGTCATTAGAAGCGGTTTAGCTCCCAGGCGTGACAGTTTTGGAGATGCAGCCGGGGATGGGAGATGAGAGGAGATGCTGAGCTGAGCTGAGCTGAGCTGGGCTGCACCAGAGCCGGGCAGCACCAAGAACCCCTGGCCCGGGGGCTCCGTCCTTCGGGTCGAGGTGCTGAGCTGCTGGTAAAGCACAGGCAGCGTGTCACCATCTCCCAGACGTCACCGAGCCACCTGTGTCCTGAGATCTCTCCTGCGCTCCATCCTCCCCTTCTCTGAAACACTGATGGCATTAACATCTTCATCATTAACAAATCTGTTCAGTTTGAGAACTGGTTGAAGCTGCCGAGTCATAGCACCTCATTTATAACTTTTGTCCCCGAGGACACTGTCAGACTCCACATATCCCGTACTGAAACAGTGGTGGTGAGGAGCGGTGGGGACCCAGGAGTGCCCAAAGGTTGGTTACAGCAGGCTGGGAGGATTATCATTATGATTATTATTGTTCAGAAATATGGAGACAATGAGGAGTAAACACTGGATCTATTTATAGAAATTCTAGGGAAATCTCGCTCGAGCCATAAACCCACTTAATTGCAAATCTGCACAGATGTTTCCTTTGAATTTGAAAAGTGATTAATAAATAAATTAGAGTAATGCTTGTTTTGGCTGAAATATAATAATAAATAATGTTTATAGTGCTTAGTTACCAAAACATCCTCAGCACTATGTGACAAACCAGACACACACTAAATGGCTGAAACATACAAGATGGAAACAATTAAAGCCGGGCCTAAGCCATAAATAAACTCAGCGTTGCAAATGCAACAGTGGGAGTGAAAAGACGGTTGCTGAAGCTGCTCCGTGCCTGGTTTGGCTCCATCCCTGCTCCATGGCACGGCACAGCATGGCATATCATGGTACAGCATGGCACGGCACAGCATGGCATGGCATGGTACAGCATGGCACGGCGCCTGCATCCCGGCAGCCCCGGCACAGCTCCACCTCTGATTCCGGCACCCCGGGAATCTCCCCGCACAATCCCCCCCTCAATCCCTCCTCTTCAATCCGCCGCCAAAGCCAAAGCGTTTACTGTGTAGCTCGTGTTGACTTTTTTAATTAATCCATAATTCAAAATATATATATATATAGTTTCAGGGTAGACACAGACATAACTTTCCTGTTGACTCTTCCTTGACCCAGATACTGCACAAACACGCCGGGAATGCAGCAGCGCCGGCCAGGTGAGACCTTCAGGGATTCAAGGGCTCACCACACACACAGAGCCCTGGATCACCGGTGTCACCAGCGCCTTGGCACAGCCTTGGCACAGCCCGGCCGGTCACCGCGGTGGCCAAGGGGACATCAACGCACCCGAGCGCCAGAGGGAGCCGCTTCCGGTGATCTCGGTGCGGGACACGCGGGAGAAGCCCCGTGTCACCCAGCAGAGCGCGGCGGTGCCGGGACAGGACGGCTGGACACGGCGCCGGCAGCACCTGCACAGCCGGCTCGGCCACCTGTGAAATTATTGGCAGATCTGTTTGGATCTCCACTGAAATAGAAGCTTTTATTTTAATTTCTATTGTGCTGAAAGCTTGTAACTGTACCGTATCGTAAACACAAACAGTGCGATCTTATACAAATTTCATCTTTATCTATTTTGGGGAGAAATAGCCCTGTCTGCCTAATTGAAGCATCTGTCATTCTGACATTAAATAGTGCATCCACGGCTCTTTTATTGTATTTTCTTGCATTTCTCATACACTGTTAAACTGAAATAACACTGTTGGCTAGGAGATAAAGGGAGATAATAGGTATTTTATAATGAGCAAAAGGAGGATTCATCTCCAGTCAGAGCCAAGAATTGCTTTACCTTTATTTTGGTGTTGTTGTTTTGTTACCCTGAAGAGGGCTTGTGCTGCTCCTTTCCCAGCCCCAAAGAGCGAGTGAGCGGCACTGACCCGCACGTGAAGCGGCGTCGGCGCCAGGCGGCTGCTCATCTGCACCCGGAGCAACGGGGATCCCAACGTGCCGCTGCCCGGTGGCTCCGTCCGTCCGCAGAGACGCTGCAGAGCACGGCTGCGCCTGAGTAACGCTTAGCGGGCCACTCGGGGGGTTGTTCTGCATCATTTTAAGGAGTCATTGCTGTTTGTAACTGCTTCTTCAGCACTTGCTGGCACGTTGAGAAGAGGTTCCCGTGTTATGTGCATGGGTGGCTGGGGCACAGCATGGCATGGCACAGCATGGCATGGCACAGCATGGCACGGCACGGCATGGCACAACATGGCATGGCACGGCATGGCATGGCACGGCACGGCATGGCACAGCATGGCACGGCACGGCATGGCACAACATGGCATGGCACAACATGGCATGGCACGGCACGGCATGGCACAGCATGGCATGGCACGGCATGGCGTGGCACCGCACAGCGTGGCATGGCATGGCACTGACCCCTCGGTGAAGCCCCTTTCGGCACCCCCTGCCGCAAACCGAGCCCCAGCGGGTCCCCGCGGCTCCGCCAGGCTCTGCCGATGGGCGAGAAGAACCGCAGGGAAGGGAACGACACGTGGGGAGGTGAAGGAAGAGCCGCTGCTTGGAGCAAAAGCACAAAACATCCAAGTGAGATTTCCCTGAAACCCACTGGAAATAATTAAAATTGACTTTGAACACTTTACAAACTAATTAAGAGTATTGGACTGGATAACTACCTTGAAGTATAAGTGGCATTTAATTGGGATAAACTGAATCATAATTGGAAAGAAACGCAGGCCAGAACAATAAACAGCGGGGTAGGCGAGGCTGTGGGCAGCGTTCTGGAGTGCAGGGACTCATAGACTGTCCTGAGTTGGAAGGGACTCGCAAGGATCACCGGTACCAGCACAACCCTTGGGCACAACCTGCCGGCGCAGCTCTGAGCGGCACAGACAGGAGCATCCCCGGTGCCAGGGGCACTGGGAATAGGTGAAATGAGATCCATCACAAGGACACCGGAGATGTTAAACCCTCTTAGGAAGCGCTTGCACTCCGAACTGAATTTCTGGAGCCTGATCTGCTTTATCAGCCTGTTTGGTAATTTATCTCAGCTTTAATAACGGCACTCTTGCTGTAGCATCAAACAGCCACGTTCTGCCTTGCCCGCTGCTCACTCTCCTCAATGAGATAGGAACAAATTAACTGGATACGGGAGCTGCCGGCCCTTTGTTCTCCCTCATCTGCTCCACTCATTACTTTGAGGAGCCCTATTTTGCTTTTCTTTACTGCTTTCTTTTCCGAACAATGGGCCCTGAATGTATTCAAGCAATTCTTTTATCATTCACTTCTGCAGAGATCTTTAAGTTCTCCACCTGAACAGTTGGTTCTTCTATTTATGAAAACTTTCTTGCTGACTGGTGAAATCTGAATTTTATTCCTGCCATGGCTGGTTAGCTCAATTATCTCCTGTTTTGTTTCCCCTGTTTAGATTTAACAGCTACAATTTATAAACGCCATCCTTCCCTCCTGTTTCCTTGTCTCCTACGCGCTCGCAGTGAACCCGTCAGCCTCCTGACGGCCCTCAGTGATGACTGGAGGTGCTCAGACCATTCTTCTTGCATTATTTACCCCACTAAAAGAAAACAGAAAACAAATTCGGAAAAGCCTCGATGCATTCCCTCCCTTTTCATCTTCTCGGCAGCCCCAGATGTCACCAAGGGCTTTACCAGCCCCCGGGAGCCCCCCGCCCAGCGCCCCGGGCTCCCCTGCTACTTCAGACGATGCTTCTTTTCACATTACTGGTTTTTCTTCCAAGCCTGGCACAAAATATTAAAAAGCTTCACGGCTTTTTCTTCTCTCATTTGCTCCGACAGCTTCTTTGAAGATCGTTCTGCTTCGCGCTGGTTCCCGGCCCCTCTGTTGTCACAGGTGGTTTTCCCCTCCCTGTTAATTGCTTTTTGCACCCACAGCACCCACGTACCGACCCTCCTGCCCACCCCTCGGCCCCGGCTGCCGCTTGCAGGGGAAGGTCCGGTTTTTACCTGCTTGGGGCTCCAACAGGCGACCGCCCCCCCGTCACTGCAGCCGACGGTCAGGGCTGCTGTTCTGCAGCCGCACACCCCAAACACCGAGCTGGTTGTCACCGGCTGGCAGGGCGCTGGGTGTCCTGGGCGCTGGTGACAGTGACAGCAGCGGTGGCAGCATCCAGATGGGCTGGAGTCCATCAAAGCTTCATATCTCCCAGGCCAAGAGCCCTGCGAGGAGCTGAGCGCTGCTCACCCCGTCTTACACCAGCCCGGCTCCTCAGCTGAAAATAATCTTATGGTTAACTACAGACCATCTGCTACCTTCTACTTTTCTAACAGAGCCTGTGTTGTTTCTGGTTTATTAATATTTATTAAGCTTGTTTAAAACCTGATCGTGCTGCAGGAGACTCGTGACGTGTCTCCAGTTTGTCTGGGACCCCGGGAGCCCAGCAGGTGTTTGCAGGGGGTTCGGGTACCCCGAGGGGCGCTGATCTTGCACCCGGCCGCTCGTCCCACGCGTCCCCAGCATCCGTCTGGGCGGCAGGAGATGGGGATGCGGCCAGCGAGGGGTTCCCTGCCGGCCCCCGGGGGCTGTGCTGGAAAAAGCATCTTATTGCACTGGAAAAGTCGGGGAAGGGAAAGGAGATGAAAGGAGGAGATTTCCCGTAAGCTTTGACGGGGTTAACACGCTGCTGGCCTCGCGGCTCCTAATAAACGGTGCAGATCCCAGGCTCTAACAAGCCGAGTGGCCTCTCAGGGGACCAAAGAAAATAAAGTTTAGCATCAATTTTTAACTCTTGCTCTGTATTATTTAATAAGTGGTTTGAAACCTGACTTGCATCGCAGAGTTTTTAAAATCATTCCTGCACTGGAAGAAGAAAGAAATATTGTGGGGTTTTTCTCAGTTACAGAAACCTCCCCTCAGCTGTTCCAGCTTCAGATATCTGTCTGGTGGCCTGTTTGGTGTTTTAAAGAGCCCTTGGCAAAGGTTTTTGGCCCCCAGAAGGGGTGGGAGCCAGTGCCTTCCCTTTGCAGGTGGGACGTGGGCTCCTCTCCGGCTCCTGCATGTGGAGGGTTTGATTTTTCAAAGGTTTCCAAGTATTTCCCAGTTGGAATAAAATGCACCTTTTATGTTTCAGTGGAGGCATCAAGCTGTTCGTGCTTTCCGTCCTTTTTTTAAGGGAAGCTTTATTAGACTGCTCAATGGATTTTCCAGTTAAAATAATGGGCGTTTGACACTCTAGGCATCAATAAAAATGTAAATACAACCAGGAAGGGCAATGGCAGCAATGGATTTTCTGGCTTTCACTCCCTCAGCTGAACGGGCCGGTCTCCGGTTCCCCTAAGGAGCGATGATGGAGTGTCTGAGTGGGACGGCTCCTCGGCTGAGCCCCATTGCCAACGCTGCTCCGCGGCTGCTGGCTGGACCGGGGCCCTGGTTATTGCTGGGGAGCTGCGGGGGGTGACGGCACCTGGCACAGTGCGGGGACGGGCTGGGGACCCCCGCTCCCCGGCATTGGTGACACCCTGCCCGACACACGACCCTGCCAGCTCCGCTCCTCTGGAAATCAAGGGGATGATTCGCATGAGCGAGACCAGCAGCGTGCTGCTTCCAAATTTCCACCATGATCATGGCCCTTGAATGGAATAAATGGCTTGCTTTGGTGGAAATATTTGTAAAATGATGGGTTTGAATCTCTGCATGACAATATTGAGTCTCATCGATGGCAGCGTTACTGATGGGAGGAGCCAGTGGAGTCTCAGATGGAATATAAACCCTTCCAACACACCCAGGGAGCATCCCTGGCCTAAATCCATCTGCACTGGGCAAACCAGACGGATCCCGGAGCAGGGATGCTCTGGGTAGGGGACCAGGATGCTCTGGGTAGGGGACCGGGATGCTCATCCCGAACAATCGGCAGGCGCTGGCTGTTCTCCCTCAGACCCAGCAGCTCTTCATCCCTGGGAAGGAGCCGGTTAACATGGCCCTGCAAGCAGGTTCTGGGAGCGTAATTCCCTGTTCAAATGTCACACCAATACCCGGCACTCACCCCTATTGATGTATCTCTCCCCACCTGGGCAAGTAAACTAACACGGGGATGTCCCTGGCCGCTGTGGGAGGGGGCATGGTATGCGATTCTATACTTCCTCCTCCATTTAGATGGATTAATTGACCTTTAAAAATGTACCCAGAAAATAAATGACCTAATAAAATGAATTATCCTCTTCCACACAGTTCTCAAAACCCACTGTAACTTGAGAGGAGACTAATGAAACATTGAAAGCACTGAAGAAATGACTAATGAGAGAAATAAACCTAATAAAGGATAATTGATTAGTCACTTGGAAGCGCTGCAAAGTGAAAGGCTCAGCCCGGCCACGGGCCCGGGGGACCCTGAGCCACTCACCGACCCCCTGGGCACCGGCAGCCGCCCCAAAATCACACTTTGAATTCCCTCTGGACACAGGAACACCAGCGCGGCCACGTTGGTGCCTGCTGCCCGTTCAGCAAAGCCTGAGCATTGGAGAATGAGCAAAGGTCAAAAACCACCTGAACCTGCTGGTTTCCCCATTTCTGCCCCCAGTGTGGGGCGGGAGCTGCTGCCGAGCCTTCTGCGGGACCCGCACACAACCAGCGTGCTGCTCACGTCAAATTATCCTCCTTGGACAAAATTAAGGGTTAAGGAAAAGCTTAACGAGACATCTGGAATTGCTGTTGCTTCTTTAATTGTAGTTTACAAGAATTTGGTAAATTGGACACGGAAAAGAAAGCTCGCTACGCTGCAATCGTCTCCTCAGGCTGCAGCAGTTTTGTGCTTCATTTTTGGCAACCATGGAGCCCTTATCTTGCTGAATAGAAACCATTTCTTAATTTTACGAGCTCCTTGGCCAGGCTGGTGGAGCAGAATGATCACAGTATATCCTCCCGGCTCCCCCCGCTTTGCTCTGGGGGGATATTGCTCCCCGGGTGACACATAAAGGTGAAAGTGCCTGTGCCAAATTTATGGCTCGCAATAAGCAGGTTTATCAACAGCCCTCCGACAAATTATTGTTATTGTCGGCCTCTCACTGCCTGGAGCTGCGGCCGCGGACAAGCATTCAGTGGCACGGTAATGGTGTCACCCACGGCAGACACGGTGACACCCGGAGATGTGGGACCCGCCGAGCCCCACGCACAATCCGTTCTCCCTGCCAACGGCATCCGGAGCGGAGCGAGGGAAGAGCAGAGCGCCCGGCTCTATCGGCAGCCGCCGCTGAAATGGATGGGTGCGGATTTACATATTTATTAAGCAGTTATTAGAAATTCCGCAAAAGAAAGTCACGCCGAAGCGCTCATTAATAATCTTGCACAGACCGCTGGGTCTCAGGGCTGTGATGCAATTGTTTAAACAAGCGGCATGTTTTACAATACAAATAGGGTGTACTCCTGTGATGGTTCCATCTATAATTCTATATTAAAAAGTGTCAGATGAAGCTTGCACTCGTTACTCAAACTCTGTTTCTTCCATTTGTTTATTTGCTCTTCCAGCACAAAACAATTCAACCTTTACAGTTATTTTAAGCAAATTAGGTTTTGCTCAGAGTTTCATTTCCATTTCAAAATACGTCCTTGCACGAGCCGCTGGAGGTGCGGACGTTTGCAGCAAATCAATACATTCCAGTTGCACTGTTTTTTAGCGGCATCATTAACATCCACAGCAATCGATGAGGCTCTGGTAGCGCGGCTGGATTGAGCCGAGCTCAGGTGCCCCCTCAGCTGCCCCAGTGCAGAAACTGGGGGCACCGGGGTGGCCAAACTGGGGTGCGGAGACCTGAGCCCTTGGTGCTGCTCCCGGCAGGGGCCGATCATCCCGTCCGCCCCGTTTCCTCATCTTCCCAATCATAACGACCGTAAGATTTGCTAGAGGTGAGAGGAATATTAAAACTTTCATAAAGTCGTCAAGACTGACACCACCTCCAGGCTCTCATCGTGCCTGTGCATTACCTTTCATTATCATTTATATTATATAAAGAGAGTTGAGATTTGTAGTGGGCTGGGAGGACAAACTCAGGCTCTGGTGTGGTTATTGGTCCCAGAGCTGAGGGGCAGCGACACAGAAATGGATCCCGGATGGACACAGGGATGCAGCTGTGTCTGACCAGGATGCTGCAGCTGTGTCTGACCAGGATGCTACAGCTGTGTCCGTCTGGGATGCTGCAGCTGTGTCCATCCGGGATGCTGCAGCTGTGTCCGTCCGGGATGCTGCAGCTGTGTTCATCTGGGATGCTGCAGCTCTGTCCATCTGGGATGCTGCAGCAGAGCAAACCTCACCTGCATCCCCACTGCCAGGCTACGAGTGGAGAAAAGGCTCCACACTCCCCAAAAGCGTCCACAAACCCCTGTAAAACGACATTTTCCACCAATGGGGCTCTGCTGGGCAGACCCCCAGGCTGTTTGCTCGGGGCTCCCGAGCGGGGCTGAGGGAGGCGGCAGGACCCAGCTCCAGGTTGTTCCCATTGCTCCAGCCCTCACCGATTGATTTCCCACCACCCGCCCGGCTGCGCCAGCACATGATGGATCTGGTTAATAAAGCTGAGCGGGAGCTCACGTTCATTACCTGGAGCCCCGCTGCTCATGTCCCTCGACACCCTTGTCCCCAGCTCCCAGCACCTCAGGCTCAGACAACACGAGGGGGATTTGTTTGAAGGTGGAAGAAACCTGGAACAACTTCCAGACTTTCAAGTGCAAATCCAAACGACAAATATATTCCTTTTTTTATTTTTTAAATCGTCATATCTCAATTCATCATCTGAGTTAATTGCTTGGAGAAAACAGCTCCCGGAAGCTCTGGCAGGTACACAGCCACGCTGATTCATTTAGCAATTCCTCAGTTCTCGTGGTTTTTCTTTCTGACAAAGCTCAGCAGATGCAGAAACCCGCACACAAGGAAAGCTGCAATTAACGCTAAAGCGACACATCTCGTGTTGCACGAGCGTGTTACCCAGAGCAAGGGACAGCTGGAGCTGCAGCTCAGATGCTTCTGGGTGTGGGACACGCGCAGCTTTGGTGGGTGACTCAGGTGATGAGGGGGAGATGAAAAGTCCCCTGTGATGTTACGGACGTGAAGGTCCTTGCACCCCGTTTGCACCCCAGGAGCTGAATCCCGTCCTTCCTGCAGCTCGGAGCTTGTGCAGAAGAACTGGAACATTGCTGTGCAGGTCAGGGGTGCGTGGGCAGAACTCGGGATGCAGCAGCTCTGATCACTTGTGATGCTGAACCGTGCGCTCACATACTCTTTGCTAATTAATCTCCATATCCCCGTTTGTGCAGCCCTGCGATGTTCCGGGCTGACGATTAATCACGGTGCTGAGTTTCAGATTGCAATGAGTGCAAATTGAACAATGGTTCAAAACCAACACTGAGGTCATTGACTCGAGGTATTGAAGAAATGTCTGCCTGGCACAATAAGTCCTGATTCGGGTGTATTACGGTGGCTCTGCTGCTGCCCCTTGTGCCGCCCCGGGTACCGGGCACTGGAGCATCCCCGGCCCGTCAGCGAGCACCAAGCGCTGCTGCTGCTGCGTTGGATGGGTGCAGCCTTCATCTTGTGGCCTTGAGTGGAGGCTCCTCAGATTCCACACAGAAATTCATCTTAAAAGAACAGCTTGAAGAGTGCACTTGGTGCTAATGAAATGAAAAACGTTTCTGTTAAGACAGAGAAACGGTTAAGACAGCTTTAAATATTGTGCTATTCTGCCGACTCTGAAGTGGACACATTTTCTGCGATGTTCTTATATATGTTTGCTCTTAACCTTAAGAATATCATTGTGGGGATAATAATTCAATTTAGTGAGCAGGAGAGAAAGCAAACAGACACGGTCCCGCTGTTTGCCTGGCAGAGCGCGGGGCTGCGGCCGCTGAGCCCCGAGCCTCCGTCTGCTCAACCCAGGAACCGAGACCTGAAACCACCGCGGTGCATAAACCCCGGTGAGAGCTGGGGCTGTTTGGGGAGCTCTGCTCTCCTCCAGCACCGCGGGGCATCATCCTGCCCATCGGCAGCTTCTCTCTTTGCCTGCCTGTGTGTGCAGGACCCGCACAGCAGCCGTTCTCTGCTCGTGTTCTCTGCAGACCCGGGTGAAATAGCCATTAATTGAGACAAGCCAGCAACGAACAAACAGCCTTTTTGTGGGTCCCCAGTTACAGGCCCGCGACTGATCCTCAGCAGGCAGGAAAACCCGCTCAGGAGAAACAAATGCGTTTGCTATCGCTGAGTGATTAATGCTGCAAATCATTCGCACAGTGACAAACTGGAACTCTAAATGAACTGAGATTGTCCTCCAGCTGGAGAGCGGGCAGGAAACTCCTATTTGTCATGACAGAAACAACGTTTGGATGCAGATTTCCCCGTTCTGTTGGTAATCCTCGACTGGCCAGTGCATCAAACCTGCTCTAAATGCAGTTCCACTCCCAGGATGTGATACTCACCTCCGGCTCTCAGAACTGGGCTTACGTGCTTTCCAAATTGTTTTTCAGCTTTGAAAACCTAATGCAGCCTGAGCAGCCCAAATGAAGAACCGCAAACCAGCTGTCGTCTGCGCGCAGGATCCAAATCCCTGAGCAGCAGCATCGGGGCAGCTGGGGAGCAATAGCACAGAGTAAGTGGTATAAATTACCTGATAGCTCCTGCTTCTTTTATCCCCCTTTTTAGCAAAACGTGAATTTATGAACACATACCATGAATTATTATCCCAAAAAGGCACATTAGGTGTTTTACACCATAGTTCACACAGTTCCTCATCTAAAAAAAAAAGGCAGACAGTCAGAAGAGTATAAGAACAAACTGTTCTTCGCTAATAAAGTGTCACAGAAGATAATCGGCAATTTCCTTTCACTGTAGAACAGGACACGGCTGGTGTTGCCGGCCCCGGGGGCCCCGGGGGCCCCGCTGCCCGCGCTGCCGGGGGGGCTCGTCCGTCCTCCCGAGCTTCTCCGCGGTGACAAAAACCTCTATTAAGTGCCACAGCAGAGCCTGGAGCCCACGTCTCCGCCTGACATTATGATATCGCTAGAAACAGCTCAAAATCCAGCTTCGCCAAGTCCGCGGGAGTAAGAGGATTAGGAGCGATGAGAAATTAAATGCCAGTTTGTCTGGAAGAGGAGAGGGGGAGAGGAGGAGAGCTCTGCGGCGCCCGCCCAGCTGAAAACGTCCTTCCTGCGGCGCGGAGCCTGAGCGGCGCCCCGAATCGCCCCCTCGGGTGCACCCCTTGCTGAGCCCCCCGGGTTGGGCGTCTCCCGGGACAGCCCAGCTCTTGCCAGGCCAAAGCTGGGACCAAGAGACCACGTTTGCCTAAAATCGTGAGGCTGAGAAATACAATATAAACTGAGCGTATCCATCTGCTGTAAAATATGATTAACTCTCTGACCTGGAGAAGAGTTATGGCCACTTTGGGAACGCTCGGGGAGAGGAGAAATGTTGGGCAGATTGGTCAAGGCAAATGGTAATGAGGATTTATGGGGTGTGCCATTGGTAAGGGTTTATTTAGGTTTTTATGAGGTGCTCCGAGAGAGGGGTATGGCCGTGAAACCCCATGGGATGGCAGAGAGGTGACCGGTCCTGTCCCTCAGCCCAGCTTGGATGAGGCAGCTCAACCGGCCACACGAGAAATCAATGTTGGTGCAAGGCTCCCCGGTGGCTTTTCCACTGCAAAGCCGCTCACTTCGGGGTTCCTTGGATCCCCTGCACCGCAGAGCCCTTCTGCTCCGCGTTTGGGGCTCAGATCCTGCGCAGCCACTGCTCGCACTGCCCAGAACCAGCAGTTCCTTCTGCTCCTTTAATAACCGCGGCTGGAACCTGCCTCCTGCATGGGCAGCTTCAGAAAACCTGCAATTAAACCGGGGGCTGCAAATGAAGCTGGAGGAGAGTCTGCTCTGCTGTGGGTGTAGGAAGGAAACAAATGCTTTCATATAAAGGAAGTTTACACTGCATATAAATCTGAATGCCAGAAGCTTAATATATTGTGGACAGAAGCTGTTCCATCATTCTGGGGCTATTAAATTTTTTAATCAAACGCTTTAGCTATTAAACTGCTTGGGGTTGGCAGAAGCTTGCTGCTACCATAGGTTAAAACCCACCACGGTCCAAACAAATACTAAATTAATTTGAGGTGCCAAAGGAACGGAGGAGTCAATAGAACAGTAATATTTCCCGGGGGCCGGCTGCTCAGCTGCTGTTTCCACCCCCGCTGATGGAGGTGAGCCCCGGTTTTTGGGTTCCGTTATCTGCCCAAAGTACCCAGGGAGCGCATGGGAAACCTCCTGGGATGTCCCACCCGAGGGGAAGAACCAATGCAGGGGAAGCGGCGAGAGGAAAACACCCGCAGCCTGGCACTTTGGAGCTGGTTTTAAGGCTACGGAGGAAATCTGTGATGGGCGAGATGTGCAGAAGCTCACTTTGATTAACTGGCAGCCTGAAATACGGCGGCTCGCTGCACTCCCGGCTCCGGCAGCCGGGCCATCGTTATTTCTGGTGACATGGCCGGTGTCACCTGCGCTGGAGCGACGCTGGGAGCAGATTCCCCTTCCCGAGAGCCGCTGTCCAGCCCCTCCGCAGGCGGCCCAGCCGGAGCCGCCACCAACGCGCTCAGCCGCTTCTCTCCCAAAATAACCCGGCACTGGGGCCGCAGACGCTCCAGGGCAGGCGGCAGCAGGTAATTCCGATTGCCCACCCGCACCTCGGCTTCTTCCCTCTCACACTGAAATGCTGGTGCATTCTCCCTTGCGCAGAACTATCGCTTTGCTCTTCATCCCTCTAACACAGGATTCACCCCAAACCCGCTGGTCCCTCACAGCTCATCCTGACAGGGCAGCGCCATGTGCACCTAATAGCACATTATTTTAGAAAACATTTGATTTTGCCCTTTCTAGTTGTCTTTCCCTGTAGTTTAGGGGGGAAAAAGATGTAAATCTGCCAGCTTGCAAGCCTGTGAAGCTGCATCTTCACGAGCTCCCTCCATTCGGTCAGCGTTTCTTCAAGGGCAGCTCGCGGCCACTTTTGCACTGCGGGTGCTGACGTCTTCGCTGCTTTCATTACATTTTGTACAATTAGGCTCAAAAAATATATAATGGTATCAAATTAGAATAATAGCCAAGAAAAGACCGGGGCACTTAAGCGGGAAATGGAAGCATGTGCGTGACAGCAGCACGGAGCGAAGACAAGCCACCCAGGAAACTGAGCTGAGTTCCAATCACTGTAATGACACCTTGTCCAACCGCGCTCCGAGGAGGAGGAGAGTTCAGCAAACGGGGACCGGCCGCGACAAACGGCACTGGGGTGCGAGCAGGGTGACACCTGTGGGCAGGGTGACACCTGTGGGCACGGTGACACCTGTGGGCAGGGTGACACCTGTGGGCACGGTGACACCTGGACAGGGTTACACCTGTGGGCAGGGTGACACCTGTGGGCAGGGTGACGCTTGTGGGCAGGGTGACACCTGCGGGCAGGATGCTATGTGCAATGGGGGTGCTGGAGCTCAGGCTCTTGGACCACGAGCAGCCTCCTTGTCCTCCCTCCGGCATGCAGACCCCGCCAGCGTCTGTGCTGTTCCAGCGCCACTGTTTTATCCTGTATGGAGCACCCTGGTCAGCGCGAGCCGCCCCCAGCTCCGCCGTGCCACACAGTGGAACCGCGTGTCACCTCGCGCCCATCATTCAGCCTTAGGAACGCAGGGGCTGCTTAATTAGCGTGTGCAAAGAGAGTGATGTGGTTTCTGCTTATCAGAGATCTCTGGCTGCAGCTGAAATGATATACGGCGCTTTAGGGACAGTGGGAATGTTTTTACTTTTAAATAACAGCACCTACATTTTTAATTTAGGTAGCACAATAGCCATAAACCCTACAAAGCAATTCTTCGTTTTAATAATTCATCTCCTCAAGTTTTACTGTGATTGATCAAAGATATTAAATTTAATAAGAGAATTTATCAAGGTTATCTGATGTCAAAATGAAAGAGCGTCTGGCCTTTTGTCACTAGCTGGGGGACGCTGTGTGTTTGTGCGTGTTCATGTAGTGTATCTGGGCCCCAAATGAGGTGGTGGTGGGGAAACCGAGGCCACAGCGCTGTCCCCGAGGCCACGGCACTGTCCCCGAGGCCATGGTGCTGTCACCGAGGCCATGGCACTGTCACTGAGGCCACAAACTGTCACAGCGTCCCTGGCCGGGGCCGGGAGGGCATGGCGAGCAGGTCGGAGCCACCAGTGAGCCCGAGCCCTGTCCCGCCGTCCGAACCCGCACGGGGAGGCAGCGAAAGCACCGTCTTTAATTGATGTTTCCAAGCGGTTGCACTGACACCGGGAATTTAGCATACAGCACCTAACGCTGGCGGTGATTAAAATCATTCTGACTTCAATGCTGTAGGTGTAACTCAATTATGGAAGGGAAAACCCGCTACTTTAATGCAGTTATCAATCTGAATTAAATTGAGCATTGTAGCTCGTTCCAAGCGGCTTTCCATGCCAGCTTCGGCATCTTCACCCCTTCCGCACTTTCAAAGTTGACCCAAAGTGGAGCTGCTGGGGCTCAGCAGGCACAGCAAAGTGTCCGTGGGTGCAGACCCTGCTCCGGCCACCGGCCCGGCAGGAGGGGACAGCGGGTGACACCGTTGTCACGGCCCTTGTGCCACTCCCGCCCGTACATCCAGCCCCGGCCGCCAATTATTCTGCTCGTGAAGAGGCCAAATTGCATTTTATATTTCTTGTTAATGTTCATTCTCCCCTCGAGCTGAAGGATAAGCTCCGTTTATGAAAGAGGTTGAATATCCATCGAGAGGCTGTTCAGACAGGTCAAGTGGAAACTGGTGTATCCAAATAATAGCTGTAAAAAAATGTCCATTATCTATAAATTAAGGCCTGCCAGGAGCAGATAACTGCGCGGCACTAAGGGCTGCAGGCTGAGCTCCTTGGTCTGCAGGGCCACAGCTGGTGAGAGGGAAACGGCTCCGTGTGTGTCCCGAGGAGGAGGAGGAGCCGCCTTCCTCCCCGGGGAACCGCCGGGCTGGCAGCCCCGGGACACAAACCCTCCGGGCTCTCTGCTCAGAGCAATTCCGCTTTGGAACATTACACCTTGCCCAGAAGAGGAAAAAAATAGACCCTTAATTTGCATAGCTACAATATTGAATTACCATTAGGCTGCTGAATAAATAAAGAATGTTGTTGCTGGAAATTCCCATAGATCAACAATCAACATAAAATGCCTCATTATTGTCGATGTGGTTTATGACAGGGGGCTATTAACAGGAAATGTAATCAATAATGAGACGAGGCGCGGGGAATGTGCTGTGCAATGGAAACAGGCGCAGAAGGTGGTTTATAAGGCCGGTGAGCAAGAACCTGCCTCAGCTTCCCCTGGGGCAAAACCGGCTCCATGCTCAGAGCTCCAAGGCAGCGGCTCCACTGGCCGGAGAGGGGGAACCATCTATCCGAGAAACTACAGCACATCTCGCTAATCAGGATCACAAAGAGCAGGGGGAAAAAGAACCCAGCAACAGCTCTGTCCTCCAAACGCTAAATTTGCCCTTGGATACAAAGAACAAATTGATAATTATTGTTCTAATTCTTTTCCCCGAAGGTCTGGCTAGATAATTAAATGTGTGAGCTTTCCAGAGATTGAATACCTCTATTTATAATTCGTTGCTTCCCGAAGCGTGTTGTCCTGTTGCTCGTACCTGCTCTGACCCCATCAGCGCTGCTTGCTCACCACGTGCGCTGGTTGCTCTTGTTCCTGCATAAGGGGTTTCAGGGAGCCCCTTCGTAATTTGTCCTGTGTTATAACAGGTAAATAAACTTGTCAGCTGGTGACCCCAAGTGTTTGGAGACAAGGGGGTGAATACAGAACCCAGCACTGGGAGAGGAGCCGGGCTGGGACGGCCCCGCGGGGGCAGAGCACGTGTACCAGCACCGCAGCGGGACGGGACGTCTTCTCACCGTGTTCACAGCAAACGTTGCTGCTGTTTGATCCTTCGAAAGCCTCACCAGGCTGTGTGGCAGCTGGTCGGGCATGTCCCAACCCACCGCGTCTGCCGAGGGAACCTGGTGCTGCAAACCCGGGCCGGCTCTGCCCCGCGGCACCTCCCGGTGCTCAGCGCATCCCGGGGCGCGGGGAACAGCATCCCTGGGGCACGCGGCTCCCTCGCCAGCACTCCTTATGCGACAGGAATGAAGCTTTGCTGAAAATGTGTTTGCTTTTCATGTTACAACAGAAGCTCCAAAGCGTGAAGCAAAACTTGCTTCAAAAACCAGGAACAGAAACACTGAAATCGCAAGCCACGCATGACTCTGAATTAGGGAGAGGACAGCCCCATAAATCCCCGGGCTTAGAACTTAAAACCTGATCAGGGATATTAAAAGAAAGTAGATTTGAAAGATACGCAGGGTCCAATATTATTTAAAGCCTCATAAGTCAGTAATAACGCTCCAAAATCCACTCTAAATCTTGCCAGGAGCCGGGGAGGGCGGGTTTGACGCCGGGAGCTGATGAGCTACAGTTTATGTGTTCTGGAGAGCAGCGTCAGTGACGGGTCACGCTGCGCTGGGGAAGGGACAGGCCCTGAGAAACCCCGGTGTTTGCACCGGCCGGGACGCCGGCAACGTGCGGTGATGTCCCGGCATGGGGGCTCACGGGCAGCACCAGCAGGAAAGCCCTGGGGACCATGGGTTTGTCATCCTGGTGTCTAAAGTGTGGAAGCCACATGGTTATTTAGTTCTCATCCTCTGAGCTTTGCCAGTCAAAATAACAGCGACGTTTCCACCGAGAACCTCACAGCAAGCAAACTGGGGAAGCAAGATGTGACCGTGCTGGCATCGCCCACCACCCAGGTAGGACGCAGCTGTTTGCCACCGGCAAGAAAAGCTTCTTCAGCAGTGCACAATAACAGCGTGTGCCTCTCCTCACCGCGCAGGCACGCAGAGCCATTGGCACCGATGGGTTTCCCAAAGCTGGAGCAGCAGAGGTCATTTGGCTTTGTGCCCTCGTAACCCCCTGAGCTGCTCCTTCCCCAGGGCGAGGCGGCCTGCGGGCAGGAACCGCGGGAGATGCGGGATGCACACACAGCTCCTGATTCCCCGGCTGGCGAGGATGAATTTCCCAGCTGCGCTCTGAGTTCAGCCTGGCTGATCTCCCTCCCTCGGCAGAGCCGCCGCCTTGACCCCAGGCAGCGCCATGCTGCTCCGAAACACCCAGAACAGCCCCGTGGTGGGACCGTCGTGCCATCCCGGCAGAAGCACCGCCGGCTCGGTGTCCAGGCTGGCTGTCACCGTGCCCTCTGCCATCACAGGGACGTCTGGTTTTCCTCCGGGTTTCCAAGTGCTGCTGCGCCCATCACCGCACGGACAGAGCGACCCGGCTATTTATAGGCTGGCGAGGGTGCCGAGAGCCTCAGAGATGAGGGACAGCGGCCGGGGATGGAAACAACAGGAGTGCATTATCTGGCCGCCCTGCCAGCCCAAGGCGTCTCTCCTCCCGCTGACCGAGAGCAGGAGGCACCGGTGCCGCCGCGGGAGCCCCGCGCCAGGGCTGCTCGCACGCGGCGCGGGCTGCGGCACCGAGCCAGCCCGGCGGCTGTCAGCATCCTCACCGCCGCCACTCGCTCGTCACAACGTGGGCTGGAGATGGGAGATCTGTTTTTCCTGGTTAATAAGGTTTATTTTTGTTCTGAATGAATAATACATGATTAGTGTCAAAATAAATTACAGTCCTTCCATTATAAACCACTTTGCTGTTCTGTATCTTCCCCTCTCCCTGTCTTTCTGCTTCTTTCAACTATCTTTCTCTCTCTTTGGCTTCTTCTCTTTCTTTAAAGCTCTTTCTCCCTCTTGTCACCGTCACACCATTCATTTTCCCAGCAGCAGAGCAGAATATAAATTGGCTGCCTTAGGGCTCAGCGAAGTTAAGAGCATGTTGCGTCGGGCAGCGCGCGGATTGGTCTGAATTATGTAAGAGCAAAGCAAAAGCGGCTGGGAATTCACTCATCTGCTATAAACAATAACCATAGAAAAACCTAAATGCCGGCGTTTTCCAGGCGCACGGGGTGGGGGGAGGTGCCCCAGCCCACCCACGGTGGCAAGTTCAAGTGCGTCTGTCACCATGATGGTGTCCCGGAGCGTGTCCCCGCAGAGCCAGGGCACGGCCGAGCGGCCGGCTCCAGCATCTTTAATTTAACAGCGAATATCGTGTTTCAGGCTCCTTCCTAAGGCGCCTGGAGAAGGTGACTCAGGTGAAGTGCTGCAGGCTTTGAGATTGGATTGCTGCGCTGCTTTTTATCGCTAAAGACCAAAATGGCTGTATTTTCCTTTATTCCGTCATTAGAAGAAGCAGCAGCTTCATAAAATATTTATATTTCTAAAAATAATTGATTTCCTTTTAATACCCTTGAAGCGAACCGTTGCGATGGTGTAAGCATTGTCCGGGTCGTATTCCAAAGAGTGAAAACTGTAATGGAACAGCCAGCACCAGCCACTTCAGAAGGAAGACCGATGGCTTCATTTAATTACTTTATACAATGCAGGCTTTGCTTTGCAGCCTCAAACACCGAGAAACGCTCTGAACCTGCACAGCACCCGGGGCCCAGGCAGCCGCGGGTCCCGACGAGGCTTTGGTGGCTCTGGGGGTGCGATGGGGAGCAGCAGCTGCCCCGAGGTGCCCCCGTTCCCCCGGTGGCGGTGCGTCCCCAGCCGGCTGGATGGGATGTTTGCAAACGCTGTGAGAGCAGCAACAACACACAAGAGCTCAAATGTCAATATTTTCGATGAAAAGGAAGGACGTGCAGTGTTTGCCTCTCCTGGTTTGCTGGGGAACGCCGATCCGCACAGGTCAGCACGGCAGAGCAGCCCCCGCCATCCGCCCGGGGCACACGGGAACCGCAGGACGTGCAAGGCCAGCCCAGCTAAAACCAGGCGAGAGCTGCTGCAAGGGCCTGGCCTTGCTCTCCACCGGCTCACTGTGAACTCGCCACAAGCAACGCCTTGCACCCACAAGTTTTCTAAGCAGACACTCAGTCACGCACCAGGGCAGCTGCCCTTGATCTGCTGTGCGCCATAAAATAAGGTGTATCATGACCTTTCCTGAAAGAGAAAGACGATCTCAGTTCGATAAATTCCAGGGAACAACGTGCATCTCATTCCGTTTTATTACCCTTGTCGTAAGGTTACAGAAATGCTGCTTCAGATTATTGCACTTAACCCAATGCCAGCCCCCCAGTAAATCAGCAGCTGCTGCCCTGACACAGAGTAGGGTTTAGCCAGGCAGGGTTCAGGCAGGCAGGGTTTAGCCAGGCAGGGTTTGGGCAGGCAGGGTTTAGCCAGGCAGGGCTCAGGCAGGCCAGGTTTAGGCAGGCAGGGTTCAGGCAGGCAAGCAGGGTTTAGCCGGGCAGGGTTCAGGCAGGCAAGGTTCAGCCAGGCAGGGTTTAGCCAGGCAGGGTTCAGGCAGGCCAGGTTTAGCCAGGCAGGGCTCAGGCAGGCCAGGTTTAGTCAGGCAGGGTTTGGGCAGGCAGGGTTCAGGCGGGCAGGGTTTGGGCAGGCAGGGTTCAGGCAGGCAGGGATTAGCCAGGCAGGGTTCGGGCAGGCAGGGTTTGGGCAGGCAGGGTGACAGCCTGGAGGAATCCACTATTGTTTTAACCTCACATGCAATTTCTTCCAGTAAAACTCCTTCAGGGCGTGAATATATCAGCACCAGCTGGTTTACAGGCGCGATGTTTCTGCCTTCACAAGGTACAAACCCGGCCAGGGAAATATCTCCCGGGTTGATTTGTGCCAACAGCTGAGTCATTTAAATGGTAGAATTTATACAGCCAGGAACAAATTGGACACCTGTGCTGAGAAAGCTGAGTTAAAGCCAAAATAAAAATCAAACCCCAATTGTTCGGAGATGGCTCTGCTATTATGCATCAAGGGCATTGTCTTGGGCAAGACAATTCATTTTCTGAGCTCATCCTCAAGATGCCACAGGAGAAAAGCAGCATCATCTTTCTCCAGCTCTTGTCAATTGTTCAAGATGATGGCATGTACATAAAAATCCCCTGAATTCCAGCATGTTTCAGCTTTGCTGTTTAAGAATCAGGCCTTAACAATACAGTAGGGGATAAAGGTTGAAACACGGGTGTTATCTAACACACAGCGCTTGCTGCTGCGGAGCGGGGCGGCAGAGGGGTTTGCTGTGCACTCGTAACACGATGTCCAGACGAAGCACAAAGGGCTCATCTGCAGCACCGGTGCCGCGGCTGAACCGGAGCAAACCGAGACCTGAGTTCTGCCGACCACGGTGCTGTGAATTCCCCGTTCCGCTGCCCAGGCTGCTCAGCACGGCTCAGAGGGGAAACGCTAACGACAGCCTTGTCAGGAGAAACAGAACATGAGCACAAAGAGCCGAGGCCACGGGCACTGACCCCCCGCAGCAGCGCAGTCAGTGTGAGCAGGATGGAGGGTCCCACGAGGGGCAGGAGGTGACAGGGACCAGGGAACACGGGGTCTGCGGGGTCTTGTGCTTCCAACCTGCTTCACCCAGCTGGGAGGGATTCACATGTCCCTTTTAATTGGACTTCAAAACCAGGGTAATGACTTAAAAGTAGGCAAAGGAAGCAGCCAACAAAGGCATAAGGGCTTGTTTGATCTTTCTCTAAAAGGAGATTAGGAATCAATTCGTAATAGAAAATGTGTAAGTGATGGTGCTGGAAGGAAAAGCCAGAGAAGAGCTGGGACCAGCGGCACATGAGGGTTTGTGCTCCCAGGACGCTCTTGGCACCTCGGGGGTCCGAGGAGGAGGAGGAGGAGGAGGGGGGGGAGGAGAAGGAGGAGCAGAGCAAAGCCCCATGGTGCTGATCGGGCTGGCGGGCGCAGGGCCGGGAGGGACAGGGTGTCATTGCCCCGGCTGTCCTGCCTGCGCCGTCCCCTGCAGAGCGCCTCCCCAGCTCCGCCGTCCCACCCGAGCCCCAGCCTCGCTGCTGCCCGCGGTTACGATTTAGTGCCAGGATTTGGAAGAATAAAATCTAAAAGCTGGCATGAGGCACGAAGTGAAGTCGCTGCCTCCAACAATAACAGTGTATTTTGGGAGCTGATTGGAATATGACCCCTCTTATGCAGCAGGTCAGCAAATAAACCGAGGGATTAATTGCTGCTGTCAATATAGATCTCAGCAGTATCCAAACATTTACAAACATGAGCTCAGCACTGCAGTGGCAATGCTGGAGCTGGCGTGGCCAGGGCTGGCACCGGCGGCTGGTCCCCTCACACTGAGCAGCACTGGGGACGTCACCTTCTGGTCCTGCTCTGCTCCCAGCCCCAGGCTCTGCACAGCTACTCCAGCTCCTTCCAGCCCTTCCCAAAGCCTGGTTTCCCAAGCTGGTTTTGGCCCGGGTGGCGCTCAAGCCCAGCGTCCCCGGGCACGTCCCCATGCTGCGCCCTGTGTGGCTGTCCCCGCGTCATCCCGCTAATCACGCCGCTTTCAGAAGGGGGCTGCTAATAATCCCAGCACGCTGCTTCTCACGCTCTCCTCCTCAACGCTGCCAGCAGCCTCAGCTGCTGCCCAAGGAGCAGCAAAAGAGCAAAAATGGCTCAGCAGCGCGTTGGAGCTGAGCTACCGGCGTGGAACAGGGAGCCGGTGCCGGGGGAGCGGGGGCTGGAGCCGCCGGGCAGGGCGGGGATGCTCAGCACCCTCGGCAAAGGCTCGTGTCCCCAGCACCAGCCGCAGCGGTGCGGCTGCAGCCCGCAGAGAGGCTGCTGGTTTCACCAGACCGTGCACAGTTACTGTTCCGCTTCGGTATTTTAATTCTGCATCTGAGATTCTACCACTAATAGAGCAAAACATTATTGAACTGGAAATGTCGCTTAATTATTTTTTAAAAAATAGACTCTAGAAGGTCAGTAAATGGAAATACCAGTGAACACAGAGCGTGTTGCGAGTCTTACAGCAACAAATGTGTCTCAGGGCAAGTCAGCTGTGACTTGATCGGCCACCAGCCTGCAAATTATCCCTGATGACCATCCTCAGGAAACCATGAGTGCTCCTGCTCCTGAAAGAGCTGCTAGATAGATATAATGTCCTATTTATATTCATGCATTCATCATAGAGATTATTAATGAATACGTCTTATTGGTTTTGTTAAAATCATCTGTGCTAATTTTAGGGGGGATTTTAGCAATATCACTGCATTAAGTGCAAATAACCTGGAACTAAGGGATTGTTTTTGTGAATGTGGATATTAATGCCTCTCCTGGAGATGCTCTGCGGCGGGGGGAGGGAAAGCATTAATGGTCCCATTACGCTGTATTACACAAACGGCATGTTTCGCTCATGGAGGGGATTTAATGGCTTGGTGCAATAACAGTCTAAAAGCTGGCAAGGGTAAGATAATGGACTGTAAAAAATATATGTTTATTGACACTTTTCCCTCATTGTTTGGATTTCTGCAGGGCCGAACCTCCCGGGCGAGCCACGCGGCGCTGCGCGGGACGGTGCCCGTGCGGGACGAGACCCCGGTTCAGTGGCCGCGGTGGGAGGGAGGGGACCCGGCCCGTGGTCCCTCCAGGCTGCACTTGACCACAGTCCGGCTGGGAAATGGAAATAAAACCCCTGTAGTGCTGAGTGATAAGATCCCCCTACGCAGGGAGGGATGCGCCCCACGAGCCGGGGGACATGGCTCTGTCCCCTGCGCCAGCACCAGGTGCTGGGGGTGTGGGGATGTGAGGATGTGAGGATGCGAGGATGTGAGGATGGGAGGATGCTCGCCCGTGTCCCACGGGAGGGACAGGTCCTGACCCCGCTCTCTGCTTGCCGTGGGGGTGAGAGGCAGCTCCAGCCGAACGCTGAGCTCCCCTGCACCTGCCTGCGAGCGCCGGCTGACACCGCGGAGAGGCAGCCCTCGGAAATGTGTCAAATTAGCGTTCCAGCACAGTGCACAGCCTTTAAATATAAACTTGGTGAAGAGAGGCTGACAGCGCTGTCTGTCTCCGGGTCCTCGGAGTCATTTGATCATCTCCCTAACAAAACACTGAGCCCTCCCAAAGACACACTGCTGCAGGCTAAGAAATAAAATCCCCACTAAAGATGCCACGATCTGGCATTATATCATCTCTCATTACACAATGAGATGGCACGCTTTGGCCCCTGAAGTCTAAGATGCATTTGTCAGACGTATTCACGATGTGTTTTTGTTTGACATGTTCACGCCTGGGCTGCATCCCCGTGGAGATGGGGCCCGTTCCCAGGGCGGCTGTGCTGGTCCCAGCACCGTGAGCTGGGCTGGGACACCCCAGAGCTGGACAGACACCCCAGAGCCAGACAGACACCCCAGAGCCAGACAGACACCCCAGAGCCGGACACCACCCGCATGTCCCCCCACTGCTCCCCGTGTGTTTTGGGCTTTTGTGAAGGCGCTGGAGCGGGCAGCGCTGCACAGCTGATTTTCTAACCCAGCCAAGGAGTCCAACAGCACTGACATCCAACAGCGGACACAGGTTTGCTCATCTTCAGCTTCTAAACACAGGGTTATAAGGGAAAGAAATGGCTTGGCTGCGTCCCTGAGCAGTAGCAGCTGGGCAAGAAAATGCTCTTGCAGCCCGGGCTGTGCGGTGCAAACCCAAACTGGGGCGTGGGACGTGTCTGCGGAGAGCGAGGCAGCTAGTGATCCGGCACTTGTGATAATTGTTCTGCTTGGAATCCTATCCGCTGGTAATTATTACTCTCCTAATTTCATTATTCACTATTGTGATAGGTAGCTTCACCTCTGTTTCTCTCTGTCACACAAACCTCTTATTAGCATTCCCTGCAATTAAATTATTCCCCGTCCTACAGCTGAGATGAGCCAAGAGCGGGCTGGTGCGCAAGACCATCGTGTTACAGGTGATTTCTGCAGCTCCTGCCGTTGGCGCACGCTGTGAGACCACAACCGGTGTCACCGGAGGGTGGTGCAGGGCAGCTTCCCGATGGGCGGAGGGACGCGTGTCCCTGCCCGGGGAGCACGGCCGGGACCCAGCAGAGACGCCCCCGTCACCTCCCGCCCCAGGACTGTCACGCAGGTCTCTCCAGACCACACAAAGCTGTTCAACAAGGGCTGTTTGATCTGCTTCCAAGAATAAAAAATAAAAAGGAAAACTTCCACTTAGCCTTTCTTATGATCCATAAAACGCTGCTGGAGGCAGAGACAGCTGCTGGTATTAAAAAGTTACGGTTGGTAAAGAGAACTTATTGCTGTTGTACGGGGTGGCTGTGACTGTGCAAGCGCTGGGCTGCTAATGCAGAAATAAAGCACTGTGGCTGCTGCATTCCCGGGTTGTCACCTCGTGCACAGGCCAGAGACACTGAGTGGGCAGGAGGGGGTTAACGGAGGTACCAGAGCACCTAGTTACCCTGGGGTGCAAGGAATCACCTAATTACCCTCAGGTGCAAAACTACAAAAGCTGCAGGGAGAGGAAGGGCCCTAGAGCTCTGTGTCCCAGGGCTGGAGGCTGATGGGGCTCCCTGGAGGTGAGACTGGGCTGGGGCAGTTGGGTGATGTGTGGCTCTAAAAGTGGGTCCCTTCAACCCCCCCCATTCAAATCAGGAAAGCCAGGAGCCCCCAAACCCTTGTTCATGATCCATCACTTTGTTTTGCCTCCTGGAAACTCAAGAGGGGCAGGCGTAAGGTGGGAGGAGGGAGGGGGTGTGTGGAAGACTAATTGCAGCTACACTTGGGGACTGTGGGTGCTGCAGGCATTTGAGATGGAAGAAAAAGTAATTTTCAACTGCAAATTGGTAACTGGATCTTTAATGCCAGCTTTGTGGTGCCAGAAAACACTGCAACCTGTTGTAACGCCTCGTCGCACGGCGCTGGGACGTGCCCACGCGGCAGCCAGGACGGTGCCCCCGCCGTGGCTCCCGTGATCCGCAGAGGGCTCGTGGTGCTCCTGTGGGGCTCCCACAACCGCTTGAGAGCGGTGCGTAAAGAGAGCGGTTGCCACGGCAACTGCCACCCGGGTTTTTGGTACGGGAGATGCTGGCGCAGCGGTCGCGCTCCTCTGCCCGCTCTGCTCCCCGGGCGCAGCAGAGGGTCCCGCAGCCCCAGAGGGTCCCGAGCTCTGCTTCACTCTGGCAAACACTTGCCTTCCAGCTCCCAGTGACGAGCAGAGCGGGCAGGAGCTCATGCTATTCGTCAGGCAGGGCCTTCTGCGCTGGCCAAGAGCAGCTGGGTGCAGGGACGAGCGGGAGTCAGCAGGGAGGGGACTCTTCATCTCCCACGCGGAATCACCTTGTGCGCTGTCCTAATGGCTTAGTTGCTAACTAGGGCTAGATCTTTGGTAGAAATAAAAGCAGCCCCTTGGTGGGTGGGGTTTTTGGCATTTCATCTCCATTCCAAAATGAATAATTTATACTAAGCCTTTATTGGAGCCCAGAGTTATACAATAAATGTTCCATGCAAACACGCTCACATATTTCAATGTTAATATCTCTCCAGCGAATTTCCCTGGCAGGCTGAGCCAGTCTGGGATTGCCACATTGCTTATTTACGTAAAATATCATAATCTCGCTTTTATTTGCATTTCTGAAGTGCCATTAGGGTGATTTGGAGCATATGAGCCCAGCCAATCGATTGCAGCTGCTGCTCCTGGTCCAGGGTGGGAAATGACTTTTGAGCCTCGGAGGTGAGATGTGGCCAAGAGCAGAGATGCTGTTTGGTGGCAGTTGGGTGCTGTGGGAGCACAGAGCCTGGGGGATACACACTGGAGTGCGATGATGAGTGTTTGGGTGTTTGCAAGGGGTGACGTGTCTGTGTGGGGCTGAGCAGATGGGGATGGAACAGCCGGTGTCACCGGGAGCTGCTGAGCCCCAGCCCATCCTCCTGTCTGGCTTTGGGCAGCAAAGCCTTGCAGGCAGTTTAAATCCAGGGTGGCTCTTGCAGGTGGGTGGCAGCTTTGGGCAGGGATAGCAGGGCTGCAGCCCCACCGCCAACCAGCCTGCTCGTTAGGGGTTTCTTCCCTTCTCAGTTAGGTGAAATTGTACCCATCTAAAATGATTTCATTGCTTAAATCCCAATTGTAGCCTCCAGAGACTAATTACCTTCTTCCTGCTTTTGCATCGTTTACATTCAAGTCAGTTTAAGGGCGATGTGATGTTTTGGAAGGAGACGCGAGACTGAAAGGCAAAAATCTCCAAAGAAGCACGGGGTTTGGCAGAAAGCTGTGAGAACAGGCGCGCGGTGAGCGCAGCCGTTGGAGGTGGGTCCGATCCCCCTTCCCCGCGGGACGGGGGTGACGGAGGGTCCATGTCCCGCGGACGAGCACTTGCCGGTGTCTCACCCGCAGAAGGACCCTCTGGTGGGAGCAGGGCCGTGTGGCCGTGCTCCTGCATCCCTCAGTGCCTCAGCCGGGCGATGCTCTGCCTGTCTGCATCCAGCTGCCTGGCTGCCGTTCAGATCCGTGCTGCTCGCCGCAGAGAGGCAGCTTGGAGACAGGCAGAAATGATTTCTGAGTGGTTGCTCTGTGTACTGTTGTCTTCAGCTAAGAGAGCTGCTGCTGGGGCTTTCTGATGTTCTTTGTGTGCTGTGAGGCTCGCTTTAAAGCTCAGGATTGTGCAGGTCTCGGGGCTGGAGAGGAGGGAACGGTCTCCTTGCAGCCAGGATGCCTGTTGACATGTCCTCTGCTTTGCTTTGCTCTGCTCCAAAGCAGGACACAGAAATGACTTTCCAGACCTCTGTGCCTGCCACTCAGCCCTCCCAACTTCAGCATTTCAAGCACGTTCTCATCTGTTTTTCTTCTGTCCCTGCAAACTCCACCTGGAGCTGATGATCCAGTTCAGCTCGTGTGGCCGGGAGTCACAGCTCTGCAGGTGGAAGGTGGCCGGGGTGTCCCCTGGTTGGGATGTCCCCCGTGCCGTGGCCGGTGGCCAGCAGCTCCCAGGACGCGGAGCAGCTGGTGCTGCCCACTGGTTACAGCAGCTCTCTGGGGAATAAGGATTTAAAACGTCACAGGTGAGCTCAGCAGTTCCTCGTGAAAAGCAGTAGCAGTTGTTTGAGAAAATTAATTGAATTTATTTGACAAATACTTGCAGATCTAGGGAGCAAGTGCACATACACCAGGAAGAATTCTTTCAAAGGAAGCCTATTGTGGCTGCTGTCGCTTGTTCTGCTCCTTTTTCGTATTCTTTTCCTTTTGAAACAGAGATGAGCCGGAGAGCTGGTGAAAGGACTTCATTTCAGCCACAAGCAAACCCGGCGGCCCCCGGCGCGTTCTGGAGATCTCGATGGGGCGGCATTGTCTGGCCCCGCCGCCGGCTGGGCAAATCTAGCACAGAGCCCGTGGGCTGCCTTAATAGGAGCGCTGCGATTGCAGGAGAGCCGTAAATTTAGATTCCCCTGTAACTGCAGTAGCACACCTTCGTGCTGCTGCTGCAGCAAGCAAATGGTCCCCCCAGCACGCTGGGGACTTGGCAAAGATGCCGGCACAAACAGGATAATGAATGTTAGATAACTCGTGTGTTTCACAGGCTGAGCTTGAATATTGAAAGAGCAGCATCCCTGCATCAGAGAGGGGCTTGAAACGCTCTTAAATCTGGGGAATGTTTTCTCCTCCGCACGCGGGGATTTGCATGGGGACCTCACGTCAGCGTTAATGGGCTTTGTGAGTTTGGAACGTATCTTAATGCGCCGCATCCCCCATAGCTCTTGTCTAAGTAAAATGAGTTTGAATTTTTCATCTTAATCGCAGGCTTGTGATCTGGAATAGACATTCTTGTACTGAAAAGCATCCGCTGTTAGACCCATTCCTCAGGGTACAGGATGACAAAGACGCATCCCCGGTCTGTGTCTCCCGTGCGCTGCATGGGGGGAGTGCGGTCGTGTTTGCATTTCAGGGGCCGGAAAATCTCAGAAGTGCCCCATGGCTCCAGAAAGACCCCCCTTCTATGGGCAGGTAACCCCCTGTACCCCCAGAGCGGCTCCCCCACCCCTAACACCAGCTAATGGCTCTGGTATTGCTGCTGCCCTGCAAATGTACACACACTCCTTAAAGTTGCTGCTGGAGTGGAATGAGAAGTTATCTCTAACCCTGCAGGGATTTGGCAAAGATGCTGGCACAAAAATAGTTTGTAATGAGCTCTAAGACATATTAATGAAGAGAAGTATAATTATTATTACTGAGTTCAATTACAGCCCCTGGATTACAAATATTCTCCCACAATCCCTCAAGAAAGAAATGCATCTTGTCTCTGCAATTAAATAAACTGCATATCAAGGGGAGGGAAGAGGATTAAACTACAGAAGGAAGAATTGCTTCAACTTGACTGTGGTGGCCCCTCTCCTCCCGCGACCAGCCGCCTGTGCTTTGAGGAGGGATCCCTGCTCAGCACCGCGCCATGCCCATCAAGATATTCTTTGGGAAACTGCTGCTTGGCTCCCTTCCAAAGTCCTGGGCATCTGTAATGCAGCAGCTGCCATGTTAGTAGAATCTAATAAACTCCTTTCTGAAATATTTATGGATGTGCACACCTGGACGTTTCTGTTTCCCAAAGATGCAACCCAGGCACTTCTTCGGGGGTTTTTCCTTCCCTGGTTACTGAGCGTAGAGAGAAAATTGAGGAATTTGCGTGTTTCCCGTAAAGGAGCGTGACCGAAAGCACCGAGTGGTGAGAAACGTGTAGCTGCAAATGCAGAGCGTTGCCACGGGTCAAGTGCTGGGGAAGCTGCTCGTGCAGTGCAGGGAGCTCGACCTTGACTACGCAGCAGAAATGTCAGATAGCGGTAAAAAGACCATGTTCCCTGGAGAACAGCAAGATCCGGGGCTGGAGCAGCTGCTGATGTGTCTCTGGGCTTTGTGGCCGGAGCTGCCCGTCTCTGCAGAGCGCTGGGGGACAACGGGGGCACCGCGCTTCTGCCACCTGCGGCAAGAAACCCATTGCTGAGAGGGTCACCCTGATGTGGGTGCCGGTGGCGAAGGACCAGGTCCCAGCCAGGGTCAGGGCACTGGTGCAGAACAGTCTGCAGGTGCCCGGGACATGGGCCAAGGGGCTGCAGAACCGCGCGGGAAGGAGCCGCGTTCCCTCCTGCATCCCAGCACGGGATGCTCCAAACAGGCCAGCGCGGGGAGTTCAGTGTGGCTCTACCGTTGGCTGCGTTTAACCCTGAATTCTACCCCAAAACACTCCTGGCATCAAACCCCACTGAGTTCAGCACGGGAGCAGAAGCACTTGGTGACATTGTGGCTGTTTTTCTGCAGTACATAAAGAAGCAATGACAATCCTTGGCAAGCGTGTGGCCGTGGATGGAGCCCGTGTGGCAGCGGTGCGGGGTAAGACACCAGCTGCCGTTCTGAGCGCCGCTGAGGAACTTGGCTGCTTTTCCTATTAAGCAGGATGAAAAAATCACTGCCACGCATATTGTAGTAGCTTCTCCTCAAACATCGCTATTGTCTGCAGACAGAGCGCTCGCTCTGCCCGTGCTCGTCGGCCCTGGAAATGAGAGCTAACGCTTGTTTAAGTTCTCTCAGAATGTGCTATCTGAGTACATTCCTTGTGCAGCCTGATCGTTGTTAAATCTTTCCTACCTAACCTGGTTTACACGCTGTTTCAGGTCTCGCTTTTGATCGCACTGGCTGTAGGACACTTGTTCCTCCTGTGAACCCTGCTGCTTTGTTCCTGCGAGTGTGCTACCCGTGGGGAAACCTTTGTCCAAATAATCTCAGAGTCCCCAAAGAGCAAGAGCTGCCGGCTTTGCTTTCTAGTTGAAGTGACAGCAAGGAATATATAGATTTATTCTTCTATTCATCGGTGGCTTTCTGTTCGTGTGTCCTCACGGCAAATCAAAGTGTCAAAATAACATCCCCGGTTTGCCAGCCACAGCTTCTGGCCACCAGACGGACATCTGAGGAACAGGTATTTTTAGTTGAAAAGCAGAACCAGCAAGGGTTATTTAGTGAAGAAGACCCAAGACACACGGTAAGAAGAAACTAATGCACAAACTTTCAGCAGAATCGGAGAGGACCGGGATTACAAGGCCACCCCCCGGGCCGCTGCATCCCTGTGTGTGCCGGGAGCTCCGGTCCTGCCGCGTCCCGCAGCAGAGCCCCAGGGAGCTGCCAGCGCCTGCCTGGGGATGCTCCTTGCAGGGACGGCTCAGCATTCCTGCTGGGCACTTGCCACGATGTGCTCAGACACCAGTGGCTGCTTGAGGAGACAGTTTGCATCACCAGACCTGCCCTGGGTGAGGAGGGAGGGACAGGAACTGCGGCAGTCCAGTTTCCAGCTGTACGACAGCTTTTGTGTTACTGCAACACTTCTAAGCTTTTCTTTCTAGGTTTTATCTAATTCTGACTCTGTTCAAGTATTGAGCACAATCAGCGCACACAGAAAAGAGCCCCAGAAACGCGCTGCTTGTGCAGGAGTTCTCAGCTGAAGCCTCCATTCACTTACACGACGAATGTCTCCATGCAAGGTGCAGCCGCTGCACACCGGGATGGGGTCTGGACACTCACACCACGTTTGGTTTCCAGCATGTGAGCGGGTGCATGGCAAGGCACCCAGCCGACCCTGCAAAGCGGTGGGAGGTGACTTCAGTGCTGTGACATTGTGTAGCAGAGCTGCTCCTGCAGAGAAAGCGCTTCAAAAGCGTCGGTACACAGGCGATCCACCAGTGACTTCTTGACGGAGGCACATTTGCATGTCGAAAATACTCAAACAGGTTGTAATGAAGATCTGGCTTCATCACTGGAGCCTCGCAGGGCTGATAACTGAATTGCTCCTGTTGCACTGGGGTCCCCAGTTGGAATGAATGTGCAAATGCGCAGCACTCCAGGCCGCCGGAGCAGTTGTCTTAGCGTGAATCCTGCCAATGGTACAATATTGCTTGCTGTTGCATGAACGGAACATGTCTCCTCTGATTGTTTTTTCCTGCTCTTTTGAGATAGATGCTGTCTGAGGATCCCCACTGGTGGAAGGTCTCCTCCGAGGAACAGTTACAGCTCTTTACATGTAACCTCTGGCACCGGTAATGGAGGGGGAGAAAAACAAGTCTAAGTGCTTTTTGGATGAAGCTTGCTCCTTTTCTGGAAGGAGCCTGTGAGACTTGACAAGGGACTGGCTCCAGTGGCCTGTCCCACACTCCTGCTCTGTGGCCTTTCAGCTGTAATTACCCTTTTTTAATTTGGGGAGCTATTGAGCTGTGGTAAGGTGCCTGGGATGGCTTAAGCTCCCACTCCTGTAGGACAGCAGGGAAAAAGGCGCCTCTCAGGTGCTGCCGGCTGTTTGCTCTGCTGAGGAGGTGCCCCCGGGCCCCTCTCAGAGCAGTGGTCACCTTTGCTGGGACCAGCTCTGTCCCTGGGCACGTCATTTGCTGCCCAGCAACCGGGGATTCTCAGGAGCCAAGAATTAGGTTGTTGGGGCTTTATAAACTTTATGCACGGAATTATGACAAGATAAGTGATGGAAAATGAGCAAGAGTTAATTATATGATAGAAGGAGAGTGCCACTGTGTAGCAACGATTTGAAAGGCAAATAGAAATATTTATAGGCTCGGGACTGCAAAACTTGCCATGACACGAGATGTGCTGTGGATTCACAGGACGGAGCTCTGACACTCACGTGGGCTCTGCTGACAGGTGAGCCTCATCTCAAGGTGGCCTCAAAGCGATGTGCTAACGTCATGAAATCAGGTAAAAATGTGTAAAATCAGAATCTAACACATCCTGGCGATCTTCTGTTTCCAGTCCCTCTGTAGAGTTCGGTCTCTGCATCGCTCGCTGGTGACCAGAGCAGCCGGGAGCCCTTGCAGAGGTGCCCCCCGTCGCAGTGCCCGCAGCTCGGGGTGTCCCTTCCAGGGCAGGCTGGTCGCAGCTGCCGGGCTCGGTCGCCTCCGGGCAGCGCTCGCTGCTGCCCCGTGAGCCTGGATTTCGGGGTGTGTGCAGGTGTCCGGACGTCTGAGAGCAGCCACCCCCAAGTCACAGGGATGCTCCCCAGCTTTCCCGTGTTGCTCCCAGGGTTACCCCGCGTTTGGGAGCACTCGGGAAGCAGAACAAATCCTGCAGGCCTGGCCCATGCTATTCCGGCATTGACCAACTCTGGGGGGAGCAGCAAGGCTTTGCTATTACCTGCAGACAATAGAGGGAAGAAGATAATTCATCCCCATCCCCAAAGCAATCTCTGCAGGTGGGTTTTGAAACAGGTTTCCAACCGTCTCCCTTTGGAGACTACTGAGCAGGCTTTAAAGAATCCTTTGTATTTTTAGCAGCAACATAATAGTGATGGAAATTCAATAAACTTCACCATCAAATATTTATCCCATTACACTGGCTCAAGTAATTTAAGCTGCTGAAATCAACATTGTGGTTTTATTTTTAATGAGCCTTGTGTAAAACAGCATCTTCTATCATTGTCAGGTGTGTATAGAAGAGAGGCACATTTACTCAAAGCATTTTTAATCTTCCCAAAGAAACAATGTTAAATAATGTAGAACATTTACCAAAATGTTACCTGTCACTGGTAGAAAATCTAGTTTATGGCTAGGCAAGCCTGATGTTTGCTGGGGCTTCGGATGGAGGAACAGCATCCCTGGTTTTCTGGTGGTTTTTTAATCAAAGGTACCCAGAGAGGTGGTAGATGAACCATCCCTGGGTTATCCCAGGCCGGGCTGGACGGGGCTCTGAGCAACCTGAGCTCTGAAGAAGTCCCTTCCATGGCAGGGGCGAGCTGGGGAGGTCCCTTCCATACAAACTATCCTGTGCTTGTATGAAACAGGGAGAAGCTGCTTATGAGGGAGCCTGTGGGGAGCAGCAGCTCTCAGAGCTGCCGAACGCAACGGCTCCTGCGGTTCCCTGCACAGAAAATGGGGAAAAAAGGGGCACCTGGGCCTCCCGCAGGAGGGCACCAAGCGCCGCGTGTCCCGTGCCCCCACCCACGCGCGGCCACCGCATCCCCAGTCCCACACTGACCCCCCGCGTCAGCCCGAGCTGAACGGGAACGGAGCCGCAGCCACTGATGTAAATTAAACCACCATCCCCGCAGCAAAGGGAAAAGAAGCAAGCGGTGGGAAGAGGCCGCTTGTTTGCACGGCTGCAGCTAAAGCAACTATTAATTTAAGCCAGGAAAAGGTTCCTGCGCGCTGTCGTTCTGCGTTTTAACGGCAGGGCTAAGTTGCCACAGTCCGTGTAATCAGATTCCTGGAGCACCGGTAATGATTTGCTCTCAGTGGGATGCTTTGTGCTGGGAAAGAGCTCCTTGCATTTTGTGAAACCCTTTACAAAATCAGCGCTGCTCAAAGCAATTAA
The DNA here is from genome assembly GCF_036013475.1 of Columba livia. NCBI lineage: Eukaryota > Metazoa > Chordata > Aves > Columbiformes > Columbidae > Columba > Columba livia. The sequence goes on from NC_088622.1 coordinate 690,185, forward strand.
GGTCTTTGCAAGGGCAGGAAACCTTGGGCAAATCGGGTGCCCTGAATTCGTTGCTCTGTGTTTGCAGAGTGCTTTGGGAAGGATTTGCCGTGTAAGCACTAGAGACTGTTGCAAAAATGGGGTATGTGCACCCAGACAAGAATTACAATATCCAACTCCACACGGGTTCTCTCATGTCCACAATTTTTTTTTATTAATTAATGGATTTCATCGTTTTTATCTTTGTTGCTCTTTCTTGCAAAGCCTATGTACTCCGCTCAGCTGTGTTAATTAATTTCTCCAGATACTGGCTTTGACATTTGGTTCTTGATAAGATTCTAGAAAGAAATCCAAAATAAGACTCAAAGCGATTCCTCACAAAGTTTCATTGTGTATCATACAGTCCCTGTTATCTCTATGTCAGGGCTGTCCACTTCCTGGTGTGAATGCTCCTCAGTAATGAAAATGAAGCTCTAATTCAATTTGAGGGGTGCAAAGGTGCTCCGGGCAGCTGCATCAGAGGGTTACAGACCCTCTGGAACGTTTGGGTTCTAGCTGGGGTACCAACCCATCAGAAATTCGTCCGGGAGACAGAGTTCTGGGAGCCCAAACTCAGCAGTTCAGTATTGACTGTCGTTACCTGAGCCGGCACAACAACATCGCTTAAAGGGGGAGAACAACAACTAAAACGTTGCGACTTCAAGTCCGCGCTGCGGATCCGTGCTCAGGACGGCGCTCAGCAGGCCTGGGAGGGAGCGGAGGTCCCTGTGCCCATCGCCGGGCAGCGGATCCTCCTCCTGCTTCTGCCCAGATGCTGCTAATGAGGAAGAATTTCAGCCACCTGAACTAAAAATAACTTTCCCATAGCAGGAAGAGAGCAGCCAGTGCTCCTGCTGGCTGCCTGCTCGCTCTGACAGACCTCTCGTTCAGCACTTAACAGCCAGTATGTTTACAGGCAACAGTTTTTTTTGGCTGCTGTCCCTAGTATGTCACTAATGTTTAGCCAAATGAACTGGGAGGATTATAACAGACAGGGACACTGGTGCAAGTGACAGGCGCAGAGACAAGTGCTGCAAGAAGCTAATTTACACATCGAGTTTCACAGCCCCAGCCTCCCTTCCTGCTCAATAAGCTCCTCAGCTGCGGCTCCGTACCCGCCAGCCAGCAGATCACAAATTCTGCTATTTGTTTTTTCCTGCCTGCTTGGACAATGGATTCTAATAAAAACCACTTTTTAATAGTGTTGAAATTAAGTCGTCTTTTACGTGGCAATGTGAATTTACTGTCAATAGTCTGGGCTGCTCTGACCCTCCTTAAGGGCTGTTTGTGGTCCCTGCGCAGCGTTTCCAGCCGCTCGGGAGCTGCTGCGGGACGTGGGTGGTTGCGGGGGATCCGCATCCTCACCTGCACCCCTGGACATTCTGCACCGCACAACAGCGCTGTTCTCAGAGAGACGGCGGCCGTGCGTCACAAAATGCAACAACACCTGTGGGGGCGGAATTGCCACCGTCTGCCCGCAAAGTGCTGTGGTTATGGGGGGCAGAGCGGCGGCCAGGACACAAGAGCTTCGTGAGGGAGCCCTGGCATGCAAGAAACATGCAGCACTGTGAGAAGTGTTTATTGAAATTGTCTAAATTATCTTTTCCTTACTATTCGCAGCCCATTGAGGAAACTAAAGCAACCACCGAGTTTTCCAGCTGCAGAAACGCTGCTCTTCAGCCAGTCCTGGTCCTCTTCTGTTTATGAGACACTAAAAGTTTTCACTGCCCAATAAAAACAACCATTTGTATTCGGTGGCCGCAAGCAACAACGCCGTGAGAGAGCGGAGCAAGTCGGAGCTTTTGGAGGATAATATGAACGATCGCAGACAAAGAACAAAGCTCAGAGGAGCCCTGAGCACCGGCAGGAATTGCAGAAGGATGTCTCACACGTCTCTGAACCGCCGCGGCTTACCGGGGACACTTGCTGCTTTTGAGCAAAAGTGTCGTACTTTAATGTTCCCATAGGTACACTCTTGCCACTTACTTCTGCCATTTAAATTGTTCCTCATGTTTTTTAAGCTGAGGATGAACGGACAAGCATTTTATCAGCTAAGTTGGATTGAGGAGCACAGGTAATATCCTCAAACCACGGAGACTCGCGCTACTGCTCTGCACTGAGCCGGAACATTAAAGGCTGCTATAAAAAACAAGCTCCTGTGCCCTCAGCCGGACAGAATTATAAAAATCCCCACAGCGTGCTCAAAGCACTGAATTAACAGAAGGGCGAGCTGCAGTTTAATGTGATGGATGGAGCCCCCGGGCTCCGTTGCGGACGCTGCCGTCCCCGGCCAGCGCCTCCTCAGAGCGGGCAGCGCGCCGTCCCTCCTCCCCAGCGAAATCACCAAAGATAATTACATACTTAAATCTAGGTGTCGGGCTGCTTTGCTACACAGAAATTCATCTGCTAGCGTCAGAGTCCTTGAAGTTAAAGAGGGATTTGAGTTACTGACATAATTTGTTCCCCGAGGACTGTGGGAGCGAACTGAGAGGCACATCTGAATAATAACTCCCTGGCCGCACATCTTCTAACGGGAGCGAGCGTTGCTCCTGAAGGAAGACACAACGGGAAGCGAGAGATCTGAAATGTTTATGACCTATACAGCGATCAGGCAGAATTTGTTTGGTTTTTTCCCCCCAGGCAGCAGCCCGTCAGGGAGATCTGGAGGCAAGCTCCTCCACTTTTGCTTTGTTGAAGCTTATTTTAACGTACTGCTGCCTGCAGGCCCTAAGTCGAGGTCTGTGTGATGGGGAGAGTGGGGACGGGGCTCCATTCCGCCGGTCCCTCCGGGGTCGCTGCCCGGCCGGTTCGCGGTGCCAGGCCCGGTGAGGCCCGGCTGCCCCGGGGCGAGCAGCTCCACAAGATGGCGAGCGCGGGCTGCCGCGCCCGGCCCAAGATGGCGGCGGGCGGCGCCGGGGAGCGAGGCCGCTCGGAGCCCCGGCGGGTTCCCGGGCGCCATGGGCAGGGGGCTCTGGAGAGCGGGTGCCCGAAAACCGCCGCTGCTCAGCCCGCGGGGGAAGCGCCGCCGCCCGCCTGCAGCCGCCGGCCGAGCTCGGTAGGAGCGCGGGGGAAGGGGCGGCGGGGTGGGGGGGCAGCTTGTGATTAACAGCTGCAAACTGAGCATCGCCATGAGGGAATTACCGCGAGAATTTCGTAAATTATTCGCCTCTTCTACCTTCCTGCCACTTTGTCAGGCGCCTGTGTGCAGGATACAGCGCGGGGCACGTTTGCGCGCTGCGGGGCCAGGGTTTGGGTCTGTTCCTGTTTAAATCGTGCTGGAACGGGGTTCGTTCTGCTCCATTAATTGCCATCTACAGCACCCCTAAGAAAGTATGAAAATGGTGATTAGCCACGTTTATGCTTTGAGATGGATGTGGTTTTGTGTAAGCTGCTTCTCTTTACACCTTTTCATGTGCACTTTCTACTCTTTATTTTTCTTAGCGATGCAGTTTGGATAAGGTTCCCCTTGCTCGATGGAGCCCCTCGCTTCCACATCCAGCCTTGCAGCTAAAAGATACAGTGATGTTATTTTTATTCTTCTGACAGTGTTCTTCATGCGAAGTGTCTGACAGACGACCCCCTAAGAGGCTAAAGTGTGAAAAAAATAGTCTAGTAAACTCAGAACTAGAAGGTCTTGCATGTGGAAGTGAAAACCTTGCTGCACTGGGGGAAACACCTCGAACACCTGAGGGGGATCAACGCTCAGAAGATCCAGGAGAGCACAATGTAATTCAACGGGGAAGAGGTGGAAGCGTTCCAGAGGCGAAGGGAGGCAAGCAGGAGAAGGAAGGCGATGTGTCTGCGGAGCCGCACGCAGTGACATGCGGCAGCGCCGCGTCAGGAACGCACGGCGATGGCGATGCGCCCGATCCCGCGGGCAGCGAGGAGGAGGACGGCGGCTGCAGCGCGCGCTCCGACGGCTCCGGCTCGGACGCTGATGTCCCGAGGGAGCCCGCGCAGCCGGACAACAGCGCATTCCTGGACGAAGACAGCAACCAGCCCATGCCGGTGCACCGCTTCTTCGGGGACGGCGAGTTCCTCAAGGTGGGATGATGGCTGTTCGCTCTGCACGTTCAGTTCTGTTCCACTTCAGTCTTGCATCTTGCAGCAGAAGTAGGTTAGCCTCAAAATTGTAGGCCAGTGTTGGTAGACATCTGGAGTCATATCCCTATCCCCTAGATAGAACTGCTTGCCTCAGAGATGATGTTAATTGCCAAGGCAAGTTAGTTTCAGCTGTAAAATCTTTCTTGTTTAGATTTTATTAATCCAGTTCCATATGATAGGTATTTTTACTCAGTGTTATTCTGTTGAAATAGATTTTCCCCGGTCATTGGTTCTTAATTGTGTTTACCGTCATTCTTGGGAACGGAGGCGTGTTGGTGCCTCACGTATCGATGTGGAAATGTGCGGACGTGGAGAGGTGGGAGTTCTGCCATTTGCCACAACAGCCTTTCCTCAACCATTCTCTCTGTCTTTAAAGGATCTGCCCGCAGCTGCGCTCCCAAGAACAAGGATGAGCAGGCGAGAATTCAGAAAGCTGCATTTCATCGCAAAGGAAGACGAGGAGGAGGAGGAAGAGGATGTTGTCTAACAACAAACTGTAAATAAATGAAACCTTTTTTCTTTGCAAGCACATAATGACGCTTGGCTGTGTCACTAACATAAGGTGTCTGCGTTTGCCTTTTCTTGAGAGGAAAACTGGTAGAGTTTGTTTCTCTGGAGTCGGCAGATACAGAATTCTCCCACCATTAGCTGGGGCAGATAGTGACTGAATTTTCAGCTATTTGGAAAAAAATTGTAGTTTATCATTTTACCACTGATATTTAGGAAGAGCCTCAGGGCGTGTCACGCTGTCAGTGTGAGTTCAGCACTGTTAATCTCTGCAAGCGCAGGACGTTTTTATTGCGCATCAGTTCTCTGAACAACCCCCGTGACACCGGGCGCGTCCCCGGCCGCCAGCGCAGCCCTGGGCGCCGCTTTGGAACAGCTGCGTCATGCAGCCTGTGCAGGACTTTCTGTTCACTTCTAAGGGGTGTGAATAGGAACTTCATAAACAAATACGCAGGTGGTGATAAGGGAGGAAGGAAAGCTGTCGGCGCTGGCCTGGGGAGATGAACGGGTATCGATAGCTGGGGACATGGGTCAGTCCACCAAGCTGGTTATTCTGGCTGGCGCTTCTAGAAAATGCTGAGCAGCCTCAGATGACTTCAGGAACTGTTAACTCACCCAGTGTTTATGATAATACTTCTTTGAAAGTGTGATTATGCAATAAGCTTCCAGATCTTTATTGTTATAAATAGTTTTTTCTATGTTTCTAAAAATATAGAGAAAATGTTATCAGCAGATGGTTTAAATAAATATTAATTTCTACAGCTATAGGCTGTTAAACATTCAGAAGTTGTAAGCCAAACGAATTGTATATGCATGACATGTTAATACATTCACATTTCCACTCCAGCTGATGCATTGTTTCTGTCAACGATATTTCTTGGCTCCTTTTCACTCTAATCTCGTAACACAGAAAAACCAGATTTTTTAATAGCATATTCATGGTTTTCAGCACATCTCCATCTTGAAGCAGCTCTCCCAGCTTTCCTTCAATGCCGTACTTGCTACTGTCTCTTTCTAGCAAATACGTCTTGGCACACACACGTTCCTTGTGGTTTCAGCACTGTGTAAGATGGTTGGTATGGGTGTGCCAGGCAGACCACGCTGTGTTTGTCATCACAACCTTCGTGGTGCTGCCTTCCCCAACGCCCAAACAGCGCAGTTTCCACCTCGGTGACGGTGACGCAATCTGGAGGGATCAGTCCAGTGCTCTGCTATTAGAAATCCTGTCTTTAAAATGCACCTGCTCACGTTTCGTATTGAAATGTCTGGGATGGGGATTTGGTTTGTTGTTTGAAGTGCATCAGTACTCTGTGGTAACGCTCGCGCGCTTCGCAGCCGTGGTGGGTTCGGCTCGCCCAGCAGCGCTGCGGCACCGCGGTTCCGCGCGGGGTGGAACGGGGGCAGCGCCGTGCGGCACGACCGAGCTCTTCCCACAGCCCAGCTACTGACACGGCAGCGAGCAGCTCACCCTCCCTTCACAAACACGTTTCCCTGCGCTCAGTCTGGCCTGTATCGGCCACACCGTATTGCACCGACGAACCACTCCTGCATCGCTGCCTCCACACACACACACACACAAAGATGGTGCTAATTTTTTTATTTAAAAAAAAATCACATAATTTACACTGATAGTCACTAAAAGTTCAGTTTCTATCGGCTGATATTTAAAAAGAAATCAAGTAAAAACTGATCTGTTTGCATTTTGTTACCTGAGGTAGAAGTGTTTTGCAGAGCAATATTCTCTAAAGCACCAAGTAAACATGATCATTATACGGTAACTTGGCTTGTATTTCTTAAGCAAACTCAAGCGAAAGAGGCAGAAGCTCTCTGAAAGGAGAGGGAAAGCACCGGGGAAGCTGGCAGAGAGCAAAGGTGGTAAAGCAAAGACGTGCCACGGCCCGGCCTCCCTGCCGGGAGACGCGCACCCAACGCAGCACCAAGAAACCGGAATCCGCAAGTCCCCTGGGGTCAGTTTTTAAGAAATGTCTGAGTTTCATTTCTCTGTACTGTGAGATTTGGACCTACATTCCTCACGGCAAGAAAGCGATCACAGGGCGTGACGGGCGGCTCCGGCCTCATCTCTGCGCTGGCTCCAGCTGTGTTTCCCGGCGCTGCGCAGTGCGATCGGCTGCGGTCAGCGGGGGGGCGGGACAGCAGAACGGGGAGCCACACAAGCACACGCTTTGTGAGGCTGCACTTGAATTACTTAGCAAGTCTCTTTTGCCAGGGACTCCTAAATCAGTTTTTGTTTAACAAACTAGAGCTATTTAAGAATCATACCACGTGATGTTAGTTTTAAAAAAGCACAAGTCACTTCAGAGGTAGCACTATAAAATCTTGTGGTTTTGCTTCCTTTCTCTGTAAATTTTAGTTTTGTCACAGCTGAGATTATGATTGGTTTTCTTATGGCAAGCAATATGTACAAGTTTTAAATTCTCCACGGTAAACAGCAGCTGATAGAAGTACTCCCAGTTCACCTCCCTTCCAGCTCGTGTTTTGACAGCTTCTGCCAGCTCTGGGATGACAGCACGTTTCTTCTCTATTCTTCAGTACACAAAAGAGAAAACAATATTGCCATCAAAAGGCTTTTTCGTAATAATCAAGTCTCTATCTTCCTTTTAGGCAGAATTTGAATCCTTTCACCATAACTAGGTTTAGGAGGAAATCAGTTCAGCATATTATGTTTGCTTCCCAAATGCACAATGCCTGAAAACGGGTCTGAGGGGTTTTGTCAGAGTCTCCACAAAGGATTAACGCGAGGACGGGTGCGCTTCCGCACTAAGAAAACCCGAACAGAGGCAAAGCAGGAATGAGGGACAACACTGAGATCTGTCTTCAGGACGCCTCGCCTGCCTAAGAGGAGCACGGAACAGGTAGGTCTGGATTAATACTTGATACGTACACGTGATCGAGATTCCAGGTGCTGAAGAGGATTCTGCTTTCCCTGTTGCTGTAGGGGTTGATGGAATGCTTGCACGGGCAGTCAGCGCTGTCGAAAGGCCCCTGTAAAACACGACGGCTGCAGTGAGGGTACAACGCTCGTCACCAGCGCAGCCCTTCTGCTGGCCCTCACCACGGGCAGCTGTGACACTGCCGCCCTGCCAGACCCGATCCCACGCCACACACAGCCCGTAACTGCCTCCTTCCCTCGTGCTGCCGCCAGCCCCGCTGCTGCCGCCGCACCACGGCCGTCCGGCACCGACCTGGCAGGAGAACCAGCCCTCCGCCGTGCACAGCCGCGCCGCCGCCGCCTCCCTCCTGTCAAAGTAGCACCCGTTGTACTTCACAGACTTCAGCTTGTCTGACATCAGGTCCGTTATCCCTTTATATGCGTCTCTTGCTGTAGGATCAACATGTGAAATAAAACTGCTAACCTAGGAGGGAGGGAAAACAACCCCAATCATTCCTCGGTGCCTATAGCAGCCTGAGGCTCTTTTCTACAACCAACGTTGCACTGTAAAAGCATTTTATATATATGCGGGCAAAGAATTATTTTTACTAGAAGCTTGAAAATAAGTTACTTCAACAGAAACTTTTACCTCTTTCATGTAGCCTCGTATTCTGCTTTCGCAACTGTATCGCAGGTAGCTCGATTTGTTCTTAAAACGAGACTGGAGACCTAAAGGCAGTTAGATTGTGTTTTAACTTGGTGTTTCAGTGCTCCGCTTCTGCCCAGCTGGGGGTCCAGCCCTTCTTTGCACAAGCTCAGCATGCACAGATTATTTTTCTTTCTCCCTTCTATTTCACTGGTTCAACACTACCCTGCTCTTAGCACTCAAAAGGATGATGCAGAGCGTCTGCTTTGAGAGCAGTAGCTGGTATTAGAGCTGTTAAATGTTTCTCATTAATGTGCATACACAGAACACCGAGGGATTGTGAAAACAAAACCAAATTTTTCAGGAGGAACTGAAACGATGACTTAGGAATGGGAGGCGGAACTTGCAAAGAGAGTATAAAGAAAATGTAACGATTAGCTGGCTGATGCATGTAAATGATCAATATATGATTAGCAAACTGTTAAAAGATTGTAAATGCAGGCCTATGTTAATGGAGAAAAATGTATTCTGGAGCAAGCTTGGATACAACAATAGGGAACACTGCTTTTGTTACTGTTTTCTGATAGTAAATACACATCTATTCAAAAGAAACTTACAATTGCCTGCTACTGTGATAACTTATCCCTGACCAGGTACCAAATCACACCAGCCAGAAGGACTCCCAGATTTTTAAACTACTTTTCTCTAAGAACAGTCACATTGACAGAAGCGACTCTTTAGGGCAGAGACCCGCTGCCCCTCAGCAGCTCCCGGGGGCGACAGCCGGTACCTTCGAACCACTTCTCGTCGTCCCCCTTGTCCTCAGCCAGGATGTTTCCGCTCAGGTTGTGGATCAGATCCGCCAGCAGCCTCTGCCTGCCGGGGGCCCGCTCTCCGGAGAGCAGCGCCCGCGCCGCCGCCACCACGGCCGCCTGCTGCCCCGAGAACGCGGCCAGGAGCCCCGCGATGTCGCTGGCACCTGCGGCGGCGGGGGGACAGCGGGTGAGGGGACGGCGGGTGAGGGGACGGCGGGTGAGGGGACAGGGCTGTGCCAGGCCCTGCCCACCTGATTTGGTTTCAGGAGCTCCATAGATCCCCATCCCAGCCCTGCTCACGCGGGGTCACCAGAGCAGATCACACAGGTGGGTCCAGGGGGTTTGAATGTCTCGGAGAAGGAGACTCCACACCCGCTCTGGGCAGCCTGGGCCAGGCTCTGGCACCTCACAACAAACAAGTTTCTGCTCATGTTCAGATAGAGCCTCCTGTGTTCCAGTCTGTGCCCGTTGCCCCTCACCCTGGCGTTGGGCACCACTGAACCAACTGGTCCATCCTCTGACACCCACCCTGAGATACTGATCCCATTGATCACACCTCTCTCAGCTTCTCCAGCTCAACCGCCCCAGCTCTCTCCGTCTCTCCTCATCAGAAAGATGCTCCAGACCCCTCCGCATCTTCGCAGCCCACCACCGGATTCCCTCCGCTAACTCCTTGTCCTTCTCAAACCGGGGAGCCCAGCCCACCCCAGCCCTTCAGATGGGGCTCCCCAGGGTCCCTTTCCCCGCTCCCCCCGGCGCACTCACAGCCCCGCCAGGTCTCTCCGGGGCCCAGCAGCACCAGCTCGGTGTTCGGCGGCAAGGCGCGGAAGTAGCTCTCGCTCAGCTCCGTCCCGTCCTCGTAGAGGCAGAGCCGGCTGCCTGCCAAGGGAAGCTGCCCCCGGGGCGGGTGAGGGACGGGCGGGCCCTCTCCAGCGGCCCCGCGCCCCGGGCCCGGCCCGCACCTGCAGCAGCCGGCAGCCCTTCCGCAGGAGCCCGCGCAGGCTCCCGGCCGCCACCCCGAACTTCCGCGGGCTGCCGCAGCCGCGCAGGCGGAACGGGCGCAGCGGCTCCGCCATGGCCGCGCTCCCGGGCCGCTCCGCCGCGCATGCGCCCGGGGCGGCTGGGGCGGCCGCGCACGCGCAGGGGCGGGCACGGCGTTGCCATGAGAGCGGGCGGTGCGGCCGCGCTGAGGCAAGTGAGTCCGGGGCCTGGTCTGGCCGCTCCCCCCGCCGCTTCCCCCGCTCCTCCTTCCCTTCCTCTCCCCTTCTCTCCCCTCCGGCCGGGCGAGCCTCCCCCAGGCCCCCGCAAGCCCGGTGCCGTGCGCTAGGCCGCCCGCAGGGAGGCCCTGTCCGCGGCCCGGCCGTGACCCCTCCGGGGCCTGCGGGCCTCGGCCTGTGGCTAAGGGGAGAGGCGTAAATTAACGGCATAATATCACTGCGGGGTGGGGAGCGGCGGTCGGGGGTCCTTGTCCTGCCCGTCCGTTCCTCCCCGCGCTGCCGGCCCTGGGAGCGCTGGGCTGAACGGATGCTCTGCCGCTTTACCATCGGGTTTTCCCTTGGTCCGAGTGCACAGGTTGCTCCTGTGCGTGTTTCGGAACTCAAATAGTTTCAAGTTCCATCTCGTATTAGCGGGTTGAATTGAGTTCATTGGCAAACTGCTGCACAAGTTAGCCAAACCTACGTTTCGCTAACTACTAGCAAAATGCTCAGCATAAGAATATGGTGCCAATATTAATTAAAGCAAATTCAGATTTGTAGTCACCAGCTCGTGATGTGGTGGGCCGCAGGATTTAATTCTTTGGCTGTAGCGTCTCAGTGTTCTTTCATTGTCTTTCCAGGGATTGGCTTAAGCTTGAAACATCAGGGCTTTGACTCGCTGGCCTCTGCAGGATGCCACACAAGATCGGGTTTGTAGTTGTGAGTTCATCGGGACACGAAGATGGGTTCAGCGCCAAAGAGCTGATGGTTCACGCACCGACAGTGAACGGGTGGCGGTCGCCCAGGTACCGTGAGCGGGGGGAGTGGGTGTAGTTCTACGGCACTGAGTGAGTTTAAGTGGGAGATGTACCTTGCGTGTTCCGAGTAGTTTACAGCATCCCAGACCAAGCTGATTACAATCCCCAAAACGTTGCTTGAATCCCATGGATTAAATAAAGTCACAATTTTTTCTGCTCTACTGTTTGGCTTCTTTTTACAATCTCTATAATGCTGAGTTAGACTATAGTAACTTTGGAAAGTTTCGTAAAAGTTATTAAGCTGGAAGCGTTTTTCAAAAGATGATTCAGAAATGGTATGTTTTCAGACTCTGTCAGTATCCACAGGAGATTGTCCTGCAGTTGGTGGAGAGATGTCGAATACGAAAACTGCAGTTGCTTGCTCACCAGTACATGATTTCAAGCAAAATTGAGTTCTACATCGGTGAAAGCTTGCCTGCATACTTTGCTCCTTATCAGTCAGAGAGGTTCCACAGACTAGGGTAAGTCAAAAAGCTCCAAATGTTTTACTGCCTTAATCAGAAAGGCCTCAGGAGCAAACGATATTCATTGTTCCTTGCGTGCAGCATTGATACGCGGTGCTGCAAGGAGTAAAGCGAGTCTGTACTTGCTTAGATCTGTAACAAAGCTGAAGAGGCAGGTGTAGGAGTCATGATGCAGCTGATCAGCCTTGACAGGTGACAGCACAAACTGCTGTAGTTATGAGGGAGTTTTAAGCCTTATCAAAGTACAGCTGTGTCTTTGTACTTCTCCCCTGCTTACTTGTTCCATTTTCCTTCTCAGTTATGTCCCTCTCTCGGACAATGAAAAGACTGATTTCAAAGCACGGGAGTTAAAATCTGTGTATATGGATGCAGTTGGCCAGTACCTGAAGCTGATTTTCCATAAAAATTATGTCAATAAATACAACTTATATAGTCAGGTAAGTTAAGAGTCTTTACTTGGTGAGCTAGATGAAGTTTCCGTGGTACAGAACAGGCATAGAAATCTGCTCCCTTGATTGCAGAAGCTAAAAACATTGGTTGAAAGCTTCCAGGTTTATTTCGTTTTCTTTTAAAAGAGAAAATACTAATAAGAGGTTATGAGTGGCTTAGAACCATGACCAGTGCGTGCAGCTTCCCCAGAACAAACAAGCCAAGCACGCGTTCCGTTAGCGCCTTTCACGGTGAGTTTTGGGCTGCGCGGCAGGCGCGGTGCCGCAGACAGAGCTGTTCCTCTGAGAGCAGCTCTGCGGCCGCGGCAGAGCCGCCTCGGTCCTGGCGTGGAGTGAGCTGTTCTGCAGCAGCCTGCTGCGGAGAAAGCGGATTCCCGCCCCAGTTGTGCAGAGACTCTTTGTGCTTCAGACTGATGACTCTACGATGTGGTCTGTAGATCAGTAATAAATCTTTAATGAAGCATGAAGTACATTTAGCCCTTAGTGCTTTCCTTTGCTTCCATACCACCCTGGAGACCACAGCTCCTATTTTCTTGTTCCAGTTTTTTGTTTCAGTTTTCCTAAGATATGGCAAATGTAATGACCTTATGCATTTACATTTTCTTTAAATCTATCCCAGGTTGCCCTAGTAGCTATAAATATTATTGGAGATCCAGCAGACTACAGTAATGACAGCGATAATACTGTAAGTGTGAAGCATTCCTGTCTTTTTACTGTTGCTGCGCGTGTTGGGTTCCGGGGCTCCTGGGGTACTGGAATGCGTCTCCCACTACTCTTGCGCTGTAGCAGAACTGCTATCATTGATGTTTTAAAAATGTTTTTTTAATGTTATCTCCAAGAAAGCTCTCAGAAATTGAGTCTCATTTGTGGATACAAAAACTAAACCATAATCAGTTGGGACGTCTGCATTTTCAGCCTCTTTGAATTCTCTTGTTACAATATTTCTGTTTGGTGGCATATTGAAAGTTGCGTACCTTGTGTTGACCGGGGAAAGTCAGAATTTCTGTCCTGAATGCACACTTGGTGTTGAGGGATGTGCGTAAAGATATCTTTTCCCCCTACAAAGCCTTCCAGAGAGAAGCTGATAGACCACTACCTGGGAATTAAATCAGATGATCCTGCCTTAGATGGAACGTACCTTGGGTAAGGATGTTCTTTTGCATATACCCTGGCAAAATGTCTGCTTGGTCTAAAGTAGTTCTCCGTCTGCATACCTTGTTAGTTCCCTGCTAGTGAAAAGGGGAGACATGTACTCAGCCTGGTCTATTTTGGATTAGCTGAAAGCTTATCTTATTCATTTTATGTCTTCAGGAAACCTGACTCCATTTCACCTCTGGATGATTTGGCTTTTGACATGTACCAGGACCCAGAAGTGGCTCAGATAATCCGCAGGCTGGACGAGAAGAAGCGCGAAGCTGTCCATCACGAGCGCTACGACTACGCCAAGAAACTCAAACAGGCTATCGCGGACTTGCAAAAGGTATTGTTGAGAGACTGGCTGTCTCTTGAGCCGAGCAGCGTTCCAGCAGGCACCCTCGCCTTTATGTGGAGTCATAGTGAGTTCCAGTCTGTTTTCAAAACAGTGATTTTAAAATCAGATCGCTTGGTTTGATAACTTGGTTGGAAATACCGAGACATATATGTATGTACAGAAATGTGACTCCAGGCTGCTTGTTGTACCATCTTCTAGGTAGGAGAACGACTTGGCCGGTATGAGGTGGAGAAGCGCTACGCTGTAGAGAAGGAGGATTATGATCTTGCTAAAAAGAAGAAGCAGCAAATGGAGTCGTACCGCCTGAGGGTGTATCAGCAGCTGGAGCTCCATGGCCTGCTGGACGCAGAGCTCGCGGTGCGTGCTGCTATTCCTCATTCAGGAGGCTTTGGCATGTGGCTGTTGTAAATAGAAATGGCCGAGCAACCAAAATAAGTTCAGGGAGTAAGAGTTGTTACACGGGTATTTATAACCATAACATACGGGTTTTAAGTTTTCTCCTTGGGTTGTGGATTTCCCAGACCAGAGACCGCATGTGGCATTTTATGAACGTGCTCAGTTCTCCATAAATTCCATTACATTAAACTGTTAAGGTATCAAGCAAGTGACATGAGAATCCTGAATGTTTTGCGGAGTTTCAGGGCTGGTATCGTGCAGAATTAATGTGATAAAATACAGTTTTACATTTTTCTCAGAACGGGAAGCTTTATAATCTCTCCCCACACACATCCACACAGAATGAATTTCTGATTGTTTCATCAAGCTGCATCCAGTGGGAATGATGACACGTCTCCGAGTTAGGGCTGATATTTACTTGAAAGCAGCAGAGTCTTGTTGACTGACAGAGCTGCAGCTCTATGAACAGGGATTTTAGTGCGTTGTTCGCCTTGCCTTACGAGTCTCCTTCCCTTCCTCAGATTCAGAAAACCTCTGAATTGCCTTTGGAGTCTATGATTTCTACTATCAGTCCTCAGCGGACAAAAGCTACAAATTCCCCTCCTTGTGAGCACCCAGAACTGCAGACGGGAGAGCCGTGGAGCGCAGAGCTTTTGCTGGAGGAGAAGTTGGCAGATCTCGCCTCTGCTGAGCCCGTCGTGCCCCACGGGTCCCCTGCTCCTCCCATGACCCATCCCGCAACCTCCGAGGAAGCGTTTCTCAAAGGAAATGTGAGTGGTGTTCCTTGGTTAATAGTAAAGCGATGCTGCTTTGAAAGGGAAAAAATGCATCACAGTGTGTTCAGGTAGTGATGAACCAACTTCACATCTAAGTCAGTTCTGGAATAGCAGATTTTCTCTTCTGTGTTAGGTTGAGTTTTTACCTTATGATGAGAGACCCCTTCCAGCTGTCTGCAAACAGCCCGAGGCGGCGATGGCGTGCCCAGAGGCAGAGGCGACTGAGGGGGGTGTGAGTGGCGCCCCGAGAGGCGGCATCGCCGGGGAGCCCGAGCCGCTGTCGGAGAAGGCGCTGAGGGAGGCCAGCCCCGCCGTGGAGGTGTTCGGAGAAGCTCTGGTGAGGAACGACAAGACAAACGCACAGTGCGTTGTGATCTGTGATGAGCTGATCTGATACGTGCTCTGTCAACAAAGACCTACTGATATGGTTTTTAAATGTCACGTAAAAATCCAAGATTAAAATTTGACCTTGGGCATATGGGTGCCTCTTTTCTACCTTTACATGATGTCATAGCTTTTATAATTGGTCACTTGATGAGCTACTAAGCAGAGGAAGAGAAACCACCGCTGTGTCTGAGCCTGACCTGTTAGTCCATTTTACTCATCATGTTTCAAATATATGTGCAGAAACACCTCTTTTAATAAAAGCCACGTTTCTGTGGAAAACACCTGGGGATTTCATGCCCGAGTTCACATGTTCTTCTGAGGATGTTTCTGTATATAAATGTTGAATTAATATTGTAATACTTGTTCTGTGTTCAGGTTTCAGGAGCATATTCCAAAACCTGGTCATACCGAGAAGATGCGTTACTGGCCGTGTACAAGAAGCTGATGGAGATGTCAGTAAACACTCCAAAGGACGATTTAAAGAACATGCTGAGGGCTGCCGTTTTCCTTGTGAGGAGAGCCATCAAAGACATCGTGTCTTCAGTAAGTTATATATGTTTGATAAGAAATGCTCTAGTGAGGAACTTTCACCTAAGCACTAGCAACAGGTTTTCTGGAAGAGAGGTGTCTGAAGTGGCTTCCATTGAGAGCTTCGCTGTGGTTCTAGATTCCTGTTGCAGCTCTTTTTCAGAACTACAGAAAAGACTTGACCGTATTGGATGAAAACAGGGATCTGTGTGGTATTTTTGTTCAGTGTTTCCTTTTTCTTTTTAACTTAGGTTTTTCAAGCTTCCCTGAAACTTTTGAAGATGATCATTAGCCAATATATACCAAAACATAAACTAGGAAGACTAGAAACTTCTTATTGTGTGGAAAAAACACTTCCAAATTTGCTTTCTAGAACAGGGGACTCTTCATCCCGTCTTCGCCTTTTGGCTTCTACCTTTATTCAGGTGGGTGTTTTTCTTCAAATGAGGGTTTGATTTGCGTTAGGAATGCCACTGAGCTCACAGGTGGGTAATGTCTAATCAGACTTGACTTCAAGTCCAGGGTTTGCTGCTGTGGAGGTTGATGCCCTATAGGGAAGGTGAAGTGGTGGCACCTGCTCAGTGTCTTTGGGGTGTTTTTTTAGCTGTGTGTCGTCACCTTTGTTGTGGGGGACAGTGTGGGGAGATGGCAGCTGCTGTAACTCTTATGTTCTTATCTTCTTTTGCTTGAGACATAACTAAAATTGTAACAGGGTTGTTAAAGCCTTTGCAAGCAGCTTCTGGCTGCTGTAGTAACAAGCAAGCAGCTGCTTCTTCTGGAAGGCTTATTCCAGTTTACTTGTTATAAGTGACTGAGAATAACTCTCCTTAGCAAAGGCTGTTCCTTTTCCTCACTTAGCATTCCCGTGGGCACACTGCCTCTCTGTGTTTGTAGGAAATGGCTCTGAGCAGCGAAGTTAAACCTCTTCAGATTGTTCCAGTTCATCTGGTTCAGCCGTTGAAACCAAACTCCCCAGCACACCTGGCAATGAGTCGAGTGGAATTAGTGGAATGTCTCTTGAAAGACATGGGAACTGAGAACTCTGGGTTTACCGTCAGTAGCGTCATGAAGGTAGGAGCTTGAGTTTGCAGGACGTGAAGTGATTTCTGTTGTTGTTTTATTAGGGCTTGTCTGGTTTGAGTGCTTAGTGAGTTACTAAAGAGGGTTGGAGCCCCTTGGAGGTGACAACACATGACCATGTGAGACAGCAATATGCCAGTATAGAAGAATCACTGGGTCAAAAAGTGTTTGCATAAACTTGTCTGTATGAAGAGTTGTCCCAGTGCAGTGGAGTAATTGTCTTAGACTAATGAACAAGTCCCTAAAAAAACATGTGGGAAAGGAGAAGCGTAACTTTTTTGTTATTATTTTCAGTTTGCGACGGGAGCTTTGGAACACCGAGTCTGTGAAGTTCGTGATGCAGCGTTGCGGATTATCTTTGCCATGTACAGGATGCACAGGGCTGCTATACTGGAATATCTTCCCCCAGATGACGCGAGCATTCGCAAGAGTGTTCTCTATAAGTCGCTCTTTGATGGATTTGCTAAAATAGACGGTAAACTTTCTGAAGCTGAAATTAGGGTACGTAATAAGACTGTAGAACACACGTAGCTGCTTTAAATGTGGTGTTGGACTGTGCAGGGTGCTGATCTCATAGCTGCGTTAGACACAGAACGACACACGTAGCAGGGTAGCTGAAGGTGTGTTGTTAACAACCCTTAGTGTAAAAAGCTGGTGTTCGGTTTATTCCCTGTACTTTGTGACTAAAGCCTACAAAGACTACAGAGGTAGTGCTGCTGAGATAGCACGCACTTGGTTTGGAAAATACACACACACCGTTTCATGCTGGAAAGGGCAGGCACAGAGGATGTGCTGTGGGGGCAGAGGAGCTGGGGAAGGAGCTGCTCCTGCAGCAGCCCAGGCCTTTGGCCACACGGGATATTTCCTGTGCTGCACTGACCGTTTGCTCCACGCTGGTGTGTTTTGCAATCTCTTCTATAGGACAGACGCTCCAAAAACTTTCCTAATTGAAAGGGTGTTTCTGACAGGCACAGAGAAGGGCGGCGACAGAAGAGGCAGAGAAACAGAAGCAGGAAGAAATAAGAGTTCTGCAGGGTCAGCTGGCAGCTCTCAAGGAGATACAAGCAGAAGTGCAAGCTGGAAAGGTTAGGGGGTCTGAATTTTAGTTTTTTAATCCTTTTTTCCTCAGGTATCATGGGCTTAGATCATTAACACTGCTGTTGTCTCATTAGAAACTAAAACATTCCTAAGTATAAAATTTGGACTCTTTCTCTTAAGAGCTTTGTCTATCTTATGCTGGATTTGAGAGTATCTGACTTAAATTTCTTCATTCCATAGGAGAAAGAATCTGATTTTCAGAAGCCAAAGCACCAAGGTAGGTAGTTTCAAATAGTATTAGGAGATGCAGAGATAGTTCAAGATGCCTTTGAAACACTCTAGATGCCTAATGGATTATTGAATTCTCTCAGTTAAAAACATGCCAGAGTACTTTGGATTGGCTGAGTCAAACCAGTTAATTTATAACAAGAAAAGAGCATGGCGTGGCTTGAAGCTGCTTTAGATCTCTCCCCAATGCGAGGCAGATCATCTGTTACGTGTAAAGATAATCCCCAGGCTATTTTGCTGCCGTAGATCGCTGCAGCAGTA
This sequence comes from Columba livia, assembly GCF_036013475.1. NCBI lineage: Eukaryota > Metazoa > Chordata > Aves > Columbiformes > Columbidae > Columba > Columba livia. Next base: position 708,338 of record NC_088622.1, read on the forward strand.
GTTTCCCAGCTGCCCGCGGGGGTGTTGTCTGTCAGTGCAGCTTTCCCAACACGCAATGCTTTACTTCTGTCGGGGTGTTGCCGCTGAGATCCGGTGAAGCAGTGTTGCTGGGCATGCGCAAAAACCCAAATGGGATCTTGGTTTGAATAGTTGTCTTTGTACAGGTTACCAGCTGAACGAAAGCCCAGCGCCCGCAGCAGCAGAGATCCCAGATGGTCATCCCTCTGTTGCAAATTACTTGGATAAGTAAGTTAGATAAGCAGCTTCTGATCACCTTAAGCACTTAGTGTAACCTGCAGGCTAATAATGATAATAGTACTGCTCCAGTAGATCAAAGCCAATACCTTCAACATTTAAACAATTAAACAGAAAGTCTCTTCTAACAAATTTGGAATGGTCACCGGCCCATCCTAGATGCTGAGTTTTAAAGTTCTTGGATAGCGTGACCTTGAACTTGTTTTCTGAATAGTTGCTTGCGGGGTATGAAATTGCCGGAGTTTGATGTTCAGCTGCCGGTTTAACTAAGCCAAAGGTATGTTGTAGCTTTCACCTGTGGTGTAGAATAAGGACAGAGAAACAACATTTGAAAATTCTGGGGCCATGAAAGCCAGTTCCAGGGAGCTGTTCTCTGTGCTCTTCTGGAATTGTGTCTTTCTGTAGGAACAAATGCTTTTTAGGTGTATTTACCATAAATGGTATAGTAGTATCTGTTCATGCCCTGTCTGAAGGTCAGCACTACATAGGGAAAATTAGCTGTACCAAAATGTTAGCTGTTTTTCAGGACAGTCTATAGTGAAGGGAACGGGGTTCACCTGTTTCACCCTGTGACGTTACTGATGTTTGTATTTTTTTTCCCTAGCTTATGTATTTTTTGTGGTGAAAGGGACGAATCCTTCACAGAGGAGGGGTTGGATCTGCACTACTGGAAGCACTGTCCCATGCTAACCAGATGTGAGCACTGCAAACAGGTTGGGCATGAACTTTCTAGAGCTGCTGCAAGACATTCACTGTTGTTATTCTGGTTCTAAGGTGCCACAAGATGTTTAGTGCTAAGGCAGATGAATTCTGAACACACCCGTGTGATCTCGGGCAGTGCTTTTGGAAAAGAGCAGCATGATGTTATAGCAGCAGTATTAACTGGACTAAAATGTCATTTACCTTTTGTCGTTTTGGAAAGTGAGACTTGTAAAACTCATGTAAGCAGTTTTTTTGAGTACTGCCCTTCTTTATGGGATGCGATACAAATCTTGGGCGCCTCTCGCTCCGTTGCAGGTGGTGGAAATTGCGAGCCTGACGGAGCACTTGTTGACCGACTGTGACAAAAAGGACAGCTTTGGGAGGTGTCACCGGTGCTCCGAGGCCCTTCCAAAAGATGAGTTGCCCAAACATCTGAAGAACAAGACTTGCAATCGTGAGTACTTTCCAACAGGAAGGTTGAACTGCAAGAGTCAGTCAGACTTTGAAATGCTGTGTCGTTTTGGCAAGTCAGACTGCTGCTATTTAGGTACTGACTGTGGATTTAGGAATCTAAGTGACTCCTCCAGGGGGAACACTTGTGGAATAAATGCCTGAGTTTCCCAGTGCTTGAAATGCTTCATTTCTGTGAATGCACATGGGGAGGACGAGGGAGGAGAGCAGAGTCTGTACCACATCCTTGCGGGTCAAGCCCCACCACTCCTTTTGCTCTTGTTTTGCTGTGGATGGTTAAACACAGGACTTCTTTGGGAGCAGTCGATGCTAATCGGGTAGGAGCTGGATTAGCTATGGGGTAGTTTCACGTTCTTTGTTGCGCAAGTTCTCTTGTATTTGAAATTAGCCTGCCTTTGCCATTCTTACACTATTTTTCGAATTATTTCAGCTGCCAAACCAGAAGACGTGGCAAACCATTGCCCGCTGTGCCACGACAGCTTCCCCCCGGGAGAGGAGGTACGGTGCCCGCCCGACCGCTCTGATGTTGTTGTCTGGGTGAAGAGCTGCTCCTGTTTTCTATAACAGCACCTCCTGCCCCTGGTTGCTGGATGTTTTAACTATTCTCATAACCATGTAGTTGTGCCCACGCTGTTTCAGTTAAAAATATGTATAGATGAAAAGATTTTCCATGTTTTTTCCTGATTTTAACTCAGTTTTTAATTAAGAAAATTTTAAAACCACAACGAAGGTCACTCACTTTCAACTTCTGGCGTCTGGATGGTGGGTTGTTGTTTTTTTAGTGTGATATGACTTTTAAGTTATATTAAAAAATTGGTACATTACTTTCTGTTGCACTCAGTAAGTCGGAAGGTGTTCATGCTTTTATGAGTGAGCAGATTAAAGTGCTGTTGCCATAGAATCTGTCTGCAGCTCTCGTTTCCCCATGTTTTGAAAAGTCTGTGTGCCCACAGTGACTAGATACAAGATCAGCTAATTTTGCTGGGTTTGTTAGATAACTTCTTTTTAATTGGCTGCAGGCCTGGAAGTTTCACCTCATGAGCAACGATGGCTGTAAAATGAATCAACGGAGGTTGTTCGCAATGAATAAAACTCTTCTGGTGCAGCCGGGTAAGATACAATTTTGTGATAATGATGATTGTGGTTTTTACCGTATCACCTTTACTGAAGTATTTCAGCCTTGAAAGCAAGCTGGCTCTCCATTGCTTGTTCAACCTGCGTTCTGCATTTGTGTAACCTACTGGGATTTCTCTGGTACAGACTACAGTAGACTTAGGGAGCAAATCCTTGAAATCATTCAATAATAATAATAATAATTTCCAAACTCAGGCATTAGCTCGGTTGGTTGTGGAAACTGGTGTATTTGAGAGGCTGATCAGCTCAGTCTTGTTTCTGCATAGTAGTGTGGCCGTGAGGAACAATCGGTGGTGATACCAAACAGTTAACATTCTGGAAAGCTCCTGAGTGCTGACACAGGGAAGCGAGAGCCTGATTTAGCTTTTAATGTCCAATCAGAGGATGTTAATCTGATCCTAATTACAAGATGAATTGAATAGTTAGTGCTGTGTACTGCTCTTCCTTTTCAGTTCAGACCCAGGAGCTAGGCAGAATTTATGATTGTGCAGCTCCTTCATCAGCAAAGATAAATTGATGCTGATGTCAGGTGGTTTTTTTAACAGTCATCTTTATTTATGAAGCACATGCAAAATCCTTTTATTTCCTGAACAGAGAAGTTAAACAAACAAGCTATTTTCACTGCCTGCAGCACCAAAGCTCTTTCAGACGGTCACACGCAATACCTCTCCTCCTCCAGACTCTGCAGAGTTCTGCCGCCCGCGCGTGCTCAGGTCCCTGCCCGAGTTCACCTCCTCTCTCTGGTATTCGCTTTGCTCGCATCTGTGTTTCACAACAATCCCAAGTTCCTGGAAAGAATTGTGGAGTTGTCTCTTTCAGCTCTTGTCCATGAATGTGGTCCAACTCGGCAGTTTCCAGTCTTGAACTGGACCCACAGTCATGTCTGTCTGTCTCTATCCTCATCATTACTGCTTGCTAATGTGAACACTGGATAATTTCCTGCTGCTTAGAATTCAGAAACACACTCAGAAGGAACCGAAATGCTGCAGGATCAAGCTAAAGCTCCAGAGCTTCCTGGAGCCAGAAGGGGAACCCCGCCGGTTCGGTCGCCCCGCTCCGTGGGCTGCGCCTCAGGCTGGGTGCCGGCCAGATTTCGGTCGCTAGCGTCGCTCAGTCAGGCTTCAAATATCTCAAGAATCAAACTAGGAGATAAAATTCCAGACTGGGACTAGATGTGCTTGCAATAACTGTCTGTATTTTCTCTTCACAGGCAAACTAGGTGGCCTGTATTTCAGGAAGCCAGGTCCTTCAGGAGCAAAAGCTCGACCTCCCTCTATAGGAAGCAAGATCCCAACCCCAGTAGGGGGCCCAAATAAAAGCACTGGCAAAACATACTCAAAGCGATGACAGGACAAGTATTTTTTCCTTTGTCTTAATAACTGGGCGTATAGTTATTATTAGTTATTTAAAACATGTGCGCTACTCCCATCCTCTTTGTCGTTTGGCTCCCCAGGGCTGTTCACCAGCCTGGAGTGGCTCTTGCCCAGTGCAGTGACGTTGGCGTTACTGGCTGTGCAGCGCTCCGGTTTTCTCCTAGAAACGCTGACGTTAGAAATGTGCACGGGCCGTGGCACAGCCCTGGCTGCCCCGCTCCCCGCGCCGCGCCAGAAGCTCTGGCGTTGGCCTTCGGCTGGTTCCTCGGCTTTGAGATCCGGTAAGGGATTTCCTGAAGGCACAAACACCGCAGGCATTTGTGGTTTGGCTTTATTGGGGGGAAGAGCAAGAAACCGACTATGCAGAAATTGTGCTAGATATGCAGGACAGAGCTGAAAGGCCTTTGTTCTTTTGATCTAAGCATGGCACTTGTTTGCAGTATATATTCTGAAGGCTTGGGCAGTAATACCTGTATTAGCTGACTTTACTACTTGATCACTTCAATGTAATAATTGCAGAAGATATTGCTAATAGTTTTCTGCCAAAATTGACTTTATAACATGCTGAAAGTACTAGTCCAAGTAATTGTTCTTTGTCTTGCCATCAGTCACGTGTGGTAGACAAATAGGTTGCAGGTTAAACTGTGTGTGCTGGCTGGGTGTACCTCTGCATCGCACCAGTGCGTTTACAGAGAATTCATCCCAGTTAGACTGGATGCCATTGAAAATACGGATATGCAAGGAGCAAACCAGGCGCGTTGCGGTCGCACGGGTTCCTTCGGTGTGATGGTGATGTTGGTACCTCAGCAAGGCCATCGCTCATCGGCTCTGATGTGCAGCCGGTGAGATGAAAAATGTGTGCACGTATAGAAGGAAATACCTGTCGGGCTGTAGGAAATGTGCATCTGGGGTATCTGAAGGGCTTGTATGATCCTGCATAGATAAAGGCTGGAACCAGTCAACGGGTAAACAATTCCATCCAGCAGAATCCTTCCTCACGGCTCTGCTAAAAGACAAAAGGTTTTGCTGTGGAAGCCTTTGCTAATATGTCAGGTTTTGAGTTTTAATACAGTGGAGCAGCACCCAGAGCGCTGCTCAACGCCGAGAATCAGCAGCAAATACAACAGCGAACGGGCTGGTTGGACACTGCATGGGAGGAACACGGAATAGCTGTTGGCGCTGCCTCGCTGTGCACTAAGTGCCTTATTAGTCCGCTTGACAAGAGAATGAAGCTGAACTGTGAGAGTCCCATTGGTGTGTAATAAGAGTGTGTATCGATGGAGCTACTGTAAAAATTCATGTTACGCTTTAAAATCTCACAGTTAATTCTGAAATATATCCCCAAGAAATAGCCCCTAAAGAAAAGGAAAAAACCAACCTTAGTGGGGCACGGAGTGATCATGGGGGGTTGTTTTTCTTGGTTGTTTTTTTTGTTGTTTGTGGTTTTTTGTTGTTGTTTTGTTTAGTTTTGTTTTTTCTACCACAAAGTGAATCTGCGGTATTGTTTTGTATGTGCAGCACTGATTTTGTAAAATGCGGTTTTGATGGTTTGCGTGCAGCCTATCCACAAGCGTTTGAATTTTACAGGTACATCAGCGCGCTCGTATTTTGAAAGTCTTTATATAAACTGTTTCTTGAACTCTTCCAAATATATATATATTAGTGATTATATATATACGCTAGGACTATCTATCTTAACAGATACACATGTATTTTTATTTACTTCAGTGACACCGGTTCCCATTTGAGGACCTGGTTCCCTATGCAAGCAGAATAGCCATTGGTTCTGCTGGGCGCTGGGCACAGCGGTACCGCCTGCGTCACTTCTCAAGGCTGGTTCCGCTGGGCTGCTTCCTTTCGCTTAATAAACAACCTGTGTTTTCTGCAGTGGCAAAATACACACTGGTGTGAAAAACACCGTGGAGTTCGTTCCTGTGCCGTGAAGTCTTGAGCAAAATATTCCGGAGCAAAACTGTTGCCCAGGGGCAGGTCTGGCTCGCACAAGGAGTTCTCAGGAAACTTCAGTCGGTGATGACGGGACATGGTTGTTGGAGGAGGAACAGACCATCGTTCCTGCCGCGTGGGCTGTTTTCCGTCTGATCTCTTTCTCCGCCAACCACGCTGTTTTCACCCATCCAACCTGCAGAGCCGAGCGGGAGCAGCCGGGAATTCAGCTAACGTGACCGCCTGGAGTTCGCTACCCCAGGAGAGCAATTATGTAATTATGCCGTCCCTAAGTACTGGATAAGCAGATAAGGTATTTAAAGCCTAGAGCTTTTATCGCTATCATTTCAAGAGAAAAGAGTCGCTTGGGTTGAGCATCTAAGTTATTTTTATTGCACTTATTTAATAAATGTGTTTAGCGAGTTCAGACGGTGCCTGTGCATGCTGGAGCTGCTGCGAGAGCCGTGGCTCCGCGCTGGGGCAGCGTGGCCGCGGAAGCAATGCCAGCGGAGCCCCTTGCTGTGTTCGTGGTGCACGGCTGCGGCAAACGCTGTACTAGTGATGTCCGTGTTCCAAACCCAGGGTTCTTCACCCGCTGTGCATACAAATGAGCCAAATTTAGCGCATGAAGACACTGTTTATTAAGGAGTTGTGCAGTCTGGATGCTGGAATAAAGCCAGCACGCCAGCAAGAAAAGTAACAGCTGTTAAATACAAAACGTTATCTGCTCGGGGCAGTCCTAAAGAGCCAATTGGTTGCACATTTGCATATTACAGAATCACAGAATGGACTGGGTTGGAAAAGACCTCAGAGATCATCCAGTCCAACCCTTGATCCAACTCCAGCCCATTGACTAGATGATGGCACTAAGTGCCATGGCCAATCTCAGTTTAAAAACCTCCAGGGCCGGTGAGTCCAGCACCTCCCTGGGCAGCCATTCCAATCCTGACCACTCTCTCTGCAAAGAATTGCTTTCTAACATCCAGCCTAAATTTCCCCTGGCGGAGTTGAAGCCCATGGCCCCTTGTCCTATTGCTGATGCCTGGGAGAAGAGCCCAATCCCCACCTGGCTAGAACTGCCCTTCAGGTAGTTCAAGAGAGTGCTGAGCTCACCCCTAAGCCTCCTCTTCTCCAGACTGAACAAGCCCAGCTCCCTCAGCCTCTCCCCATAGGTCTTATGTTGCATTACATAATCATAATGAGCAACGTTGAGCTAAAGGACACTTTATTGAAGAGATGCGTTAGACCAGGACTCGACTAATTGTGCGGGTTTCAAAAGGTCTAAAGCTGCAAGATCAGTCTCTCCGATTGGTGTCAGACTGATTTAACCGGAAGGGGTTTACGTGTGTTTAGGGTAGCGGTTGCGGACGGGGGTGACAGTGACAACAGCGTGATCCCTTGGGTTACGTTTAAGACGTCACTTGCTGCGGTGGGTCTGTGGTTGCCTGGGGCGCGGAGGGGCCGCGGCCGCCGCTCTCCGGGGCTCAGCCCGGGCGGGCGGAGCGGAGCGGGGCGGGCGGGGCGGGGCGGGGCGGCGGGCGGGCCGAGCGGAGCGGGCGGGCGGAGCGGCCATGGCGGCGGGCTGGCCGGAGCTGGAGGCGGCGGCGCGGGAGCGGCGGCGGGAGCTGGCGCTGGCCGGGCCGGCCGTGGCGGAGCGGGTGGCGGCGGGCGGGGGGCGGCTGCCCGCGGCGCTGCTGGCGCTGCCGCTGCTGCAGTCGCTGGAGCTGAGCGGCTGCGCGGCGCTGCGGGAGCTGGGCCCGGGGCTGGCGGCCGCGCTGCCCGCGCTGCACACGCTGGTGCTGAGCGGCAATGCGCTGGGCCCCGCCGGGCTGGGCGCGGGGCTGGGCGGGCCGCTGCCGGCCCTCCGCCTGCTCGACCTGTCCGGGAACGGCCTGGAGGCGCTGCCCGCCGCGCTGGGCGGGCCCGGGGAGGCCCCGGCGGGAGCCCCGGCCTTCCCGCAGCTGCGCAGCCTCAACCTGAGCGGCAACCGGCTGCGGGAGCTGGGCCCCGGGCTGGCCCGCGCCGCCCCGCAGCTGCAGGCGCTGCTGCTCTCCGGGAACCGGCTGCGGGCGCTGCCCGGCGGGCTCCTGCCCCCCGCTGCCGACGGGCCCTTCCCGCTGCTCAGCCGCCTGGAAGCGGCCGACAACGAGGTGGAGGAGCTGGGCGCTGACATCGCCGCCCTGCCGGCGCTCAAGGTGCGGGCGGCCCCGCGGTCCCAGCCGCGCAGCCGGGTCCCCCCAGCGCCCTGAGCGCCCCGTCTGTGTGTCTGTCTCCTCCAGAGCCTGGACGTGGCCAACAACCAGCTGCGGGAGCTGCCCGCCGCGCTGGCCGACTGCCCCCGCCTGAAGGAGGCCAACTTCAGGGGCAACCAGCTGAAGGACAAGCGGCTGGAGAAGATGGTCAACGGCTGCCAGACAAAGGCCATCCTGGAGTACCTGCGGGCCGGCGGCCGCGGGAAGGGGAAGGCTGAGAACGCCAGAGAGGAGGCCAGGAAGAAGAAGAGGGAGAAGCAGCAGAAGAAGGACGGTGGGGATGCAGAGCAGGATGAGCTGGAGGAGGCGAGCAAGCTGCTGGTGAAGGTTCTGCACATCTCTGAAAACCCAGCACCCTTGGTGGTCAAAGCCAGCCCAGGCGTCAAAGATGTTCGACCCTTCATTGTGTGCTGCGTGCTGAAGGGAGTGAACCTGAAGCCGGGAAATGCTCTGAAGAGGTTCCTGACGGCACAGGTGGGTGCTGCAGTTACCTGTTTGTAACGGGAACATTACTAGCAGCGTTGGAAGCGCGTGGTTTGAGGCTCCTTCCAGCAGAGCAGTTCCGATCCTCCGATCGGGGGGCGCGGGTCTGGCGGTCGGCGGTGCAGCGCGGCCTCTGCCAGCGCCGGGCGGTCTGTGAAAGCAGAACCGGTTCTCCTGAAGCACCCGACGGGATGGTTACCGCGAGAGGGTGATGAACGCACGTGTGTTTGTGCTGCCTGTGTAACAATAACTTGTTAATGCTGTGGAACCTGTTGAGAACTAACAATAAACCTGCCTCCACGCCAGCAGTACCATGGTTTGGCGCCAGGTTCCCTGGTCTGTGCTAAAACTGTCTCACATGCCGAACCTTCCAACTGGGGTATCGTAACCGCAGACTTTCGCCTGGCACATCGTGCGCTCTCCGTTAGATGGCAGATGTTGGCTTCTTTCAGATCATGAGACTCGCGTATTTGTGATTGTTTTCTCATTGAAAGCTGTTGTGTCTCCCAGTTGAGAAACGTGTGGTGCACTGTGCTTCATTATCTTTACATTTGGGTTGTAACTCGCATAAAATCATTTCACAGGTGAAGAGAAGGGCTCTGTTTAGTGCAAAAGCATTACTCACCTAGCTGATAATGCCACAAACATTAAACAGAGAAGAATCTAAACCTTAGGGGGAGTAAATCATGTTGATATTTTGGGTATATTTTGATGGCATTCCCTATGTTTTAGACTAAGCTGCACGAAGACATCTGTGAAAGGCGGACAGCGGCCACAATTGCCACCCACGACTTGCGGCTGATCAAAGGTCCTCTGCTGTACGACGTGCGGCCTCCCGAGGAGCTGCAGGTGGGGCCAGCGGCGTCCCGGGGCCTCTGCACGCCTGTTTGTCCGGTGCGTGTTGTGGCTCACACAAAGCTTTAAACTCGGTCAAATGTTTTCTCATGTGATGTAGATAACGCCCCTGGGCCGCAGGGAGATCAAGGCAAAGGATCTTCTCCGCCAGCTGCAGTTAGAGGCTGAGGAGCAGAGGAAACAGAAGAAGCGGCAGAACGTTTCTGGGTTGCACAGGTCAGTACACCGATCTCTTGCTGCTTTTTCTTCAGGTGAATTTGGTAACTCATGTGGAAAAATGGCACTGCAGAAAGGGTTCTCAAATGTATTATAAAGCATCATCTGTAAGGGTGATGGGGCTGACAAACCCAGCACGAGCTTGAGATGAAAACCAGTGAGCTGTATTTACACATAAAGAGTGACCTGGAGGGAAACGAGGGTGACAAATGCCTTCCATTACTTCTAGCTGCATCAAGAGTGAATTCTTGTCATGTGAATTATTCTTAGAGGTGACAAATATATTTAGTGTAGGAAATAGGAAACAAGGAGGAATGAAGCGTATGTTCAATACGTATGTTCAATAAACTAAGGGAATCAGAGGTGCGGTAAATCCACGTGTAGGAACAGATGAACTATAATGCGCAGTGTCCCTGTTCACCGCCCAGATCCATCACTCGCACAGTGTGGGGAAATCGGGCAAGTATGCGATGGGAGAACTGTATATCGCCATAGTGTGCAGGAGTAGATAGAGTACGCTGTCTGGAAGGATCAGGCAGCGCGCTCTGCTATTCCTGTTTGAGCACTGAGATCTTTGAAAGCTCCAGAAGCTCATCTGTACTTCGACAGCATGGACATTTAAACATGAGTTACTTTACGGTCCCAGCCCGTTGCTTTCCGCAGCTCTGCGCCCCGGTACCGGTTTGCTGAAGTTCAGTGCTTCGACTTCTGGTTTTGCTACATGGTAGATCAGGAACACGCCGATTTGCTTTCATCCCTATCTTGTGCCGCTGTATCCAGCTGCTGTTTCAGTTGCCCACTTTTTGTTCTTGGCAGGTACCTCCAGCTGTTGGACGGGAAAGATAACTACCCGTGTCTTGTGGATGCCGAGGGAGCCGTGATTTCTTTCCCACCCATCACCAACAGTGAGAAAACAAAGGTAATCTCTCTTAATGGAAATACATTAATCACAAACAGTATTTCTTTTTACTGATAGGCATTTAACTCCAGGTTCAAAGATATGTGCAGTTTTGTGAAACTTGTGATTGCGTTCCAAATATGAATCTTCAAAGCCTGAATCTCCTGTGCTGGACTGTCAGATTGAGATGGATCTTGGAGCTGTGTGTTTGCTTAGCGGATGTGCAGAGCTCTGTTACCTGTCCAGCGCGCTGGTCTGCAGGGGGGCTGCGCTGAGGGGCGGGAACAGGGACTTGGACTTGGAGAGAAAGGCAGCGCTTGGCCAGCGGCTGAGTGGAGCACAAAAGCTTTTCGCTCCATGGAGATGGTGCCAGGTGAGCGGGGTGAGTGTGTTCTCCTTCCTTACTGTACCTGTGCAATTCCTACAGGTTAGAAAAGACACCCGGGATCTGTTTCTAGAAGTGACGAGCGACTCCAGTTTACAGATATGCAAAGATGTCATGGACACGCTAATTCTGGTAAGAAGCTCAGTAAAATAATGCCATCTGTTCTTTGTGTGCTGCTTAGTGAAATGTTTAATTGCTCACGTGTGTGGAGAAGAATACAGAAGTTGATTTTTATTGTAGTAGCAGTGTTGTTATTCCCTCTGCTTCACATACACTTCCATTCATGCTGTATCACAATGGGTTTTATATTTTTGTATCCTAACTGGCAAACCTGAACATTCACCAGGGTAAATAATGTGTTGCCTCAACTGGAAATTTATGGTTTGACTTTGAACATAATTAATCTTGTTTTCTGTATTTTGCTTTTAACAGAAAATTGCAGAACTGAACAGATCTACCTTGGAAAACAAGGAAGAGTCGGGCTCGGATAACGAATCGGATGCTCTTTGTGGACCAGTGGACTTGGACCAGAACACACAGCCCAGGAACGTTCCGCTGGCACTGGAGCAGGTGCGGGTGGTGGACACGGATGGAAACCTGAGAGTACTTTATCCTTCAAAAACTGACCTAGCCGCAGTTTCCTCCCTTCTGACTGTAATACGTTAGCAGCTATCACAGCTAAGAAAATTATTCCATTTTCTTTTTATTTTCCCCGTATTCAACACCGCCCCTCGCACGCAGTGAGGTGGTTTGGGTTTTAAGATGCAGAGCATCCCGCCTGGCCAGGGAGCGTTTCATTCTTTCAGCCTTAATAGAGTCACCAGTGTTCTGACCAGGTAGAGATAACAGCGTCTTCAAACGTGAACTTACGGGCAGAGAGAGTGCATGAACTTGTAATCATTGTGACGTGTTAGCATTTATCAAAGGAGCGTGCGGTCATGTTTCTCTGTAAGATCAGTGTTGCTTCCTGCTGCTTCAGCTGGATTATTGTTTTGGCAGCTAAGCTGAGAAATCCAGTAGGTGACAGCAGTGAAACGGAGTCATGTTATATGTACTGGTACTGAAGACAGAACGCAAAACTGCTTCGCTGACACCTCATTCTGCATCGTTTTATATCCGGAGTAATTGTGAAAAGGTAGTTGCTGTTAGAACTTGAGGACTGAGTTCTAAGCGATGGTTTCTGCGTTGGGCTGTGAACACAGCTGCCATTTCAGGCTGAATTTACTGCAGGGGTTTGTGTGTCGCAGTGCGTTAGAGCCATCGTCCGTCCCTGTGGAAGTGCCAATGCAGTGACCTCGTTGTGTGCTCCTGCAGTTACTGTTGGTCGAGCACTGAATTTATTCGTGCTCACAGAGTTCAGTTCCGTTCAGAGAGCTAACGCTGCCTTAGTCAACACTGCTAAAGCTCCTCAAATGCCTGGAATACCAGCACTCTTGCCCCCTCGGCCCTCCTCTGTCACTCCCACGTGAGAATGTTGGGGACACCTTCCAGAATACAGGTGGTTGAGAGGTTCTAAGTTCTGCAGTCCGCGGGGTGACGTTTCCATCCAGGCTGCTATCTGGATGAATGCAAACCTCTCCATGAGTTGGGTGGCCTCGGGACAGGGTTTAGTTGTGGACTGGACAGTGCTGGGTTAATGGTTGGACTGGATGATCTTAAAGGTCTTTTCCCAACCAAAACAATTCTATGATCCTGGTACTTTTTTCTGTTAAAAATGATATAGAGAGCTCTAACTGAACTTCCAGATAGCACATCAAATATGGCCATGTGTTGGGACTTGCATATTGAGTGGAAAAATAAACCAGTTCTTGCAGTCACTGTCACTTGTTGTGGCACTGGTGAACTTTCCAGTCGTGTAACCGCACAACTCGCCAGAGCCGCTCTTGTATACTGCGAGAACGGCAACGTCACGCTGTCTAGCTACTGGTGTTCAAACAATTCAAGTAGATATTCCCACAGAACTCGATTTCAGTAAAACAAGTTTTAATTTGTTAGTAAATCACCATGTGAAACCCAAGGAACGGGAGCCTGAATTGGCGGCGTGTTCCTCTGGGGCGTTAGAAGACACTACCTTGCCGGGCTCTTTCTCCGTCCCTTGGAACTGGGAGGCATTAAAGTGGACGTGTCGATGCTGGGGAGCGATGGGGTCTTGATGCCTCTCTGTTTCAGCAAGTGGTAGAAATCCATCCGTTCACTGATTATTTTCTGAAACGAGGGGTCTGTATAAGGTGGAGGGCGTGGGGTGGAGCGCGGTGCTGCGGGGGCTCTCCCGTCAGCCCCTTGCCGGCCGCCAGGAGCGGAGCGGAAGAGCCGCGTACCTGCATCGCCTCCAGCACCTCCTCGTCCGTCAGCTCTGCCTGGGGAGCCTTCATGCCTGCTGTGCTGAACGTAGCCTGGATTATTTTGTTTCGATACCTTTCAAACTTTTGATAAAGAAGTAGGTGTGTTTAGTCTTTATATACGATTCTTTGACATTTGCATGGATTTACAGAGACCGCTGTTGGACAAAGTACTAGGGAAGGATGAAACGGACAGTCTCTATGTGAAATTACAGGCAGTTTGGCTGGGCTTTGTTTCAAGTACTGTGATTATGATGTGTTTCTGGGTGGACTGAGTCCCTTACCCAGGGGTTGGGCTCTGTACTTGCTACCTGGCACGTACACCTGCAGGAAATGGCTTTAAGATGATACCTGTTATTTGAGTCTGGAAGGATATTAGAAATCTGGTGATGTAACTGTCCTGAACTTGTTTCTCAGGGGCTCCCGGTATTTGAGGCCTGTTGGCTTTGTGAGTGACGTAAGAGCCGCATCCTAAAAAGCTGGGAAGCAAATGGGCCGAGCTTCCTGCACCTCTGGCCCCGGGAAGCTGGGCCCCGAGAGCAAAGGGCTGCAGTGCCCTGGTGCATCTCCCGCTGTGCTTCTGCCCTAGGTATCTCTAAGCTTTTGCATCCTGTGCTTGAAATGGTTGGCGTGTCCCCAGGCAGAGGCAGGACCCTGCAGTGCGGGGTCACACTTACCCTGCTGGTGAGGCACTCGAGTGCCACCCGCGTTTGCAGCTCCTGGTGCTGCAGGGCCTCTGCCTGGCTCTGCGCCGCGTCCCGCGCCTGTCGCTGCTGGCGGAGCCGGTGCCGGCTGCTCCGAACCTCCTCCTGCAGCTGCCCCACTGCCTCCTGCAGCTCGCTGATCAGCTGGCGCTGCTCAGCCAGTTTGGATTCTTGTTCTGCGACAACCTGAGGGGACACACAAATCATTATTGTGAGGAAGAAGGCGAGCAGGCTTGGCTGCATCTTCCCAGTATCTGGTCCAAATGCTTCTTGTATTTGCTGGGCAGAGTCTACAGATTAACAGCCTTGCCAGTACTGGTAGCCGTTAGTACTTGGTGTTTTCTCTAAAACTACTGGATTGAGTAGGGGTTTTTTAATGTGGCAAACTCGCCCAAGCCTAAAACAAGGACAACTAAGCAGCTAATACAAGAATCTTCTATAGAGGCTTTGCACCGAATTTACTTGTCGTAGATTGCAGTTCTCCTTCTCTATTGTCACCATCATTTCTTTATCTTCCTGTTCTTCTGTCAGACTGCAAAACTTAAAGAGAAAATATTTTACACCTCAGTTTTGTGTATCTCCTGTCTAGGAGAAAGGGAACTGTTGCACGAAGCCCGAATCCCCTGCGCCAGCTCTGCTGACACGATGGCCACCGTGCTCTTGGGGCGGTACCTTGGCAGACAAGCCTTGTAGCTGATGTTCTCGCTCTCTGAGCTTCCTTTGGAGCATTTCCTTTTCAGATTGGATTCTCCGAAGCTGGGATTCTTGGATCTCCAGTTGTCTTTGCAGGGAAGAAATGACACCTGTAGAGTTGGGGTACGACCGTTCAGCAGACCCAATCCCTGCCAGAAGCTTCACGGCTCCTTTATTTCAGGTAGGCATGAGCAGAGAAAGAGAAACTGGTTTCAAAGCATCTCTGCAAGCAACAACTGAAACCAGGAGGTTTTGCGCTCATGAGAGCCTCACCTAGAATTTTCTCTAGGTAAAAGGAGCAGAATCGCAAGGAGACGAGCATGGCAGCCGCTGTGACTGTTTTGTGTGCCCCCGTACCTGTGGCCATGCTGTACTCGGCCCTCGCTCTCTGCAGCTGCTCCCGGAGCTCTGGTTCGGGTTCCTGCAGCTCCTGCGAGGCCCTGCGAGCATCCGCATCGCCGAGAGCTTCACCAGGGGCTTCTCTGCTCCCTTCCATCCCCTGGGGGAGGACGCGTGCCGGGGGAGCTGGGCTGAGAACTGCGGCTGAAGCCCGAGGTCGCTCGGTGTCCCGGCAGGCGGTTCGTCCCCGCTCCCGCCGCTGTCAGGCGCCGGGCACCGCCACGGAGGCTGCTGCCGAGGGGCCGGGACCGGGGCTGGGACCGGGGCTGCTCGGGGCTGCTCCGCCTCCCGGCCTCGCCGCGGCGCCCGGTTGCCTGGCAACTGGGCCGCGCCTTCCGCTTCCGGCCGGGCCGCGCCGCCGCCATGGGGCGGAAGAAGAAGACGCTGCACGACTACGCGGCCGAGTTCTCGGAGCTGGCGGTGCGGCGGCAGCTGCTGCAGCGCGGGGCGGCGGGCGAGCCGGCCGTGGTGGAGACGCTGTACTGCACCTCCTGCCAGCTGCCCATGCGCGTCCGCCGCGACCGCATCCTGGAGCACCTCTCGTCCGGCCGCCACTACCGCAACCGCCGCCTGCTCCGCCAGCACGGCCTGCGCGGCCCGCTGCTCCTGTGAGTGCGGCCCCGGCCTTCCCCGACCCCACCTCGAATCCGGGGGGCAGTTTTGGGCCCCTCGCACCACGAAAGCCCTTGAGGTGCTGGAGCGAGTTGAGAGGAGGGAGCGGAGCTGGTGAGGGGCTGGAGCACAAGTGTGATGGAGCGGCTGAGGGACCTGGGGGTTCAGCTGGAGAACAGGAGCTGAGGGGAGACCTTCTGATCTCTGAACTGCCTGAAAGGAGCTTGGAGCCAGGGGGGTCGGGCTCTGCTCCCCAGGAACAAGCACCAGGAGCAGAGGAAACGGCCTCAAGTTGCGCCAGGGGAGGTTGAGGTTGGATGTGGGAACAATTTCTTCCCCAAAGGGCTGTGGGGCATTGAACAGGCTGCCCAGGGCAGTGCAGGAGTCACCATCCCTGGAGGGCTGGACAGACGGACATGAGGTTCTCAGGACATGGGGCAGTGCCAGGGGTGGGTTATGGTTGGACTCCATGATTTTGAGAGTCTCTTCCAACCAAAACGACTCTGTGGCTCTTGGCTGGGGCTGTGGGAGCAGGGGAGCTCTGTGGGGCCACAGCCCCTCACCTCAGACCCCTCCTTTCTCCCCAGCTCCGCAGGTCCCGACAGCCCCGGGCTGCCGCTGCAGCTGGACGCACCTTCCCTTCTCTCCCCACCATCCTTCATCCTCACCGGCACCAGCGCCGGCTACGCCATGGTCCCCTCGCCGCCCTCCTGCCACAAGCCGCTGGTTCCCCTGCAGCCCGTCACCCCCACTGTGAGCACAGCCCCCCCCAGGGAAGACCCCACACCCTCCACCTCTGCCAGCCGCCCCTCAGCGCTTCCTGCCTTCCGCACCAGGACCTCTGCACCCGAGGCCTCCGACAGCGCCGTGCCCGCCTCACAGCACAGTGGCGGCATTGGCCTCGCCCTGTTCGGCATCGGGCTCGCTGACAAAGCCTTGTTTCAAAGCCTGCTGGAGGAGAACGGCTGCTGCTTGCTCTACGTGGTGGAGGACCAGCTGGAGGAGGTGCAGCGTGCCTTTGGCGCCGAGTTCCTGGCCGGCACCAGGGTGCTGCGGCAGCAGGACGCCGGTGCGGCGCTAAGCGATCAGCGGTACTGACCACCACCGACTCCCGTGCGTGTTTCTTCCCCCCACGAGGCTGTAGCGGATCCAGACCGCGCTTGTCTGGCTGCGCGTACGGGAATGGAGTGAGACCAAAGGGCCGTTACAGGCTGAGCCTTACGTAGGGTGTCAGGAGTCCCTGAGGAGTCAGCAGATTTTAAGTCATTTTCAAAGGACACATTTAAAGGACTTTACAGTGCAGGAAAAGCAATGCAGTTGCCTTGTGCCACTTCTAACCTAAATATGTTGTCTCGTGTTTCATCCTGCCAGCAGGTGCCGAGTTCCTGTTGTAATGTAACTTGCTCTTCTGGAGCGGTGGGCTTTCATGTCTTGTTTTTTTAACTCTCTCAAAATTAAAGGCAGCTATCATAAAAAAAATTGTAACTGAAAGGAGCTTTTGAGCATTGTTCATTCGAATGAAAAGCTTGTCTTCACTGAAGATCTTTCTTTTGACTTCGGCAGAGTCTCTGGAGCCGTTATTTGTTCACCGCCTGAGGAAGCCTCCGAGATCGTAATAGACGCTTTACGAGCAGGTAAGAGGAACGGCTGCAGGTCCAGCTTTTGTGTGTAGTCAGTGGCGCAGGCTGGGGCGGACCTGCTGAACACCCTCAGTGTGAGCGCTCCCTCGTTTCCGCTGTGTCCTTTGAGTTGTGCACGCTGTCTTGTTGCACGATTAAAGATAAATTAGTCCGCTGATGCCGCTGGCATTAATGGCTTAACGCCGATGCAGTTTGTGCTGCGCGGGTCCCAGCGCAGCCGTGCGTCGTTTCTGGTGCTGGAAACAGCCCCGGGACTCGCAGGGGGTCTGGCAGAGCGGTCACGCGTCCTGGCTCCGTCACCAGCCGGTGGCACCGCAGCTGGAGCCCACAAGGGAGCTCGTGGCGTCTACAAACAAAACCCTGTGCTTCAGTTTTATCCAACGCGCTTTCTAGCACATAACAACGTGTACATGTTTTTGCAAGAGCAGAACGCTCCGTGCAGATCGTGTCCTGCCTTCAGCCCTGTGTTCTGTACTGTTTTCCCCAGGAAAAGGGGTGTTTTGCGAGGGGCTGCCCAGTTTGGACAGGCAGAGGGCAGGAGCTTGTTTCGATGAAGCCGACAGATGTGGGAGGCCGTTGGTGTGCGGATTCTACAAGTAAGACCAGCATTTCTCTTCTGATTTATACTTGACGAGAAGCGCCTGTCTGAAAGTAGCATTGATTCCTCGGGCTTTCCTGAGTTTGTCCTCAAATAAACTTATGTTGATGTTCATCTTAGAGTTAACTGGATTGGATTAATTCTTCATGCTTAATGAAGAGAAAACCTAGCTGTCATGAGATTAAAATAACTGTTCACTCGAATGGCTGCTGGGGTTGCTCAAGTGGTGGAGCTTTCAGGATGTCAGAGGTCCATTTTATTTTAGAATGGCCAGAGGCAGGTGGGGTCCACATCTCTGCAGTCTGTTCGAGGAAATATTCTGCTGGTGCTGTCATTTTATTAAGCTACATGGCCGTGAGAATTTTGCTTGATGTTAGAATACTGGCCTATCCAATGGGAATAGATTTATTAATCTTTATGAAGTAATATTTCTACTTGTGACCTTACATCTGGACCCTTAAGATTAACTAATTGAAACAAAAGGAAAGTAGATTAATTTTAATTCACTCCTGCTCTGTTAAACTTGCAGAAACCTGGGGAGCTCTGCTGAAAGCTGAGGATGCCGCTTTAAACTTGCGCTTGGCGCTTAACACCATTGCTGAGCAGATGTGGGTTGTTAGTAAACGCGTGGATCATTTGTCCTCCTCTGCTGAGAAGAGTTTATTTCATTGCAAATAAAATTGATTTGGGCAAATATATGTATATTTCCTATACGCTAGTATGTAATTACACAAAACGTCTGCCCCAGGCTTGGCCGTTGGAGTGCTCTGCGCGGGTCTGATCGCAGCGTAGGGCTGAGCCGCAGCTGAGGTTTTGGGCAATGCTCACCTGAAAGTGAATGTGTAGGCAGAGCTCTGAGGAGAGCTGGGCTCATTTAGTGGGTCTTTAAATGCTTTCAGTCCCTATAGTTTTAATTTCTTAATTAACTGCTCTGCGTCCCCTGTTTCTCTGTGAAGGCGCTTTGACCCGGCGCTGCAGTTCCTGCGCAGGAAGGTCCGTGACAGCCGTGCCCTGGGGAGGATCCACCGCGTCGGCACCGTCAGCAGCACCTACCCAGCAGCGGCCCCGAGCCTGCTGAGGGCCGCAGGTACCGCTGCACGGCGGCCTCTCCAGGGCTGGAAATACATCTCGCCCTGCGTTCTGGGGGGGGCCCCTGTGTCTGTGCGCAGGTTTTCTTTTGAGAGGCATTTTCTTTACCAGTCTCTATTTCTGTTGCGTTTTTCTGTTTGCTTTTGCTGTTACTTTCCCCGATATTGGGGGCTTTTTCTCTCGGTCTTGGGGCAGTTCAGAAATGGACATTGACTGTGGGTTTTAAACGTGGAGACCGTAACGCCCAGTTTTGCTTCTTCCAGGTGGAATTTTTTATAACGCTGCGGTGCACGATATAGATATTGTCAGTTTGCTGTTGGGAGAGAGCGCACCAGATACGATATTTTCCCTGGGGCATGCGTTCTGTGCAGGTAAGAGTAAAACTTGTGGTGGTTTATCGTGTAAATAAATCTTGTGATTGTGGCACTAAAATTGGGAAGAAGGAGTGTACGAGACCACAGTAGCCATGATGTAGTTATTCCATCATAGACCAGCTGAAAAAAGAGTGTAGTGAAACGGAAGGGAAGTTTCTCAAGCAGTTGTAGCAGAGGGGGGATTTGTGCACGCTGTCAGTGCCCCGCTGACGTGGAGAGGCTGCTGTGGGATGTCACCGAGCTCTGTGGCAACGGAGGGATGTCACGTTTGCCACTTGCCGTGAGCGAGTGCCTCTTTGTCGCTCAGATCTGGCCCAGCTGAAGGACGCAGACACTGTGGCGATCAGCATGAAATTCCGTAGCGGAGCGATCGTGACCCTGGACGTCAGCCAGCACTGCACCAAAACCTGCGACCACAGGCTGGAGGTGCGTTCCCGCTGCTCCGTCGAGTCTGTCGCAACACCGCGGGCCAGCACAAAACCACTCAAAACTAGGGTTCTCCTTCCTGTCTGCTGCCTCCCCGCAGGTTCACGGCTCTCAAGGAACATTACGGGTCGATAATCAGAATCCCCTGGGGATTACAGAGCACGGGACTTCGGTGTCGCTGTGTTCCCAGACCCAAGCTGATCGCTACCGGGACGCGCACAGGGAGCTCTTCCGACACTTCCTGAGGACGCTGAAAGGTGGGACAGCGCTGCCTTTGCTTTTAGTGAAACCTTCCCTTGGAAGCTGTTCCGATAGCAGTTGCAATTGGGAGTTTGTGTCTGAAGTCCCCCAAATAAATGAGTGGGTGTGAAAACCAGGAGTGAGGTTGGTCGTGGCCGAGCTGAAGCCAGGGTCGTGCAGGTGATGGGCGAGCTCCTGGCGAGCACAAGCAGCGTTTCACAGGCCGGTCTGCCTGCCTTTACTTAGGGAAATGACAATTAACCGCTTGGCTTCACAGGGCTTTCCAGTCAGTGAGACAGGCTAGGGCTGGGGCGGTGATCTGAAGCTGTTCTGAGAAGAAATGAAAATGTGGAGGAAAAGTGGCACTGGGTTTTACTGGTGTTTGTGAAGGAAGCAGCCGCTTAGAACACCAGGGAGACCCCAGCTGGAGGCCTGGCTGCCCGGGAGTGGAAGCATCCCTGTTCTGCGGGCTGCATTGACACAAACACAAGGTTTTAGTCATGGGACGGGAAGGAGAGGGGGCTGAAACTTTCCTTTTAAGACGTGAGGCCCCAGCTGCGGGGCCTGGAGCGGGTTGTGGTGGTGGGCGGCCAAGTCCTGACAGGCCGAGCGGTGGTAACCCGGGCGTCGCGCTGCTGTCCCCGCAGGCACGGAGCCCCCCGCCGTCACCAAAGAGCAGGTCCTGTGCGCCATCCGGGTCGCTGCAGCTGCCCAGCAGTCCTGGAGAACTGGATCCGCCGTTGACTTGCGCAGCGAAGCAACAGATGCGCCGGTAATCAAGACGGAGATAATGTGATTGCCACTGTTTCCTGTGGCGCAGGACAACGTTCAACTCTGCTGCAGCGAGGTCTGCCCGCCTGGCAACGTCTCCGTGTGGTTTTGCCGTTTCTGTGGGGAATGCCCTGAAGACGGAGGCGCGTTTGACCCAGAAGCGCTCGGCGCTGGGGCCGCGGGGGGTCCTGGCGCCTCGGCCGGAGCCCTGCGAGTATTCTGGGGGTCTGGCCCCTGCGGCGCTGGGCAGAGCCCGGTGTCCGGGCCGAGGGGTCAGAGCGTCGCCCGCCGCGCTGGGGGCGGCACGGGGGGGGTTCCTGGCAGCTGCACGACAGAGGTGATAGAAAGCTCAAAATAATACACGGGCGCATCCCTCTGGTCTGTGCTGGTTTCCCTTTGGTGCACACAGGAATGGGACGTCTGTGCTGAACTCACCTTTGGGCCTCCTATTTATTGTTTTGGTTGTTATTTTTACTACATTTTCTAAATATTTTTGGAAAGAAGGTATGAGCTAATTTTCTTGTGGGGAAAGAGAAAAAGAAATGAAAAAGGAGGAGGGAAACCTGTGGCTGTCCTGACGTTAGGGACAGAGAGATTTGGCATTAAGGCCTTAAACCAAGGCTGTTCTGTAGAGGAGCGATGTGTTTGGGCATTTTGGTGCCAAACCCTGCGTTATCCAAGGGCGTTTTGAGGATGCAATCTGGATTTGCACAGGTGCTGTTCCTGCTGCCGGCACCCGCGCGGCTCCCCGGGCTCTTCTCGTGCGGTAACGTTTCGGTAGCAAAGCTGAGCTAATAATCGCATCCCTGGGTGTAGGAAGGGCATCTGATTGTGTCTTTCACAGGTATTTTTAGACTCCAGCAGATGTGGAATATACACCATGGGAATAGTCAGTGCCTTGACCGGCAGGCAGCTCTGCTGTAGACCAGGTCTCCGTACCTTTTATTCGTGTGTGGAGCTTATTGCACATGTAGAGATTTGACTCCTCTTGTCTGTTTCTCACACGCTGGTTTTCCAGATCTTTTGAAAGCTGTTTTTATTGTATTAATAACGTTCTTGCCGTAAGTGTTGCTTTAGAAATGACACTTCTGGCTAGATTCTTTATTTTAATCAATTTCCAATTCTTACGTATGGGATATATATAACTAAACTAGCAATAGCGGTTACATTTATAACTAAAGACCATTTGTTTGTGGAAATTGTTTTTAACAGTGTAATTTTTCAAACTCAGAAAAACTGTGTCTTAATGATAAAGATTAATGTCAATTCCATTCTCTATTTTCTAGTCATTTATTGAAGAAAAGGAAGTTTTACCCATGAAGTAGCAGCCGTTTGCCCGTCTGCGGTCAGTGCAGCCGTTGGGTGCGATGGGCAGGTTTGTGTTTGCTGGGGGGTTCGGGGCTGTGCTCCCCCCCTTGGGGTCTCGCTGCGGTAGGAGCCGCTTTCCGTCCCGTGCAGGCAAGGGTTTAGTTGCCAGGTGCTGGAATTCCCACATGTACTTTTATTGTGTTACAAAAAAAATATAAGAGAAGCCACAGCTATAAAAATAACACATTTTCCAAAGATAACGTTACAAAAAGTACCCTGGGTACCGTGGTTGGGGTGCATCGCTTAATACTGCCAGAGGAAGCTTCAGTTCACGTTGGAAACATGAATGAGTGTTTAGAAACCTTTAAAGCATTAAAGTGCTTTAATTTGCCGTAGTCCCCGCCGGGGTCTGGGTTTGGGCAGCACCGCGGGGCGGGATGTGGCGGTTCTGCCCGGCGCCGGAGGGGCCGCGGTCTGACCAGCGCTGGGCTCCAGCAGCGCTCGGCGCGCCCCCTCCCGCAACTGCCCGCACCGTGTTTGGAGAAGGAAAACAACTGGGATAGATAAGGCTGGAGACGTGATTCTCTGCATGTTTACATGCTCGAACATGAAATTCATTTACTTGACACTAGAGTGTCTCAGGAGTAAGTATCCATTTTTACAGCTTACATGAAAATAAATCTTTTTTCTCCGTACAGCACAATGAGTATACTGTATGTACATTGTTGGTGCTTATATACACGAATACTTAAGTACGTGAACACATCAGGAGCTGACCCACATGTTCTTTTCTGCCCTGGAGGAGCGCAGGGCGTGGGTGCGCTGTGGCAGTCACCAGGACAGCGGGTCGTGTCCCTTCGCCTCGGCCCCGGCGCATCCCACGCGGAAGAGGGCGCAGGTCGGGGCGACGGCCTCTGCGCAGTGATGGAGACCTGTCAGTGCTGGACACCGCGGGGAGCACGGAGCGTCGGGGGCGGGCGAGCGGTAATGAAGGTTCATCTCGCAAGGAGAACAACGTGCGCTCCTGACAGCGCGTCTGTTGGGTGAGGATCCTCGGGCTCCCGCTTCGCTTTGCTGAGCCAGCTCCGCCGCAGCTGCCGCCGCTTCCTCTGCGCTGCGGCTCGGGGCCGTGCAGTTCCCCTCTGGACAACAAAACCACCTCTCCAGACGCCCAAGGCTGAAAGTATTTTTCACAGGGGGTTTCGCTTCCCCCCCAGTCTCGCTGCTGCCCCCCAGAGCCCCTCAGTTGATCTCTCCCTCCGTGAACTCCTCCTTTATGGACTGTTTGCGGGATTTGCAGTCCGGGAGGTCGAAGCCGAAGTCGGCCCAGTCGTCGGCCGCGCCGCGGTTGGGGATGGTGATGGTGTGGCGCACGCGGAAGTGCACGGCCTCCATCACGCGCTGCCGCTGCAGCTCGCCCGAGCTGCCGATGGAGATGCTGGCGGCGTTGCTGCTGGAGCGGAGCAGCGGCTGCGCCCCGTACTCGTGGCTCTGCTTCAGCTCCTGCAGCCCGCGCCAGATGATCATCCTGTACTGCTCCGGGATCTTCAGTGCTCCGAGATCCTGGAAGGACAACAGCGCTGGGGCACGGCCAACAGGACGTGGCTGCACCGGGGCAGCGAGCCCCGGACACCCGGACCCTGAGCTCGTGTGTTAGGTGACACATGGGCACGATGCTCAAGCACCCAAAGGTGGGGCTGGAGCTCCCCTGGGTCGCAGCACCAAGCCTGTGGGTGTTTCTCATTTGTAGCCAGTGGCTGGGTGACCACTTACAGGTTAGAAATGAGGTTTTTTTGGGGGGTGGGTTCACATCAGAGTGGTGTGAAAGTGGGAGGGAGGGGACGCGGGTTGCAGAGCAGCACGGGAAGCGTCCTCACGTCAGCCAGGTCCCGCACCGGGAGGCTGGGGCAGCACGTCCAGGTGCCGCCGGCTCCGGTGGCCTCAGGGGACCGACTGTGTCCCCAGGGTCAGTCACTAATGCTCCCGAATGGGCCGTGGCAGGTTGGGACGAGCTGAGGGTTGGGGTTGTGGGGCCAAACGGGGTCATTACCCTCGGGACTGGGGCACCAGCACAAGCACCATCGTAGCACAGAGCTGCCAGGGATCCGTGTTAATGGCAAACACAGAGACTCACGTGTTAATGAGTGCAGACAGCGAGTACGCAATTAGTAATTACAGATGCCGACTCAGACACACAGCTCAGTGATCTGATACGAGGTTTGGCCATGCTGGACGTTTCCTTTGACAGCTTACAGAGGGTCGGGGAGTTAGTTCAGGAAAGGGTCCACGACCAGGCTACGGTTACACAACTGGCCCCCGCTACCACTGACAAATCACCGGGGCTCCGGCAGCGCCGGCGCGGTTACCGCGGCTGATAGTGCCAACTGCCCGGGGAAAAGGGGATCGGGACAGGAGCTTGTCTGGCCAGAATGCCAGCTCTGGGCTTTAGGGGGCTTGCTAAGGCTCAAAGGGCCTAAGATTATGTATTTTTTTAACTCCTTCTCATTCCCCTGCCTTGGTGGTGCCCTCATACTGTCACCGAGAGCCTGCGTGTTAACCCAGAGCCACAGAAGCTGATGCTGTGCAAACTTGGGCACTTCGTGTCCCCTCGACTGTTCTCAGCAGCTTATGCCTGACCTGCGCTATTTCATTCCAGGGATCCCTTAGTACAAACGCTGGGCTCGACTCCCTGCCTCAGCCTCTCTTCTCTAACGATTAACAGGGGAAGATGTGAGACCGGATCAGATTGAGAAGCCGCTGCCGGGCAGCAGAGCTGTTCTGCCGGCTCCCTGGGCTCTGGGGGACTTTGCTCAGCACCTCAGCCTTTTCCTCTGTGTTAGGTGAAAAATCTACCTGAGGTCTGGTCTGGGGATCTCTGCTCTTTTGTTTCTGACAGGCTGGAGAACCAGTTGAGACTGTTGTGGTTGCTGCCGATGGCTGAGCTGCTGCTAACTCTGAAGGAGCAGAAAGGGAAGGTGTAAATCCTGAGGGGCGCGTGTGCTGTGTGACGGGTTGGTGCACAGTTTTCCCTTTCCTTTAAACAAGTTTTGTCCTTGCTTTTCAGATCAACAGCTGATAGAAACAAGTGGTAAGAACAGATCTTCCCAAAGCATTTACCTCTATGGATAGGTTCTGCAGGTGGTAAATATTCTGTAACCCTTGTGAGGTGAAATAGTCGATGCAGTTTGGACACCCCAATCCTGTTAAAAAACTGCAGAAAGAATTTGGAAAGTAAAGCGGCGTTAACGTGTCAGGAATCAAAGCTGCGCTCGCAGGGGTGGCTGCGGGGCCAGAGGCATTCGGGTCCCTGCGGGGGCTGCTCCCGTCTGCACGTGGCGCAGCTACGCGCCTCGTTACCCTGCGTGTGTGTGGCCTCTCTGGGCTCAGGACCGTGTCTGTCAAAACATAAAGGCTGAAACGTTCAGAAATGGCTGTGGACCTGTCACCGCACGTCTGATGGAAACGAGCCACGTGGAGCCACTTCCAGGCATCGCTGGTGGGGACGGGGAAGGGAGGTCACCCAGCTATGTGCTGGTTTGACATGCAGGGAAAGGCTCTTGTTCGGATGCATTTAATTTTTAATTAAGCAGGGATGGATCACCCAGACAGAGGCGTACGAGGGCAATAGAGGTTGCTAACTGGCGGGTGGCTGGGCTTTGCTTTCTCAGAGGAGAACGGTCTGTGTGAGTTCCTGAGCAGTGATTTCTCAGTTGGGACCAGTGGCCAGGTGACCAGTTGCCAGACAGCTCTGCAGGTTAGAGCGAGGGACAACAGCCAGAAACGCCGGAGGACGAGACACACGGGGTGTGGACGCCGTCCCTACCTGACGAGGCTGGGGTCGGGGTTGTAGGGCGGCGGGGGCGTGCAGTGCGATCCCGACACCATGGACTGTGACGAGTGGCCCCCGTTCATCTCCCCGTTGGGCTGCATGGGGTGACTGTTCAGCATCCCAGGTCCTGGCAGCACCGTGTCAATGCAATGAACAGACCCGTTAGACATCACCGAACGGGCACCCCCATCCCGCAGGGCCGCTCCCCGCACCCGCAGGAGCTCACCCATGGGTGCCAGGCCGGGCGCGGAGCCGGGGCCGTGCTGCGCCGCCTGCCCCACCAGCTGGTTGACCGACGGCAGCTTGTTGATTCCCCCGCTGTGAACCTTGTTCATGGGCGAGAGGACGGGGCCGTAGGAGGCCGATGTCTGCAGCTGGCTCCTGCGCAGGGGAATGAGCGGACGGTCGGGGTGGGATGGAGCCCTCGTCCCGTCCGAGGTCCCCTCTGCCCATTACTTTTGTGCCCCCAGACGTGCTGTGAGCCAGCGGAGCCCAGAGCAGGGCGGCTCGGAGCCCCCCGGCCACTCCGGGTGGCACTTACTGTCTCTGCAGCAGCTGCTGCTGCTGCTGCCGGTAGGAGTCAACCAGCTGCTGCGGGACCAGCTCCACCAGCTCCAGGCTCTCCTTTATCTTCATCAGGATCTCGAAGTTCTCCCGGCCTCGCACCTGGGAGAGGGAACAAGCCCAGGGCTTCGCTCTGCTCCCATCCCAACCAACACCTCCCTTGTGGCCCCTTTTCCCACCCACCCAAACCAGGGGGGTGTCACCAGGACTATTCAGGGCTCCAGGACTCCCTTGGACATGAGCATGCACAGATAGTGTTTGCTCCTGTTCTCTCTGTCTCTGCTCAGCCCCCGTGCAGCCCAATCCTGCCCCACACCCCGTCCCTATGGCATTTCTCACAGAGGGGACGATGCCACCACCGTCCCGAGCCGAGCTGTCACCAGGTGCAGCTCACTGACACTTACAGGCACGTAATACATCTCCTCCTCGCCGTGCCTCCGCTTCTTAATGCCGGCGCCCAGCGCTGGGATGCCCTGTGGGCTCTGCTTGAAGGCTGGAAAGCAGAGAGGACGAGTGTTAGTGTGCTGTCCTCATTAGCACACCGTCCTCGTTAGCACGCAAGGGGACTCACTGCGCTTGTTGTTGTTGCCATTCTTGGATGCGCTCTCGTTCAGGGCTTGCTGCTCCCGGTAATGGTCTTCATCGGCCTTGCGGTCCCTGCCCGGACAGGCACAGATCCGTCCCTCGAACGATCTCCTCCCGAGGACCTGCCCACTGCGGACAGACAGAAATCGGTGACCCCAGTTCTGCTCATTGTGGCTCAGCCCTGCGCGTTACGGTTCCAGAAACATGAGCAGAAGAGCGCCTGCCCATCGCTGCGTGGGGAGGGATGGCGCAGGGAGCAAGCCAGCCCCAGGCACTGGGAGCCCCTCGGCAGCGTCTCCTGGAGAGAGGCAACGCCAGCGCTGGGCTGGGTCCCTGGTCCCCCTGTGTCCCTGTCCCCTGGAGCTGCCCCCTGCTCCTTCCTGATGCTCCCAGCCTCCGCAGTGCCCGTCCCTGCTCCGCAACCACTCACTCTCTGGTCTCCAGGGTGATGATGATGAGGATGGGCCTCCTGTTCATCCCTCCCACGCAGCTGCTGTTGCACATGAAGTTGTACAGGATGGTGGTGAACTCGGTGCCCACCTGCCCGGGAGGGGAGAGCCGGGGCTGAGCGCGGGGCAATGGGGGGGGCAGGCTGGGTGACGTGGGCATGGTCCCAGCTGGGAAGAGGGGACAGTACAAGGACTGTGGGGGTCCCGAGGTCCCGCAGGGCAGGACTGGGGGAGATCTCCCTTTATGTCCAAGGAACGGGATGCTCTGGGATGCTTCCCAGGGCCGGGAGCTGCAGATGCTCGAACAGAGCTGCCACCAGCACAGGGACCAAGCAGGAGGTGGCCTTAGACGTGCCAGGGCCAGCAGGAGGCTCCTGCCCTCTGCCCCTTCCAAGCAGTCCTGTCCCCACTGGGTTCGCCCTGGAGCAGGGGCTGATCCTGCCCCCACTCTGCAGCAGTGGGTACCTGTGGGGGCTCGTAGGGCACCATCACGCTCTGTCGTCCCGTCACCGGGTCGTCCACGTACTGGGACAGGTTGTTGCCTTCCACGCGGATGAGGTGGCTGGCGGGGGCTGCCTGGCCTGCGGGGGAAACCTGGCGTCAGGGGGCAGGGATTTTCGGGACCCCCGTCTTATGCCTGCGGGGGCTGCGGCGCAGGGGGGGCCAGGACCCCCGGCTGACGGGGGAGCAGCACTCACCGTCATTGAAGTCGCGGCCGAGCTCGTGGTTGGGGCAGCGTTTCACCACCTCGGTGACGTGCTCTGCCTTCTTGTAGACGGGCATGGCCCGGATGATGGTGCCTGGCGGCGGGGGGGTGGACACCTTGATCTGGATGGGACATGTTTTTGCAATCTGGCAGTAGAGTTTCTTCAGCAGGGGGGAGTACTGGAAAAGAAGAGATGTCCATGGGGTGAATGTCACTGGGCTTGATGGGATGGGGGCTGCACGCCCGGGGCTCCTGTCCCTATGTGGGGGTTCGTGCTGATGCTCCCATCATTGCAAACTGCAACTGCAGGGTCCCGTGATGGACCACAGCATTGCAAACTGCAATCGTACAGTCCAGTGCATCGTAGGTGAGAGCAATCACAGCAAAAGCCTGTCTTTGGGGTAACTATTTGTTCTCTAGGCTCAATATTTGTCCATCCCATGGAAATATTTAAATATGACCCAATTCACACACACAACACGGCATCTGCTTTCCATGTAAACCAGGTACAGCCAGGCAGAGGCGAGGGCCAGGGGCTGTGGGAAGGCGCTGGGGTGCTCTGCCCTGGCGGGAACACTCACTACACTGGGACTAAGAGGAAATATTGCTGAAAATTGGCATAAACCCTTGTTCATCCAGCACCCAGCCCATTCTGGAAACATTACCCTGAGTCCATGACCACACGCGGCCCCTGGCTGAGCCGAGGGCTGGGAGCACCGAGGTTGCCGATGCTCCGCAGCCCCAGGAAATTGCGTTTTGTGTTGTGAACAGAACCACAGGTGATTATGCAGGACCTCGCAGTTTAACTCTGACCAGTCCGGGTGGCACAGCCGGGTTCATCCTGACCACGACTCGGTCCTTTGCGGCAGTGGCAGCTCACGGAGGACGTGTTGGGGACCGCTGCCCACAGGGGGAGACGATGGAGGCAGCGCCCGGAGTCGCTGCTCACAGAGAACGGCTCATGAGCAGTAAAACGCTTCTTGCGAGGGCAGAGCGGGCTGTGCCGTGCTGGGAGCAGCCCATCCCGTGCCTTCCTGCCAGCGCCCGTCCGTGCTCCCAGGTGTGGGGATGTGCAATTCCCTTCCCCTCGCCAGTGCCACGCTGTTCTCCAGCTCCCGAGGAATGTGTTTGCTGTGCCGGAGCCCACCCCTGCCGCACAGGGAGCAGCCGGGCCCTGCATGGCAGGGCATGTTCCTGCACAAACTATTTTATCTCATCCCCACAACATACCGCCCGGTGCCAAAAAAATACCACCGTGCAGAGTGTTTGCGAGGATGTTAAAGCGTGTCCTGAGCCATCCAAATACAGGTGTGCGGGGAGCGCGAGGCGCCCGCTGGCCAGGGCTGCCTGGAGCACGATGCAGCAGCAAAGTGCTCTCCCAGCACTGCGGGCAGGGATGTGGGGGGCTGGCAGGGATTTGGGGGGCTCAGCCCTCGCCTTCTCAGTGCTGTAAGCCCGGTCTAGTACACCAGCACCACGGGAGGTTTCCAGAATGGATCTGTGCTTCCCCATCCCAGTGCCCTTTCTGCAGGAGCAGATCCACCCCTGGGCTGAGCGAGCATCCCCAGAGGCTGCTAACGAGGCAAACGAGATAAACTATTTCAGGTGGTACTTCTAGGGAAGACATAAAGGGCAGAGGCTCGTGTTGGGCAGAGTGCAGCAGCTCTGGGGTGCTGGGGATGTGCTGGCCCATGGGTGGTGGCAGCAGCAGGTCCCAGCTCCCTCCCAGGCACAAGGTGGGGGACCAGGGGGAATGTCCCTGGGCCACACTCTGCTCCGTGCTGGGGAGAGCAGGGATGTGCTGTGGTGCTCAGAGGGTGTCATCGGGGGTGTAATGTGAAGCTTAATGTGGCAGCAAGAGTTAACCCTCAGTATCAGGGGCATTTGGACTTGCCCAGAGAGAGAGGATGCTCAGAAATGCCATCTGTCATCGAAACCCCCAAATCTTGTACCTGCTGGTGCCGACTGCCCCGCAGCTCCACGGCCCGGTGAGTGTGCGGGGTGCGACCCTGCGTCCCCAGCAGAGGTCGTGCCCAAGCTGGGAGCATCAGGGACACTGTCCCTATGCTCTGCCCGGAGTGAGGAGACACCGCTGGCCATGGCTCCGTGACCCACTGGCCCGCTGTGCGATGGGGGGTTAACACCCTCCTTGTGAGGAGGCAGCATGGCAAAACAAGGGTTATTTGGAGGGGGGCTCTTCCTTGCCAGGTGTTAAAATACTGACAACTCCTGTCAAAGGATCCTTTCATGTAGACATTCCCGGGCAGCCCCCAACACGCCTGGGAAACATAACTGCTCTGGAAGAGCAGAGGTGCATTATGGCAAGTTCTTTAGTAACAAATTCTCTTTATACCATGTTATGACATGGATAAATCTCTGTTAAATAGCAGAGCGATTGCCCTGCAGGGAGAGAGGCTACTGCTCAGCACCGGCATGCCTCCGCTGATAACCTTATCATGTCTTAACAGCTCCAGGATTGCCTTCAAAGATCCCTCCACAACAACAAGCTATTCTTTTAAAGAGCTCTGCTGATACCTCTGGGCAGAAGTCAGGGCTGTGCCCCTGTGGCCGCGCTCCTGGCCCCGCAGACCAGCCTGTTCGTGGCCACCAGGCAAACGAACGTGATGTTTGTAGGAGGCTCAGCATCCCCAGCCGTGTTTTCAGGCAGGAACAGCCCTCAGCAATGTATGGTCTCCATAGGGGACAGCAAAGTGCGCGTCGTGCTCAGGCTCCGAGCAGAGCAGGTGCCTCTGCTCCTGTGTGTTTCTGTGCTCACTGATAATCTGCCACACGTGCGTCTCTGTGCAGGGCTGTGCTGCATCATCTGATTACGGGTACTTTACCAGCTGCAGCTGAAGTGCGGGCACCCAGCGTGCGGAGAGCACGAAGGCACCGCGCTTCCCTCACATGCAAGACATGACAGTCACAAAGTGGAACCTGGGACATCAAAATAGAAGTATTTGGTCACACAGGCTGGCGCGGCCGCCTCGCTGTGCTGCTCTGCCCCTGGCCCGTCGCTGTCTGCCCGTCTGTGCTCACCGGAGGTGCCAGAGCGTGTCTGTGACTGCGCGTTTGCAGAGCACAACAGGCTCACGTGTCACTGCGGCTTGTGGGTGCTGGTTCCTGTAAACAGCAGGAGCAGCGCTGAGCAATCCACCTGAAGCTTACATAAACTCGCAGAACGTACGTTCCTCTGGGGCTTTTTCTGCAGGAAATGCTCTGCACATCACAAGATCCCTACGAGCGGGTTCCCCACCGCGACCCACAGTGGCTGATGTGGCTGCAGCTGTGGAGCAGCGTTGAAATTCAGTCTGAGCATCTGCTGCTGCTCACCCTGCGCAAGGACCTGGGACCTGCTCTGCTGCGCAGACCCACGGCTGCCTCTCCCGTGCAAGCAGCAGCAGCGGGAGAGCTGTTTTTCCCCTGGATGCTGACAGCCTTGCACAAAAACAACCTGAATGTTCTGCCTGGAAAGCCCTCCCAGCAAAGTCCATCTCCCCCCAGCCCTCCCTGGGCAGCAAAACCGCTAGAAGGATGTGTCCCGACAGATTCGGAGCTGATAAAATCTTATTTATCTTCAACTGTTGACACCGAAGCGTCTAGACTTGCCTGATCGGGAGGGCTGCAGCCAAGTCCTCTCTTGAAGGAAATGATTTGCTCAACAATTACTTTTTTTCCAGAAATCCTCCCCCCTCCTCCCTACCAGCCTCCTGTCCTACATTCCAGTCTCCTCATTAGCTCTACTCGAGACGTGTCCAGGGCTGCAGTCAATGGATCCCAATAAAGCCACCAGCCTGGCAAGGGAGGGAGAAGAAAAGTGCTGCCTCCGGCTGCTAATTTCCTTGCGCTCCCCGGCAAGCAGCTGCGGAGCCGCATCCTGGGACAGGTTCGGACAGATCGCAGCGCAGAGGTGATAATAATGTGTCTGTCATCTTCCTCAGACATGTAGCATCTTGCAAACCGCAAATACCGTTAACCGGCTCGGACGAATCTGTTACGACAGATCCTGGAAGACATGCCGACTACAGAGCTCATTTTTTTTTTTTTCTTTCTAATTTTTTTTAATAACTGCTTTTTAATCACCAGCCTATATAACTTCTCACTGAGCTGGAAATTCCTCCCACAGCTACTTTGCAGCTCATCTGCTATGAGTTGGGTTCGAATGTGTCCAGCGCATCACTGGTGCTCAAACCCTCGGGGATGGCTCGAAGGCTGCCCCGGCACCCCGAAGGAGTCCTGTCCCTTTCCTGGGTGCGCATCTTTCAGCCAGGATCCCAGTCGCTGCTCAGCCAGCACCGGCACACTCGGGGCTTGGTTTAATCTCTTCTAGTAAGCCTGAGCCCTTCTGTGTCTGGATACTCGGGTCCTCTGGCCAAGCTGGCTCTGGAGTTTCCTCCCATCCACAAAAGCAGCTGAAAATCCAGCAAGGTTGTTATTTCATGTTGCATTACCAAGACTGGATATGGGGAGCACGAGGCTGAGCGGGGCTTGGGAATCGCTGCTGGAAACAAAATGCAAAAAGCGGAGCAGCCAGACCTGGGCGCGGGGGGATGCGCTGCCTCCCACTGCAGCCCTGGCTGTGCGGGGCCGGCAGGAGCTGCTGCTGTGTTGTTCTTACTGCCAGGGTGGGCACGGGCACGGGACGTGGATTACCGGGGCACACCCACCCTGTTTGTCGTCTCTGATGCTTCAGCGGGTCCCTCCATCCCCACATCCCCGTGTGTTTCAGACCCCCAGGGGCCGGCTGGAGCAGCATCCATCCCTGGTACCTCTCACCCCGCTGCCATCCCGCAGCGCTGCCAGAGTCGTTCCCTGACCTGCGCATACCATACACGTTGGAGATAGTGGAGCTGATAGCGGGATCGTGTTGGAACATCACGCGCTGAATTCCTTTGCCTTTCTTCTTAATTCCATTGTGTCTGGAGCTCCTGGAGCCTCCTCCACGCCCTGCGAGGGCTGGTGGGAAGCCTGCAGCGGGCTGGCTGGCTTTGCGCGCGGCTGCTGCTGGGGCTGCTTTCCTGCCCCTGGCACGCCAGAACAGCCACACTCTTCTGCCCAGCTACCCAGATACAAACAATGCTGTTTGTGGCGGAGAGGTGGGGTGTGCTGAGCCATCCCTGCCCGTCGCCAGGCCGCCACTGTTGGACAGGTATACCTCCCTAAAACACCTCCATAAAACGCAGGGGAGTTTGAAGAG
The DNA here is from genome assembly GCF_036013475.1 of Columba livia. Classification (NCBI taxonomy): domain Eukaryota; kingdom Metazoa; phylum Chordata; class Aves; order Columbiformes; family Columbidae; genus Columba; species Columba livia. Next base: position 741,829 of record NC_088622.1, read on the forward strand.
GGGGCTTGTTAGCTATAGATGCTACTGAAAGTGTTTCCCTCCTCTTTACAACCGCCTCTACCCCAACAAGCAGCAGCATCTCACCTCGGCTCTGACATCTCCAGCCTCCCCACCGCAGGCTGTTTGCTCCCTGAGGCAGCAAGTGACACCTGGACTTGGCCCGGACCCCTTGCACCCAGGCTGCGGGACCCGCCCGTGCTCAGCTCGGAGCTTTGTCCATCTGTCCCCAGCACCGGGGGCTCCGTGCAAGCCTGGGCAGCCACCCTGCATGGGGGGCTTGAGCCCCCACGTCCTTTTGCAGCCCGGCCCCGGGAGGCCAAAGACCCCATTAACGCTTCTGCCGGCTCTGGCACACACAACAGCGCTGGGGAGGGGAGGGAGCACTGATCTGCGCAAATCCGACTTGAGAAAAATACTAATTATCTATCAGTTACCAGCTGGCCGGCGTGGCGAGGGGCTGCCGGTGCGAAAACAGCCGAGATCAGCTCGTGGCGGCGTGTACGGGCAGCTCCGCCGAGCCGGGAGCCCTGATGGCTTCCAGCAGCCGGGCAGCTGCCGGCGTGCCCCGTCCTGCCCCCTCCCGCCGCGGAGCAGCCTGCCCGAGGGGCTGCCAACCTGCAGGGAGCAACCTTATTTTCAGCATCTGGCCATTGCTCTCTGCTGATAAGAAGGCCATTAAAAATGAAAAGGGAGGTGGCGGCAGCCTGGGGGCTTCCCGCAGCTCAGACCAGCGCGGCTGCTTTGGTTCAGAGTTCGTGGCAACGCGGCGCTCAGAGCCCAGCCTGGGAGCCGGGACACCCCGTGTCACCAGCGTCCCTCTGCAAGGACGGAGCTGCTCCTGGTAACGCCGGCTCCAAAGCCCTGTCCCAAGTCTTTGCCCGTCTCCATTCACCCATTTCCTACATGTAGAAATCCAGCATCTCAGGGCTAGAGAGAACAGATGATTCTCTGGTTTCGTTCCTGCACTGCTGCCCTGCGACCCCTGCCTGCTCCTGCACGGAGCCAACACAATCTGCTTCAAGTACCGCTTATCTTTCCAGAGATATGCAGACTCTTCATTTGAATACTTTAGGAGCTGGAGAATCCACCGCGTTCCTATGGTTAATTATCCTCACTGTTAAAAAATTTCCACCTTGTTTCTAGTCTGAATTTGCCTGGCTTCAGCTTCCAAGCACTGGATTTCATTATGTCGTCTTCTAGTAGATTAAAGGGCTGCCTGCTATCAGAAACCATCTCCTGTGCAGGCTGAGATCGAGCCAGCCTTGCTCTTCTCGTGGAGACCTTTCACGCGGAACGTTTCTCTGGTATCGCCCTGCAAATCATTTGTTCCAAATCTTCCCTTTTCTTTGGATGTCCCTCCCAGACCTGCTCTGTTCTGTCAGCGGTGGGTCTGGAGAGTGGACACGAGGGCAGCGGGCTGCGTGATGCCCAGGGATGCTCATCTCCAACCACGCCGTGGCCCTGGGCTCCTCAGAGCCTCCTTCCCTGAGCGTGGAGCACCGAGAGCACCAAATCCAGAGGGAATCGGTGAAAACCCTGCAAAACCAGGAACCTCTAGGGCTGCACACTTTGATCAACCAAAGCTCATGGTCGCGTCAAAGAACTACATGCAACAATTTGTTAAGACAACTCACATCAGTCTATTTGGTTTGGCATTGCCTGTGGTCCAGCTGCCCATTGCTCCTTGGCTGGATCCTCCATCATCTGCCCCCAGATTTGGTGCAGCTAATCTTCAAGTATCCAAAAGCCACGAGGCTTCCCTGGCCACGGGTGACAGAGGGAGTGTATTTTACCATTGTTGCTTTCAAGGTGCTGAATCAAACCACGTGTGTCCTTTCACACACCAAGACGGTTAATTCAGCCGCCCTTGGCTGGCCCGTGGCCGAGCTGTCAAATGTCACTGTCCCCAGCTCACTGACCATACATCCAGCTTCCCTTCCCAAGGGCCTGTGTTTCCCAGCGGCTTTCCTTGTCTTGCTTGCACATTGACTGTTTATGTAGAGAATCGCACTGCCTACAGGCATAATTTGTATATTGACTGACTGGCACTATATACCATGTGGGTCTTTTTGCTAAATTCCTTTCCTCATTTAACCAGGACGGGATTTCAAGAGCAGTCGTGGCAATGCAGAGCTCAGAGTGAGAGCAGCGCTGGCTGCCAGCACAAGGAACGCGGCTGCGTGGCTGTGACAGCCGCCAGTGGGGAGGACACGCAGGGAACCTGGCTGTCACCGCAGCAGAGCCGCTCTCCGCGTGGCAGCCTCGGTCAGAAGGACAGTCTGCACCCGCACCAGCAGTCCTGCAGCGGTTACTTTGCGAATGAAACATCCCCCGCGCTCTCCGGGGTACAAGATGCTGCTGACCCGGTTCTGTTCTCCACGAGGCTCAGCTTCTGCGTGGTGAGACCTGAGCTCCCAGGGGATGCACAACCGCCCGGCACCACAGGTCAGGGCTCCGCACACCTCGCCGACTGCCCTGACAAGTCCTACAGCCAGTTCAGGCACCCAGCTCCTCCGCTCTGGACCACTTCACTCGGCTCCCATGCCGGAGCATCCTCCACAGGTGCTCCCAGCTGCCCGTGGCTGTTTGCCGGCATCTCTCGGGTCCAGATGCTCCCCAAGGCTTGGGGGTCTGCCCTCTCGAAAGCATCTAAGGACACCTTCTGTCTACCATGGGAAGGACTGTCTTGGCAATTAAACACATCATCTTCAAGAAATAAAAGTCATTATCACACCTCAGGCTGATGTCACCCCTGGTCTGCTCTGCCTGTTCTGTGCTAATGTCAGACAGCTGCCCTGCAGAAAACCCCATCACTCCCTTATCGTGTCAGTTGTCTCATCTCAGCCTTTCTGCTCCGCTCACGTTTCCCAGAGGAGAAATCCCGCCTGCCCCGAGCGTGCTGGTGAGCGGCTCTCCACAGAAATGCCTCCAACATCAGCCACAAGTGCCTTTTTCTCTTAAAAATAGGGATGGTGCTATACTGAGCCAGGATGTGAATTTGGGACTTTTTGCCACAAAAAGCAAAGCAGCCGTCACACAGGCTGCAGGTTCGCGGGTCCCTGACCTGCAGCGCACCCCTCTGCCGGGTGCACTCGTGCGGTCAGACAGGCGCTGGACCAAACCTGCATCCCGGCGGCATCGCCCGCATCCCGCACAGCGCCGTGCCGCACAGCGCTCCCGCCGCGATTCAAAACCTGCTCTGCGATTGAGTCACTCCTCTGACACGAGACGAAGAAGGTTCGTAAGTGACAAGCAAGAATTTATGACACAGCTGAGAATGGCCCTGGCAGATGTGAGCCGCGGCCCCTCTCGCCCACTGACAGCGGTTGCTGGGAAATGCGCAGGGAAACGCCAGGAGAACAAGGCAGGTACTTCCCCAGGACATTTCTCCAGCTTTGCAGTTTTCAGGGACATTTACCCACAGTTTAGGGAATTGCTGCAAGATAAGTTTCATTCAAACTGCTGTGCTTAACATTCCCTTTGGAGAAAATCCCTGAGAAACAAGCACTGATGTTCCCTGCTCATTTTGCTTTCCAGAGCCACCTGTGCTGGTGAAGTCCCCATGAGATGGTGGCAGTGTCCTGCAGCCACCCCATGTGACCGTGCGCTCTGTGTCCCACTGCAAAGCACCACCCAGACACTCGGGCATTTGCAGCCGGCGGAACTCCCCGTCTGCAGCAGCAAGCATCCCGCTAGCCCAGGCAAGAACACATGCAACTTACTGTCCAGGTGGCCGACTTGGCGGTGCTGGATTGCTGGAACGTCACCTCAAAGTGGTGGGGACCAGGGTAGTCAGTGTTGGAGGGGATGACGGGAGCTGGGGACATGGCGTCGAAGGTCGAGCTGGGCTGCGAGTAGGGCGAATGCGTTGGGACATTGGAGGTGTGCTCGGAGCTGTAGGGGCTGGTGGAGGCTGCTCTGCTGCCGATGCTCTGATCCATGCTGTTGTTCAGCAAATTGAACTGGGACTGGAGGAAGGGAAAAGGGGAGGAGGGAAAAAAGAAAACACCAGCCAGTTTAGAGAGATGGAAACCTCAGCCACCCTTCTGCAGGGCTCCAGGTGTCCTGTTACAGCCTCCTTAAAGGGCCAGCATGCGGTAGGGCCAGCCAAAATCACTGCTCTGGGTCACCTGGGGCTTGGCACAGGTCACCACTGGTGCGAGGGACAAACCCAATACCCTTAAATCATCCCCTTCTGCCCATTCCGTCCTCACCAGAGGCAGCAGGATGTCCCGGGAACCCTGGATTTCCAGCACATGGGGCTGTGCACAGCGTCTCTCAGGGATTTCCCGGGGTTTGCTCAGGTGTGGGACGTGTCCCGCTGCGGGGCGGGTGGTGACAGCTCTGTCCCATGCACGGGGCTCTGCTCGGCGGTGGCTTTTCCAGCAGCTGGAGCATGGAGGTTTGGGGCAGCTGCCAGCACCAGGCGACCACCATCCTCAGCCGAAGCATCGTTCCCATCGTGACCGCACCACCCAGCCACCGACCTGTGCTCCCGACACCTCCCACACACGTTCCCTTGTCACGAGTGTACCGGGCACAGCACCTCTGCAAGTGTTTCTCGATGAAGAACCAGCTCTGAATGGTGGTTTGTGCGATTCATTTCCTACCCGGGATGTTGCTGTCAGCAGCTTCCCCAATGCAGGGCTAATTTGGGGAAAACCTCAAACCTACAAAGCGTGCAGTTGCGACGTGACGTGCTGCAGTCAGGTCGCAGAACAAACGTGCCTGTTTGTGCACCTTCTGACTCTTATTCCAGACGTGCTGGACCAAATCTGGGCTTTTTACAATTTTTTGGTTTTAATTTCGCTTCTGAACAATTAGTGTCAGATACTCCCAGTGAGAGCTGGCAGCTCTGTTACCTGCAGGTATGGACTAACCAAAGCTGCGCTCTCAAAAGCCATATGGCTCAAGCAGCCTTAATCTTTCATCTGAAAATCAGACTAAAAAAAATTATTATATGGTAGACAAATACACTAATATTAAGAAAAAAAAAACAAAACCGTAACTGTTTCTCAAAGCAAGTGGGATGTTTTTTCCCCATGAATGTTCAGTTCCCGAATTGCCCAAGCGCTGCTGTGTGGCACTTGCCCGCCTGCTGCTCCGAAGGGCTGCGAGGCTCACGGCTCAGGAATCAAGAGACGTGTTTTAACTTGGGATCCAACCTCACCCAAACAGCTCCGATGTATAATGGTTTAGAGGCAATCATCCTTCTCCAAGAAAGTTCTCCTGTTGTCTGCATCTCTCACAAGGTCATTGGAGCCTGTGACTAACTGGAGGAATGCTGAACAAGATCTGGCTTGCTTCTACACACACAGCCATTTTCTCCCCTAAAATATGTGTGTAAACCCCTTGGTTCCTTCTCGCCATTCTATAAATAGCCCTGCCAAAAACAAAGCACCCCTGTCCACGCTTTCCACAATCCCAGGCTTCTCCTGGGGAGAAAGTTAGGAGAAACTTTGGCAAAGGGCGTTAAAAGCGGCCGTGGAAGGCCGGGGCGGGGGCAGCGGCGGGAGGGCTGCAGCACCATCGCCCGTGGGAAGCAAAGCTCGGGCAGCGGCCTGGGAGAGCAGCGAGGGAACGGGGATTGCTGCTCGTTAGGGCTGATCTGCCACCCAAATAACCCCCGAGGACCACGGCGGAGCTGCTGTTCTCTGGGACGAGGGAAGGGCTCCAGGAACAGGCTGCTCCGGCACCCCAGCCCCACCACGTGCCTTAGGAATGAATGAGGAGCAAGTGCTTGGCAACTGAGCCAAGGAGGCGATTTCAGCGCTTCCCTGGCACAGGTATGTGCGTATTCAGCCGGCACAGCACTGCGTGTGCTCCCACGGCTGCGCTTCTCCTGAAGTGGGATGTAAGCGGGAAGCCTTTCACATCCCGGCGATGTCTCTGCTCAGAACCACGAGCTCGGGAGCTGCAGGGCAGGCGAGGGGTTCGGTGACCCTTGGAAGGGGCCAGAAAAAAAACTCCACAAAAGCCATCCCTGCATGATTTTGTGAGCTGGTGATGCTGAGAGCCAGGACTGCGAGCAGCTGAGGCTCATGGCTGTAAAGCTTAACGGGCAGGTAAATCAAGCATCCCAAGCTCCGCGCAGGAGGGAGCCTTCCCTGGGGAAGAACAGTGACTTCTTGGCACATGAAGGGGATGCGAGACCCGGAGCATCCATCACCCCTGCGAGCCGGGCTGCTGCCCGACGGGTCCACTGCCCGCACAGAGCAACCGGCAGCGCCGCAGGCACCGCGGTTCGGGAACCCACTGGCAGAGGTGCTGAAGTCACGTGCAGGGGGAAAAGCGACCGACTTGTTTTCAAAAATCGACTAGATATTGGAAACATTCCCTTAAAAGACAAATGGAAGGCAGCAGTGTTTGTGTGTGTGTGCAAGCATCAGCAAACCCAACACGCCGTTTGTGTGTGTTTGTCTGTAAACATATACATATACATGCGTATGTTTATCCAACACAGAGATAAATATTCACATGACTGCAGCAATGAGCTCCCAAGGAACAGCACTGCAGCACAAAACGAACCCAGGACATACGTGCTTTGTATCAGCACACACAAGGCAAAAAATAGGAATGAAGTAATTTCTGGTCGGGAAGCAGAGCACCGCACCTTTCCATCTCTAACCATGTCTGTGCCTGAGCAGACACAAACCCCTTTTGACCAAGAAAACAACCTCAGCACTTGCAGACAGGGCTGGAAATGTATCGTCTGCAAGCTCAGGTACCGTTCCATCTGCCCTACCCTCCCAGAGGCTTTAAACCAGGGCAGAAATCCTGGCTGTGGCCACAGGGATGTGCCCTGAGCTCAGCTGAGGAGGTCCCAGCGGCAGAAAACGGGTGCTGCTGGTGCCCAGCACCGCAGGGCGTTCATTCCTCAGAGGGATGCTCCAGCTGACACCCACATCGGCAGGGACGCGGGCGAGGGAGCCTGCAGCCCATCACACCAAACCCTAAACTGCACCTTGGGCTCTGCAGCACCCGATCAAGCAAAGCAGGGGCGGAATGCCGAGCTGAGCATCCCACACGCACACAGCGAATCGTCCATGAATGGGGCTGAGGCAGCCGCGGGACGGGGAAGGTTTGCACCACCATGAGCCCCTGGGGCAGCCCTCGGCGGCAGAGGATGATTCCAAATGAAAGCAGCAAGGCAAAACCCATGAATAACAGGTAGCACCTACCGTGGTGTAATGCTGCATCGGGTCGCTGATGTACAGCATTTTAGTTGTCTGGGGATTCACAGAGCGCTGGGAAGTGTCCTGCCACGGGAGTCATGGGGTCGGGGCGGCGATGGGGATGGCCGGGGTGGGAAGGCGGGTGGGATGAGGCAGCGCGGGAGCGGGGCCGGGCGGGCAGCGCCAGGGATGCTGTGCTGGCCACCGTGTGCCGCCGTCTGTTGGCTTTTTTGCCTTTTTCATCTCCCTTAGTTCTGTCAACTCGCTGCATCCAACAACAAAACGGGGCCCACCCCTTTCTGTCCCTCATGACTATTCATTAAAGCGCAGGGCAGGTCCCAGCTTGCCCAGTGATGGACTGGGCGATACCAACCATTCCCACCGCAGGGAGAGCGGGGGTCCAGCTCCATCGTCACCCCCCACCAGACTCCGTTCCAGAAAGCTGCTTGCAGCCGCACAGGGCTGGAAACCCATTTGGCCACCTGAGGTGGCTGCCCTGGCATCAACCCGACGATGCAGTGACTCTGAGATAGCTCCATGGCTTGGAGATGTGGAGCTATCTCTGCCTAGATGGAGAGATATGGATAGGTGTGGATAGGTGGATGTCTAGATGGAGGGACAGAGATAGAGGTAGAGATAGAGATATATACAGAAGAGACTAGAGATAGAGATAGAGATAGAGAAAGATAGAGATAGAGATAGAGATAGAGATAGAGATAGAGATAGAGATAGAGATAGAGATAGAGATAGAGATAGAGATAGAGATAGAGATAGAGATAGAGATAGAGATAGAGATAGAGATAGAGATAGAGATGGGTAAAGATGGACAGATAGGGATCTATAGGTAGATAGATATAGCTAGATATAGATAGAGATGGATAGATAGATAGGGATAGATGGATAGACAGATATCTAGACGTATGGATATGAATAGATGTATAGCTGGAGAGGTATGGATAGATACGTAGATGGATAGATGGATGTCTGGAGTGACCAGGGAGATTTCCTTCCGAGCCGAGGCAGATAGGGAACGGTGTTTCCTTCAGCCGGCCCCAGTGTGGGGCTGCACACTGACACACACCAGCAGTTCAGAGAGCGGTCGGTGTATTTCGAAAGGTGGGAGCAGGGTGCAGCACCCACCCCCAGCACCACTGCGCCCGCACGGACCCGCGCACAGGGAGCTCAGCAGCTGTGTCATATATAAAGCTTAAAGCTCAAACTACCAGCCCTGACGTTGTCATCTCTAAGCAAAAAGGGTTGCATGGTAGGGCCAGTGTAAACATTTAGTACCGGTTTGTTATCCTGAGCAAGGGCCAGCAGCCACTCTGCCCTGCCCCGGCACAACCAGCAGCACCAGGGGCTGCACCGGCTCTGCCACACTCGGCTTTGGTTACAGCAGGAACGAGCAGAAAGGCGACACGAGCTCAGCAAGGGGCAATTAGCAATTAGCACCTCAGCCCTGCCTGACCCCTCTGCCCGGCTCCTGCTTGCTGAAGACAAAGGCCGTGGAAGGGAGGGAAAGCAAGAGAAAAGCGAGGGAAAAGGGGCTGGGGGAGGGGATGCGGGCTGGCGGGGATGGAAACGGTGGCTTTTGGGAGGGAGATGCTGCCGAGGGCCAGCGCTGCTCCAGGGACGCTCCCGGGAGGTCGCGCTGCTCGGGGCACGGAACACGCACGAGTGACCCAGACATCCCACATCAGCTTTGGGAGCGCGATGTGACCCTCCAGCAGCTCTGCCTCACCCACTACACAGCACGTTTACACTGACACAAGTTGTACTTTCCTCCTGCCGTGGAACTCGAGCTCCGCCGCAGTTACAGCAGCGAGCCTCTGCCATTGCATGCAGCAACGTCATCTACTAACCAGGAGCAGCTCTTTTAGAGAACACTGAACCATTCAGCTGCAAACCTGCAGAACAGTCATCAGTGGCAAGTGATCAGTCCCTGCACAAGTGTCGTCCTTGTGTTTGGTTCATGAACCAGCCAGCAGCCCACGTCCCACCCCGGAGCCCCCAGCTCACTGCAGGGAACACACGGTTGTGTCGGATGCAGCTCCCCACGTGCGGGCTGAGCTCACTCACCATGACCGAGTCGTTCATGCTTCTCATCTGGAACACGTCCATCGTGACCTCCGTGCGGTTGGCCACCTCATTGCTGCCTGCATGGTCGGACGGAGGGAGGTCGAAGTAGGTGCTGTCCGGCTCCCTGGGGACATGGGGACAGCGGACACTCAGCTCCCCTGCGCCACCACCTCCCAGCAACCTGCATTTCCCATGAACATTCTCCCGTTCTCATCTTCTCCCTCCATGCTCTGCTTTTATTTTCCCATGGCACAGCAGGCTGTGCTCAGGCAAACCATTGCCTGGCAGGTGAAGCAAGCGGAGGTGGGAAGTTTTCCATCCACCCAGCTGCTCGGGCATATCTGTCACCTCAGAGTGTCCTGAAGTGAGAGGAGACCGAGGAAGAAAGAGGATGAAATGAAGCACAGTCCTTCTTCCTTGCTTGATTCAGAGCGCGAGGCTCAAAGGCCAAAACACTTGCAAAAGTTTTGGTGTGACTGGAAGATGTTTAACTTTAGAAAAATAACCATTTTAATCAGGCAGCCACCAAGCCTCCTGAGCTTGTGAGTGGAGGCCAAGGGGTAAGAGCGCATCCTCCCAGCCTTGGTCCCTGCATCTCCCGGGGGCAAAATTCTCAGTGTGGAGAAGGAATATGTGAAAACTGAAGCATGCAAAAGGAACTCATCTCCCCTCAGGCCTCAGTGATGATTTGTGCCAACACAGATACAGAGCGAAGGGCTCAAGATCAGCCACCACTTACAGCGTGCTCCAGAGGTGCTCAAACGTTGTGCCCTCGTCAGCTGGCGATGACTGGGACATCTTCACAGCCGGGGAGTCTGGCAGAGGATAAATCACTCTGGGGACAAAGAGAAACAGCCAGGTGAGCGCTGCTGCAGAGCATCTCACCTGGAGGCACCTTCCCTGCAGAGCAGGACTACTAACACAAGCCCGCCCGGCTTTCCCGGGGGTCGTACTGCTGGGGGTGGTGTTGCAGCTCTTACAAATATGTGTTCCTGTATCCCCGCAGCCAGCAACCACTTAAACAGCCGCAGGAGAATTCTGCCTATTTTGGTGTAGCCCTTCAGCCTTCATCCTGTTTCTTTTTTAGGCATGAGGCTGCTTTTATCCCAAGAACATCATTTACCAACAGGCTACGACATTTTTCTTGCGAAGCTCCAGTTGGAAATGCACACAAATCCGTAAAGACATGAAGAGAGCTCAGACACCCGGATGCGCAGTGCACGTTTACAGCGACGCCATGATGGAGACATCCTAAATCTGACCTGTTCAGACATTAAAATGACCTTCCCACTTCTAAGCAGCTTGCAAACGTTACTGAATGGAATATTATGCCCCCCAAATAACGCAAAGCAGGAATGTTGCCTCTGCTCTGAGATGAGGAGGTGTTACCGGGAGGAATTTCCCCCAGGATGGCGCACGAGGGGTCTGTGGCAAAGCCCGCTCTCCAGCCAAAGCCTTCAGCACAGGCATGACCAGAGTCATCCTCACCCCGTGTGCCCCTCCGGCGCCTGGACAACACTCCCTGCCCTCTCGGGGCCCGAAGGCAGCGGGCAGCACAGCGCGGCTCTCCCTTCGTGCCCGGCAGCCGGAGCGACACATTTTGCGGAGCCATCTTGAGCCCTGTGCTGCCTTCCTCCTCTGCAGCCCCGCCATGGACCGTCCTCCTCCTCCCCCAGCCGCTCCTGGGAGCAGCGGGACCCCGTCCCTGCGCTTCCAGACACGGGTGCTGCCCAGGCACCCCCAGCTACTCCTTTCCCACACCGCTGTTTGTAGCATCTCGTTTCAACTCGGTACCGACATCTCATAGTGAAAGCCTGAAAACTTCCTGCTTTGAGGGCTGGAGCCGCTGAGCACGAGGGCAGCTGAGCCATCACCACTTTCTAACTGAGTGATGCCGGGGTCGCTCGGGCCCCTCTGAGTCAGCTGGGGTGGCCGCAGGGGCCGGGAGCTAAAACGAAAGCAGGGCGGTGTCCACATCCACCGCGTTCTGCTGCATCCGCGAGAACCGGCATCCGCGGATGCTCTGCCAGGAGTCTTTGCCAGGGTGGAGGAAGTTCCTCCCCCGCGGGTCTCATCACAAAACAGCTCGTGGTGAGAGTCTGGTGTCCTCCCATCCCTCTTCGTCCCACGTGTGACACACAGAAAGGACCTACGGGGTAGCTTTGAGAAAAGGAAAAGCCTGGAGCCGAGGCAGGCGAGGGCTGGTGGCCTTACCCTGCGTCCATGCGGCTTTCCCAGGCGCGGGGCAGCGGCAGGTTCCGGAGGGAGCTGGGCCTTTCCCTTTGGCAGAGCGAGCACCTCCGCACCGCCCCGGCTCTGTGGTCATGCTGGGTGACACCAGCTCTAACCACGTGGCTGCACTCGTTTTCAAAAGAAAAAAAATCTGAATATTTTAAGGGCGTTTCGGCAGTTCGCTTTCTCTTTCAAAGCACAATCAGCGCGTGCAAAGCCAGGCCAAGTATCTTCTCACATTTGAGCTCTAAAGTCCATGGTACAAAGAGAAGGTCGGGCTGTTGGTGTTAATGTTCATCCCTGCTGCAGCAATCATTGCACACCCCAGGAAAGCATCTCTGAAGTAAGAATGACAGCCGGGCATCTACGGTGATAAAGAATCACAACAGACTTTGCAAAAGGTGAACTAGGAAGAGCCCTAGAGACTAATTCTGCATTGCTAGAGACGCATTACTAGATGGCTGGGATGCAACTACCTTTCCTATAGACTCTGGGAGGCGACTAAGCTGGGACTAACCACAGCAGCAGCAGCAGAGCTCGAGATCTGCCCCAGCCCATGTTCAGCTTGTCTGTCACTTCCAGCTTCCCAGGTCCGTTTTGGGGTTATTTCACCTCTGCCATGAGTATATCAGCTCCCTGATGTCACTCGCTTCCCAGCACCAAAGGAAGGACCCGAGGCATCATCCTGAGTCCCGCCAGAAGGAGTTCTCCAGCCAAATCCACACACCAGATTTATCACAGGCTTCTGGAGCTCAGTGCTGGGCACCACGGCTGCCGCGGGATTTGCCCGTTTTCCCTCCCGAGAGCTGCTCTCCCTGTGCTTCCCCAGCTCGCCGATCGCTGGATTGCTGCTTCCCTCTGTTGCTGGTCAGGGCATTGCAGGGAAACTGCACACAGGAAAAAAAAGCCAGAAGTAGAGACGGAGCCTGTGAAGGGTCCAGCAGCTCATCAACAATTTTCTTTCCAAAGAGCAGGCAGGTTTGACAGAAATCCTCTCCGACAGACAGAACCATTGACAGGCAGATTGTGATGGGACAGGAGGCTAAAGCAGCCACCTCCTCCCTCAGCCTCAGCATCCCGCGGTACCCAGCCCCACCTCGGCTTCTCCCATTCAAAGTTTGGCTGGTGTTTCCTCCGCGAGCGCTTTAGCTCCAGATCTAAGGCACTTGGGAGCAAACTTTCCAAGATGCTTTAAAATGGTGTAACCAGCCTACAAAGCAAAGCGGCTGCAAATCATCTTCCAGCTGCATTATCGAGCCCTCAAGAGAGGGTCGGGCTGAGTAACTCACGCACACAAATAGCAAGGGGTTTGCTTTCGTAGTTTTTTTTCCTCCTACCTGCTCTGGCTCCCCAAGTGTTCCGAGTTCCCCCGAGGTCTCCCGTGGGCAGGAGCGGCCTGGGATTGAGGATCTATGTTATTTACTGCCCTACAATCAAGTAGCGTCCTGGTCGCCTAGGCAATGACATTGGAGCTGTTGAAAGCTATGTGGAAAGTGAGGCAAAGGCTTGTGCGCTCCTTCCTGGAGTAGGAGGCAGTTGCAAGGGGGTGGAGAATGCTCAGCCAAGCGTGCCGGGGAATTAAGCCAGTCGCCAGTGCCAAAGTGACTCGGGGGCAAGCTGGCTCTTGGGGCTCCGGCAGCGGCAGCACCCAGCAGTTCTGTGCTGGCCTTTAATCGTGATGGAGAGGGAAGGAGACAGCGTGGAGCTCTGCTCTGAAGGAGGCTCTTCCCCTGGCCAGGCTGATGGCTGAGTTGGTTTTGTGCTTGTGTTGGTCAAAATAACCAGCGCATCCTTCTCGGGGTGTCAGAAGACCAAGACAGCCCAGGCTGGGAGAACAGCTTGCCAAGGCTCGTGTGGAGGGGCAGGGGATGAAGGCAGAACAGTTCTGATTAAAAACCATCAGCCATGAGACTCTAATGCACCTTGTGGGCTCACTGATGTACCTTCTCACTGACACGTGGTTGTTTCACTGTCACTTGCCCTTTCACCTGCTTTCGGTGACTCGGGGTGTTTGTTACCGTTAAATCATCGTCACCGTCCCCACTCAGAGCGGGACAGACACCACAGGCACCCGCCCTTGGCTTCCCGGGGCGGGCGGTGGCCGTGAGCAGCTGCCACATCACATCCTGCCCCTCCGCTATGGGCAGGAGCAGAACGCGGACACGTGTCCCGGCCCCAAAACACACCGGGGTGGCTGCAACCAGTTTTGGGGGCTGGAACCAGTTCTGGGAGCCTAAACGCCCGATCTGTAATCAAAACAAGACTCAAACGTTTGCTGTGATCAGCAGGGAGGGGACACAGACCCGGCCCCCTCAGCCATTGTGCTCGTTGCCCGAGGGCTCAGACCGTCTTTAGGACACAGATGTCACCGTCATGGTCCTCGGTCCCCCCAGCGGCTGCCCTGGGGCTGCTTCCCAAGGGAATACGTGCCCTGGGAGGGGTTCTCCAGGACTCCCCCCTGAGCTGGCGATCCTCCCGTCCTCGGCTCTTCCACCCCCAAAACTTTACTCGTTTATTTATTTATCTAGTCTAATCCAATCAGCACCCTGTTTACTGGTTTATTTCTATTGCAACTCGCAGTCCCTCTGTCCCGGCTGGGGAACCTCCCAGGACATCCCGCCTGCTCTCCCGCTGCTGTCAGTAATTAACCAGAAGTCATTAGCCGTTGCACCCGCGCGCGGGATGCTGCCGCGGAAACGCGCCGCGCTGGGGGCCGCGCCGTGGCCGCCTCGGCTGAGCGCGGCTGCCGGGCTCGCGGTGTCGCACTAAACGGCTCATTTGCACGACAATGACAATGACAATGACTCTGCCTGGCAGGTTCCCGCCGCTTCCCGCCGCCGCACGGCCCCGCCCAGGACTACAGCTCCCGGCGTGCCGCGGGGCGGCGCCCGCCCGCTCCGATTGGCTACTGAGCCAGCGAGGCCCCGCCCTTTCCACCCGCTTCCGGCGCGGGGCGAGGCCGGGGCGGCGGCGGGGCGGGCGGGTTTGAATCGCGGTGCGCCGCTGCCCCGCTCGCTCCGCCATGGACTTCTCGGAGCTGTTCAAGCTCTCCGGCCTGCTCGGCAGGTTCTCCCCCGATGGCAAGTGCCTGGTGAGTGGAGACCGCCTCCCGCGGGGGGTGCCGGAGGAAAGCGGGGCCGCTCCCGCCCGCCGCGGCCTGAGGGGACCGCTGGGCCCTGGGGGAGCGCCCGGCAACAGCCGTTCCCGCCGCGGGGACCGGTGGGGCCGGCCCGGTGCGTGTGTGCAGCGCCGGGAGCCTCTAAACAGCGCCCCGGGCAGGCCCCCCCCGAACCGGGCAGCCCCTGGGCCCGCCGCGCTCCGGCGCGGGAGGCCGAGGGAGCGGCGATAGCCCTGTGGTTCCTGCAAACACGTAACGGGGTGTACCGGACGGCCTGCTTGCTAAACGGCTCGTAGTCAGCGATGTAGTGGAGACCCGACTAAGGTTAATTAAATAAAATACTAGTTATGAGGCAAAAAATAATTTTTAAAAGCAGAGTTAAAACCAGCAGTGGTTAGTTAAACCCTCCTGGTTTAGCTGTTTGTACTGTAGAGCAGAGCGCACGTTAATCCTTTCTGAAATTAAAGCCGCTAATTGCGGCTGAGGTGGCAGGACAGCGGTTGGTCGTGGCGCAGCTGCAGCCCTGGGCTGAGCTCGGTGTCGGTGCCAGCTCAGCTTTCACAGAATCACAGAACATCCTGAGCTGGGAGGGACCCACGAGGATCATCAAGTCCAACTCCTGCCCAGAACAAGCCCAAAATTCACAGAGGGCTTTGGTTCTGCTCCTGCTCAGGCTTCGTGCGTGCAGTTCCGTCTGGTGGTGCGGGACGCCAGCACCCTCCAGGTGCTCCAGCTGTACACCTGCCTGGACCAGATCCAATACATCGAGTGGTCCTCGGACTCCCTCTTCATATTGTGTGCCATGTACAAGCGCGGGATTGTCCAGGTGAGGACAAAAGCAGGGCGGAGAATAATTTCCTACCGGGGGTTCGTGTGTGGCGTGAGCTGCTTAACAGCAAGCACTAGTTCAGTGCTTTTGCTAACGTAGCTGCTGATGTTGATATTTTTAAAACAATGACAAATATCTTACTTGGGAAAAATGAACAAACAAAAACCAAAAAACACAAACAAGCAAAACCCCAAACAAATTCAGAATAATATCACAAAAAAATCAAAACTGGAGTTTATCTTACCAGTTTCCTAGTTCAGTAGGAAATAAATACATGCAAACTTATTAAATGAACTAAACTTTTTTTTTTTTTCTTTCCCAAGTGTTGGATGTTCACAATATTTGCACAGAAAAAACCCACCTTACTTTACAATTAGTATTAGCAGACAGGTGTGGGGCTTACTTCTGCAGCGGGAGCCAGCGCCAGTCCTTCATGGCCGGGGCTTCCGGAGCTTCCCGACCTCTCTGGGCTGCGGTGCCGGAGCCGGGGGTGCTGTCGCCAGCAGAGGTTTTGCTGAGCTGCCTGTTCGCTTTCCTCCCTGCCCCAGGTCTGGTCGCTGGAGCAGCCGGACTGGCACTGCAAGATAGACGAGGGCTCGGCGGGGTTGGTGGCTTCATGCTGGAGTCCGGATGGTCGTCACATTCTCAATACAACCGAGTTCCATGTAAGTGTGAAGTCACGGTTACTCTCGACCGTATCAGATGTTACTGTCTGCCCTTTGCCTCTTAAAATAACCTACAGCTCTTAAAGCTGTAGTGGTGGTAAAGAACGCTGGTATAGGTCTCCTATATTCATATCTAGGTTAATTCCAGTTCAGATGTTAGTTGTTCTCTTAACTTTTTATCCTCTTGCTTCTCATCATAAGGTAGAAAATGGACGCTTAGCTTTGAAGGTAAAATTCTGTGTTTGAGAAAAGTGTAGGGATAACTGGCATTCATTGAAGCAATTTTAGAAATTGAATGTACTCTTTGTAGCTCGGAGTAGACTCAGGATTTCTAGCAAAAAAAAACCCAAGCCATAAACATTTAAGAGTGGCTATGGAATGATAAAGTATGGTCTCAGGTGAGATGAGATTTAGATCCAGATCCTGGGAATGCTTTCATAATTGTTTGATGTTACACATGGTACTCAGACTGCTGTTGATAGATCAACTTGCAAACTTAAAACTAAAACACCTGTAAGTGCTTATTGATTTAAAAACATTTTCTGGAATCCGCACTAAAGTAGAATCCAAATCGGTTTGTGGCTGCTGGACACTGGACTTGTTGGAAGGGACATGGAAGACTCTCCACCTTCGTTGGAGCTGACAATTCATTTTATTCACGCTGCAAAATTTTTCCCTTTTTTGTGCAAATTCCAGTGTCAGTGGAATACCGACTGGGGGCTTTATCAGCTGTGTGTGCGGACTGAGTTGGTGCAAATGCTGGTGCTCTCAAGGGAACCTGGGGAGAAACTTGCACACACTACGGTGCAGTTCCTGATGCACACGTGGTGGAATTCTCTGGCAACAACGTTTAGTGCTGGCAAGGATTTCAGTGCTGACTGGGGTAGAGATTTTCTGGCTATAAAGCGATCTTTTACCATTCCCCTACCCCTTTAGATAGTGGGTCACGAGGAGTAATGAGTTTAGGCCTTAGTTTTCCCAGGAATGAATCAGCCTGGTGGTGGTTAAAGTGGTGGTTCAGAAAGTCCAGGATTTCAGGCTGAAGTCAGAAAAGCCGCGCGCGCTGGTCAGGCAGAGCGCGGTGATCCAACGCCAACGGGAGCCTGCTGCACGTGCTACCAGTGAGTAGCTCATGGCATGTGCGTGTGGGGGTGGAAGAGCAAGTATTTATTGCCTCCCAACAGCACTCGGTTTGACCTTAGAGGATTTCATTAAGCCTGTGCCAAGTTGGCATCTGTGTGGGGATAAGTTTTCTTTCCAGCTGTAAACAGGTTGCTAAATTAGCTTTTGTCAGACAGCTGCCCGGTTGTGCCGGTGTCTGAGTTGTGTTGATGCTCTCTGCTAAATCCGCAGTCTGGTGGGACAGACGCGAGTAGTGCTCGAGACAGAAACTGGCAGGATACTTAATATTGCTGTGTTATGCACGTTATCAAATTCAGCGATTGCTTGGAGGGCTTAGGGGTTCCCTGTCAGCCAGTGCAGCTCGGCTTTGGTAGCCTGACGCTTTCAAACAGCGCCAGCTAATTACTCATACTTGTAATTCTTCGGGTCAACATGTGGGCTCCATGCTAAGCTCACAAATAACTTTCTTATTCCTAGATTTTTTTCTTAAAGGATATGGTTGTGCTGATTTATTTGTAACAATCCATACTTACCAGTGCCTCAGAAAAATTATCAATCAGCTAACTTGCAGTCTAAGTGGCAGATGCAGAGGAATTTACCGTGCTTAATTACAGAAGTGTGTGTAGTACCCTGTTACTTGCTCCAGAATTCCGAAAGCATCTTTGTGCTGTATGTTAGCTGCAGCGTTAGCGTGCAGGGCTCGTGCTGTCTGCTGAGGTGCAGGAAAGACTGGGCCTGTTTGTAAACTCTTGCAGTGCTGGACTGGAGAACTTCTGTCTGTCGGGGACCCTCGGTGCTGCTCTCCAGACTGGCAAACTGCGAAGTGAGACTGGTTTTACTGGGCAGCTGGAGGTGTTCAAAGGTACTTCCACACTCAGAAGGCTTACTTTTCTTTAGATGTCTGCTTATGCCTTACAGCTCCACGTAAGAAGTGGTCAGAATAGCTGCAACTTCATTTTTCATCACCTCGTTCATATCAAGCTAGAGTACAGTTCTGTTAGGAAAAGCAGGTTCTTTGGGGGGAAAAGACAGAGGTACTGTTTTCCTCATTTAACTAATTAAGAGCAAATCTAAATTGGTTGGAAAAACACTTTCTGAAAGCCTGCTACGCAAAGTCTGACTGATCTGAAAAAGCTGAAACTCCATGTAAATCATGTTGATTCATGCAGTGCACTGGAAAGCAGCTGCTTGTCCTGTAGCTTTCGCTTGTCACTTATTTTGTAGCTGGTGCTTCCTGTCCCGCTGGCAGCCGCTCCAGGGCAGGTCTGCGTGCCCGCGCGGTGGGACGCAGAGACATTCCACGTGGTCCCTTTGTCCCCTGGAAGGTGGTGCGGCAGGTACCGCCCCTCTTACAGTGCCCTCATTCCAGCCAAATTCACCTGGACCTTCAACAAGAGCTGCACGTAGAAGACATGGAGAAAGCAGAGGGATCGGCTGCTTCCTCCGGACTCAGGTTTTGTGATAAATAGTTTGAAGATCAGCAGTGATGTTTTCGGGTGTTTCTTTTAAGAGCCACAGATGTTGTACGTCTCTAGTTCCATGTTAGGTTCTGAAGCATTATGGAGCTTCTTTCAGGCTACAGCAGCGGGGAAAAGTGTGTGTGTTTCTGTGTATGTTGGAGCTAATCCTTGGTAACTGTAAATGGCTCCGTTGGTTGAAAAATGCTTTCTGTCGAGGAATGTGCTCTGAATAATCTGCTGAAATCCGGTGCTGACAGACACTGCTATGTAAGGGGCCTTGTGACCCAGTCAAGTCTGGGACAAAAGTTGACGGTCATTTGAGATGCCAGGTTGTTTAAAAGTGTGTTTTTATCTATTGAAAATCACCAGTCTTACACCTGCCTGTAGCCGTCAACATCGGGACGTAGTCCTGAACCCAGCACCGGAGACTGTTTATCACGTTACCATCTAAATACTTTTTATTTCTCAGCTGTTTTTAGGCTATTTTAAAAATGCTTCTGCTTTTGGTTTGTTTTTCCACTGCAAAACAACAGCTGAAAACTTCTCAGACACCATTATCATTAGGATTTTATTTTGACAACTCTGCTTAATCGAGTCGTTTACGCTAAAGAGAAAGTACCAGAATGACCGGTGAAGTGCTCGCTGCAGACTTAACGAACCACAATCTATTCCCTGCTGTAAAATTAGTTGTCTCTTCCCCACGACGTCTCTGAGAAAAGCAAAGAAGAGCAATGCAATTTATTGTAATTTTTGAAGTATTTGGCTTTCTTTTTAGACCCTCTGAGCTTTATTACAATTTATGCCGTAGCTGCTGGCAGTGGCGTGTTGGGGACACGTATACAGGCGCTACTCCAACAATACCAGTGTTTAATGCTACTGAAACTTCTGGTGTCAGCTCCGCAGCGAAGCGCAGTGTGACGAGAATGAGCAAGGAAACCGTGATTAGGGGCTTCTTTGGGGAGGTACAAAGCTCGACCCGGTTGTGTCTGAGCAGCAGAGGGCTGTCCCAAGGAGGAGGCAGCGATGGGTGCAGAAGGGCTGTTCGGGTGGCCCTGCGGCAGTCTCGGGCCGGGCTGGCGGCCGGAGCTGCACACCACGTGCTGTTTCTCACCTCGCAGGTTTTCCTCTCGTGACGGAGCCGAGCTGGGTGTGGGCAGCGCGGTTCTGCCTCGCGCCGGGAGCCGGGCAGGAGAGCATGGACACAGCGGGCCGGGGGGCTGATTGTGGGGCCGAGCGGCAGCACAAACCTCAACT
This sequence comes from Columba livia, assembly GCF_036013475.1. Taxonomy (NCBI): domain Eukaryota; kingdom Metazoa; phylum Chordata; class Aves; order Columbiformes; family Columbidae; genus Columba; species Columba livia. The sequence goes on from NC_088622.1 coordinate 761,763, forward strand.
TGGGTGCCTCTGTCAGGAAAAGCCATGATCCAGACCTCAGCATTCAAACTTGCAGCTGCTAAGCTTGTATTAAGTGGCTGGAGAATGCGCGTGGTGTGTGCTGCGTGGTTTGGTCCAGGCAGGACCAGCAGCCCGTGCATGTAACACTGCAATTAATAGGAGCAAGAAACATATCACTGTTGCAGTTGCTATAGAAGAATGCGAGTAGGCATTGTGTCGGTATTTTTAAAGTAAATCTTGCATGAAGAGCAGTCTAACTATGCTGTATTTCTGTATGTCCGGAAGTGAGCAGTTGCTGTGATAAAACATGATTAATGTTCATCTAGTGGATTCCTCTGGGACCTACTGAACATAAATATGGTACTATAGATGTCTAGTTGTAATTGCACACCTGTGCCATTAGGAGGATGCTGAGAGGGTAGACAGTGCTCAAGTTCTACTTATACGATAAATGAGGACTAATTTTGTTGTTCAGTACTTGTGGAAAGGGCAGCTCTGTGACCATGGTGCTTTATTGCAAAAAGAGTTTTACCTGCGTCTCTTCCAGAATCTCTTACCTTGGTGCAATAAAATGTAGGAAAACACAAGAAAAATAAGACACTGGAAACATTCCTCACTCCAGCTATAAATGCAAAGGTTCACATGACATACTGGTTAATGCACATATGTCTGGTGTGGCTGCTGTTGCTAAGGGAGAGTAAGTATTTGTTTTTAATTGAATAATCTGCAGATGGCAACGCGGAGCTCCCAGGATGCCGGCGTGACCTTGAGGGGCTGCGCAGAGCTGCCTGGCAGCTGCGGCCCCTCTGTGCCCCCGGGGCTTTGTGGGTGCACCAGCCTCCAGAAATACCCCAACGGGACGTTCCGTGCCTTGCTTTGTTACTGTATTTTGGTGCTTTTCTTATTCTTTCAGTAGTTACTCAGTGTCGCATTCTCGTGTGGGGCTGAGGAGGGAAGAGCGTAGTGCAAATAAGCTGTCTAAGCTGATTGTGTCTAGAAGTTGAAAATACAGCTACATTTTCAGACTTAGTAGCCCTGTCCCAAGAGATACAAGGTCTTTAAGCTGCTGTAACTTCTCATTTCTCATCCAGATTCTGTGATGAAACGGTGTTTTTCCAGCTGACAAATGTCTGTGTGTGATACGTTGCCAGCCCTGTAGCTGGGTTCCTGCCCATGTCAGTAACTTGGATTTAATGGAGAGCTTTTATCCTCGTTGGTGTTGTGTGTGTCTGGAGTATCCAGCGTGCCTGTGATGCTGGTTTGGAATCAGCCTTGATAGCTGAAAGGAGTGGGAGACAATTCCTCGCAGTTACTTCTTAGGGCTTCTTGATGGAGCTACGCAGAATGACTGCAGAGTTTAGTTAAGCACAGAAGGTATATTGAGCTGGTTTGTGTTGCTGAATTAGGTTTATGGTTTTCTATTTACTTATTACTTTTTTTACATGCAAAACTAAACAAATTCTTCCTTGTCTCTTTGTGACAGCTGCGGATAACTGTGTGGTCCTTGTGTACAAAATCTGTGTCTTACATCAAGTATCCCAAAGCCTGTCAGCAGGGTAAGTGTCACAAATCTAACGGGAATGGTGGTTTTTCCTATGGCAGGAAGCACGCTCAAGTTCTGCGGTAGCTGGGAAGCCGCATCCTTCGAAATGGTGCATTCCAAGTTTACGAACTGCCAACACAAGCAAATTAGGAACGCTCTGCATTGCCTTGATTAACGTGATCTTCTGTGAAGATATTTTTCCTTCTCTTTTTACTTCTCCAAATCGGGAGTAGCTGCTTGTCACTGAAGAATTGTCACGTATCCTGTGCAGTCTTCTCTCGTTTGATGACCGTTGTCTCGTCGGCAGGGATCGCTTTCACCAAGGATGGCCGCTATATGGCAGTAGCAGAAAGACGTGACTGCAAGGACTTCATCAGCATCTTTGTGTGCAGTGACTGGCAGCTCCTGAGGGTAAGACACGTCCTTACCTTCCCTGCTTGCTTTGCTGATCTGCCTTTAGGCTTGTCAGCACGTTTTCTGTCCATCACCTGGCTCCTTCCTTGGCTGCACGTGCGCTTCTGTAGCAGTAGTTTGTTAGTACAATATTTCAAACAGGTTTGGTTTTTCTCTTTTGGGTGCAGCATTTTGACACTGAAACGCAAGATCTGTTTGGGATCGAATGGGCTCCCAACGGCTGCGTTCTGGCGGCGTGGGATACGTGTCTGGAGGTATGAGGACAAGGCAGATTATTTTCCTGGAGAGTTCAAGCTGGTTTGTAGCCACCATGTATAAAGCAGTGATTAAAATAACTAGCGTTAGCCGCTGTTGAAATAATGAAAGCCTGTACTTACGTTTCAGTATAAAATATTGCTGTACTCCCTTGATGGCAGACTGCTGTCCACCTATCGGGCGTATGAGTGGTCGCTAGGCATCAAGTCAATCGCCTGGAGTCCCAGCAGTCAGTTCTTGGCAATTGGCAGCTATGATGAAAAGGTAAGAAAGAGGTTTATTTTCTGTCTTTTATCTAAACCACTTGTAGAGCTTTGTCATAACAGTTCTGTCTTGCAATGCTTTCTTGAATGAGGTGCGTATCTTGAACCATGTAACTTGGAAGAAGATCACAGAGTTTGAGCATCCAGCAACCATTGCGAACACCAAAACTGTAAGTATGGATCCAAAATAGTGCTTTGCTGCTATTTGTACCTGAAAGATGCCAGTAATTCCATTGCGTTCTGGAGACCTTGCTTTTCTTCCTCATAATGTGTGAAAAGGGCTTGGGAAATGCCATGAGAATTTGTATGGAAGAAAAATAGAGAAATCTTTTCAAGTTTGATGGAATACGCATGTATGATCCTCTCAGCTTTAGCACTGACAGGTCTCAGATGACTTCCATCATATGCCAGTGTGTTTTTGCTGTAGGTGATGATGGCACTTCAGATTTGGGTATGCAGTTGATGGCAAACTGGGGAACATAACAGGAGATATTTGTCTCAGCTTTACACAGTTCATGATTTTAAACAGCGTTGGAGCTGGATTGTGATCAGATTTACATCTTGTATGTATAAGCCCATCCAGCTCACCTAACGAGCGTTTCCTGTAAACATCTGCCATCATTTAGTTTGATTCGGGGTAGCTGGCAGCAGGCAGAGAGCTGTAGCTCTTGTTCCAGAAATCACAAGCTGTTCTCATCTGCCAGGGTAAAAAGAACACGCAGCGTAGCGGTGCTGCATGCACCGGTCTGCTCTCTGGACAGACTGTATCACTGGCTTTGAAACTGGGTCCCTCTTTTTGAAACACCCTGTACACTTGAGAACGGGTGAGTGGGATGTGGATGGTTTGGTAATAGCCCATGTTCAAATTCTCCCTCTGTAGAGCTCTCACTTGGTTCTTTGCAGATTGTGTATAAAGAAGTGGAGAAATCCCCATCTGTTGAAACAGAGAGACTTTCCCTCCCTCCAACAAGAGCGCTGGCTAGTTCTCTCTTCAGCACACACAGTAAATGTAAGCCAAAGTTTACTCAAACCAGACACTTGAGTTTGCCATGTCAAATGTTAGTGCAAAACTTGTTTCTTTTAAGTAGTTTAATCTCAGACGCGCCTGGGTTTCCAGCCTTTCCCTTCTTAGAGAAGGGCAAGAACAGTAAGCTGTTCATACGAAGTTGAAATATCTTAAAGCAATTGAAGATTTTGATTGGAACCTCTTAAAGAAGAGTAAAATATGGTCCTATCACTTCAGAGATGAGGGGAGGTCAACAGTTGGAGTTTAAATATTTTGCTTAGTGAAGTACTTTTATTTCGTGTTGCAGATGACATTTCCCAGGTGCCAGTCTCTTTACAGTATATCAAACCAGTTGCCGACAGGGCAAATCCCAAAATGGGAGTTGGGATGTTGGCATTCAGTCCAGATAACTGTTTCCTGGCAACCAAAAACGGTGAGTTCGTCCTGGCCTGTGATAGAGGGCAAACCTGTTCGTTGTGTGCTGTGTTTTCAGAAGAGAAACACGGACAATAACTGATCGGTTATGTAGCACTATGGGAAGACTTGTGGCCCCATTTGAAATCAGCTCTTTGTTATGCAAACATGTCGCTACAGGGGGAGCTCAGCCCATGTCTTCTGGTGTACGTGAAGTATTGTGAGCTGCCAAAACTGCTTATTGGTGCATTTCCTCAGTCTTGGCTCTGTATTTAATGAAAATAGTATGCTTTCTGTACGTCTTCACATGTATGTGAGCTCACATGTTATCCCTCTCCTCTTTTCCTGACAGATAACATTCCTAACGCTGTCTGGATCTGGGACATTCAGAAGCTGAAGCTGTTTGTGGTTTTAGAGCAGCTGTGCGCCGTCCAGTCCTTCCAGTGGGACCCGCGGCAGCCCCGACTCGCGGTGTGCACAGGGAACAGCAAGGTCTACCTGTGGTCCCCAGCGGGCTGCGTGGCCGTGCAGGTTCCCTTGGAAGGTAAGACACAAAACACACCTGAACCACTCTTAGGTCAGCCCACGTGATGAGAGATTTGATGGTTGGCAGTAAATGAAAGAAGGCCGTTAGCTAGATCACATCGGTGCCTTTCTGCGCATTGAACAGAAAGAAAATCGCAGAGATTTGACGTTTTCCATTGCGCACGAGTGGCAGCATCATCGGGGTGCGCAGCTCTGCACCACTGAACAATCTTGTGACATCTGTCTGCTTTTAAACTGAGTCTACAAATTCTCCGCTGGTCTCTGCAGTACAACGGAGCTGCAGGTTTGGGCAGAGTCAGTAGTGCAGCTCATGCGCGTGGCTGTGGGGACAGGCTCTGCTGCAGCAGGAACAGAATCGGACGCCCTGTCGAGGCTGCCAAGGTGTGGAGGGGGTTTGTTGCGATGTGTGTGACTTAGTCCAGCTCCCTTTTCGCAGCGAGAGCCCAGACCAACAGCTGCTCGCTGACGAACTGCTCTGTGTCCGCAGGCGACTTCCAGATCGTGTCCCTCTCCTGGCACGCGAGTGGAGACTCCATGGCGCTTCTGGGCAAGGACAACTTCTGCATGTGCTACTTAGAAAGAGAAGAGATAAAATAACAACCCCAGGTTTGAGGAAGAGTGAGGAAAGGGGTCAGACCCTGTTGCCCAATCTGAAGTTTTTATATTTATAAGTTATTTATTTGCCGGAGCTCACCCAAACTCCAGTGTGTGAAGTACTGTGATTGCATTTGGATGACACGATGTAGCAGTTAAAGCGTAGAGAATGAAGTCTGGATTTCAGGAAAACTTCCATATTGATGTAGTTGAACATTCTCCTGCACTTTGTCAACTATGAAACCTTATTTTCTAAAATTGTAGCCATGTGTATATAATGTATAGCTATTATTTAAATTTTATAATTTCCAATAAATATTTTGATAGTTACAAACTTGGTATGACTAACTATAAACGGGCACATCTCTGCTCTAAAGGCTGTTTCTGTATCATCAGTGATGTGATCATGTAGCTGTTTATCCCAGCACAAGGACACAGTTATCTGCACACAAGTGTCTGGTCTTGTGAGACAACTGATTTTTCTGGTGTATTAGAATCAAATATTGTAGCAGAGGTAGATACATCAGTAAGACACTTTCTAGCAAATCGATTACTGTTAAAGCAAAACAAGTTCTTTGTTCAGAAAGCAAATCATGTCATCTGTAATAGTAATTTTGCTTTTCCAGACTAAGATGTTACCAGGTGATGGTAACTGTGCCTGGTCTACCGTAGATTTATTACACTGAATCTTTACAAGAAGGATCGTAACGGATACTTTAGAGTGATATATTAGAGGCAGCTGAGATGGGAGCTTCGTGCCAATCGGGAGGGGATGGTTTGGCAGGAAAGAGCAGTCGGCTGTCGCGCCCTTCTCTGCTACCTGAGCAGCCGCCGCTGCAGTCGAGGGAAGGGAGCCCTTTGTTTAGGAATCATTGGATGTTTTTCCTTTTGCTACTGAATTTCACAGCCTCCGTCTCCATAAAATAAAGAACAAAGACCCATTTGAGTTGAAATTTAACTTTACTGCAAGATTAACAAAAAGATGTTTTAGGAACGCATTAAGGACATGCAACTTGTTGCATTCCAGCGTGGCTTCAGCTTTATGTAAGTTCCATAAGCACAGATGGACTTTCAGTTCGGAAGAACACCACCGCAGCACAGCAGCTATTCAGCACCGCGTCTGCGCAGACAGACGCTCTACGACGGCACGGACAGAAGGTCGTACACAACGGAAAAGCTTGTTAGAGTAACCTCGTCAGCACTGGCAGTTGTCTCTCTTTGCTGCTTCTGAATTTCATGACGGGACTTCGGTGCAAGAAGGGATAAATCAGGATTGTACAGCGTTTAAAGCTTTACCTGGTGCCATTAAAGTCCTGCACTGCTCTCCCAAACTAGAGTAGATTTAAGAAAAATGGCGAAGAATAAAAATCTAATCAAAATAGAAATCCTTTTCGGTTTTATAAATAATAGCTTTGAAGGCAAATGTTTGTCAGGACTTTGGCACTATTCTCTCAAAAGAATCTTCATTCTATGGCTGCAGCAAGAAAACATATGTAAGAAACTAGGAAGTTAGTTCTTAGAGGGAGGTGTTTCACAAAAAGCTGATAAATGCATATTCAGCCATGTAGTTGAGCTCACAAAGCGTTGGTTCACTGCGCTGCTCCGAGCAGCCGTAACAGCGCGGTGTCTGCCGCCCTTTTGCTAAAGAATGACTGACACAGCTTCCAAAATTCATAACAGGCATTAATGAGAATGCTAAGATTACACTAATTGTGAACACTAACACCTCTTTAATCAATACGGATCAGTCCCGAGCACACTACGCGATTTGACACCAGCGGCAATACGGCATGGACGTCCCGCTGCATCGCGGGTACCTGTGCGGCGTGTTTGTAGCAGATACCAATCGCACTTAATTAACGGGGAAGAACATGTAGTTAGAAATGGAAAACAGCGCTGCTCTCTAGCCCTGTTAAGAACTGTAAATGAGATACAGGTTACAGGAATGACACCAGCTGGTGTGCTCAGCTGACTGGGCGCTGTGCTTTCCCAGAACACCCGGAACCGGTGGTTCTGCACCCCCCCGCGCTCCCGCCTCCTCCCCTTGGATCACAGCACCCTCTGCCGCACAGCGTCCCCTCCCCAGAAGGGCCCCATCAGATCCCCCTCCCCTGAAAAAACGAGACGCAATGAATTTAAAATCCAATTTTGCCTCTTGTCATGGAGTAGCCGAGCTTGGCCTCGTTGTTGATGAAGGACATCAGTCCCACGTAGGTCTCGATGAGCAGCGGCCGCTCCAGCACCAGCACGCCGCTGGCCCTCCCGGGCGCCGCGCGCTCCTTGTGGGCTTTCTTCACCGCCTGGATGAGCTGCGTTTTAAAGTTCTCCAGCTGAAAGAAAAGAATCACCTTGATGTTCTCCCATTGTTTTCAAAATCGTCAAGCAAAACAGCTGCTGATGTTGAGTTGTGGAGGATTAACACTAAAGCTGTAGCTGTTATGGATCTTGCATGCCGTGATAAGCTTTACATTCTGACATTTAACCTTACAACACAGTAATTTCATACCAGGACACTATTTCTGTGTAGCTTAAAGATGAGCTAGGTGCAAAAAGACTAATATTCTCTATTTCTGGCTGTACTTCTGCCCTCATCACTGATGTGTTGAACTTAAACTGACATAGTTAACTATTTCTAAGGAAACTTTCAGAGCAAAGCACCTACTGCAAGAAAATCTGGGCGCTACCTAAGCGGAGCTTTACAGTTGGCAATTAAACTGCTCAATTAGCCGGCAGTCCTGGAGTTAAGCTCAGCCCCCAGCCTGGCGGGTGAGCAAGAGCAGGAATAGCATCAAGATCCATTTTCTTTGGGGTTTTACAGGACTCTGCACTTTTTGCAAGTTTCAGCTTCCTCCTGCATGAGCCGCTTATGGGTGTTCAGCCAAACCCGACAGCTGTGCCAGGCAGAATTTGGGGAACGGGGGAATGCGGCTTACAGCTCTAAGTTCCACCTCTTTGCTTTAACTGCTGCTATTTGATTTAACTGCTCTGTCTTTTCAAAACACCCCGAGTCGTGTCCAGCCTGTGAGATGAACCAGCCCTCCAGGACAGGAGGTGACGTCCGTACCAGGCAGAGGGACGCGATCTTCTCGTCGGCATCCGCCATGGGGTGTTCGGTGAAGGTGACGTACGGGATGTTTGTGGACCAGGGGTTCCATCTGTTGATGAAGGAGGCGCGACTTTGCTTGTCCCACTGAATTCGAATTCCAAAACCTTCTCGCCTGATATAGGAGACAGCAGAATTCGAGGCAAGTTTAATTAGAAATGTACCATCTGAGAAAGACCTGCTTAAAACTGGAAGCTCAAAGGTAAGTTTAATAATAAGTTTTTCCTGTAGAACAGTAACAGAAGAAACCAGCCCCTGAAATACACACAGGTACGTTCCTACAAGGTGTCAACTTACTTGTTCAGAGATTTTGGTGGGAACTCGAACTCGCCGACCGAGACGGTGTCCACGGCGGCGAGCGCGATGCGGGTGACGTGCTGGCACTGCAGGCTCAGGAAGTTGTACTTGCAGATGAGGAGGGACCGGTCCGTGATGAGGACCAGACGCTCCTTCTCGTTGTTCCAGTGATCGATTCTGGTAGGGAACAGCGGTGACCTTTAGCCGTCGCGATCACTGCCTAGAAACACTTAATCGCTTGACCCATACAAGAGTCACAGAGCGGAACAAACTGAAGTCTCGGTAATGTTGTGTTTTCCATTTCGAGCTTTGAATCACTAAGTCTGATAAGAGTTTGAATATCCCAACACAGGATAATATAAAGAAAATCAAAACAAGTCTGAAGATCTTGAGCTCTAGTGCTGCCTCCTGTTATATGAGAATAAATGATACTTAGTGGGGTAGACAAGTCTCTGACAACAGTAAGTGTTTAATACCATGTTGTTAGCGTGTTGCCACGTTTCCTAAATTATTAACTGCATTTGTGCATGTTCATGGGAGATAAATAGTTATTTTTAACTGTGTGGTCTGGCAGTGTTTTCCTCTGTAAGGTTTACTGCCCGCGTGGATTCTGTATTGCACTGCACTCTAGAATGAGTTAATTTGCCATCTTTCACCTAAACCCTTCATTGGGCTGGATCATGAGGAGCGATGCGGCACAGCCGCCCCAGCCCGCTTCGGGTGTCGATGCCCGTTTTGCAAGCGTTTGTATTTACAAGACTCCAATAAAACACACGCCGCGGAACGCACCGTTTCGAAACGCCCGCGGGAGCTGCGGCCCCGGCCCTGCCCCGCCCCGCTCTGTCCGTCCGTGCGGGACGCGTCTGTCCGTGCCGGAGCAGCATCCTCGCCCCCCGCCGGTACTTACTCGGTGAGCAGCCAGACGCTCTGCACCCCCCCGTCCTCGGCGGGCAGCACCACGGCGCGGATCTCGTTCACCGCCTGCTCGATGGTGCCGGGCTGCGGGGAAAGGGAGCGGGTTACGGGGGTGTGCGGGGTCCCCCCTCCCGGCCCCCGCCCCCCGGCCCGGCCGTACCCGGAACACGAAGTACTCGCGGAGGCGGCCGGCGCGGTTGGCGGTGCGCACGCTCAGCGGCCGCAGCTGCTGCCGGGGCGGCTCGGGGGAGGCGGCGGCGGGCGGGGCGGGCGGCTCGGCCTCCCCCGGCACCAGCATCGCCGCCGCCGCGGGGCTGCCGGGGCTGCCGGCCGGGCCGCCCTCCTCCGCGTCCCGGAGCTGCAGCATCGCGGCGGGGACCGGCCGCTCGGCGCCTTCCGGGGCGGGGCGGACGGTGACCCCGGCGGCAGAGCCCGCCCGCCCCGCCCCGGGAGGCGGCTCCGGCGCCGCTGGGCACACGTGGGGAACGGTGGCCGAGCGGAGCCCGGGACGGCGCACACGTGGGGAACGGTGGCCGAGCGGAGCCCGGCTCGGCCCACGCGTGGCCCTGGCGACACGAGCCGTTGGTTCGCGGCAGCGCTGCCCGCTCCGCGGCTGCCGGGGGTGGCGGGACCGGCCCCGCTCGCTTCCCGGGGGGCGGGTGCGGCCGCCCCGCCGCGTGTGCCCGGGCTCCGGCAAAGCCAACGATCCGCTTTGTCCGGAGCCCGATGCGCCCACGGAGCGGCGGCAGCTGCGGGTCCGCAGAGCCTGGTCAGAGCCGCTGTGGAGCAGGTCTTGGGCAGACGTACAAATTCCTTCGATACCGCCCGGTCAGAGTTCCCAGGTGTTCACAGGAGGGCGATGGGGTGAGGCAGAACAAGGGGCACAACTGCGGGTTTAAGCCCTAGAGCCCCTGCCGCGTTCAGCATACTTGATAGCAAAGATTAAATAATGCTAGGGAATGAATGGCAAGTTAATATTTATATTTCTGCGGTCTCTGGCATTGTTGCAGATATTATCATCACTATTTATGGAACCGTATTATATCTTTGACCGCTTTCCAGGGCTGTTTTACCCGAAGCCAGAGGATGACATCTTCTGGAAATGGTACCAAATTGAAAACATACTAAATTGACTTCACAGACAGTGTTGGATTTCAGATATCCATCTCTCCCATGTGCCCCGTGAATTCTCTGCCGCGCTCTCTGCAGCCCTGTTGAAGCAAGAAGCCTCATGGCTTTCTTTAGAGTGACTTAGAGCAGAATTGCAGGGCTGGTTTGCGCTCGGGGAGTTATCGCGCCATGCTTGAAGCGCAGATTTTTCCATCAGAGCTGCTCTTCTCTCTGCAGGCAGCCCTGGGTTGGCCGCAGTGGGGATGTGACAGTGACAGTGTCCCTGTGCCACAGCCGGGAGGTGACAGTGACAGTGTCCCTGTGCCACAGCCAGACCAGCCTGCACCCTCAGTAAGTTGCGTACTGCCCGCCTGGTGTCAGGGCTGGCACCTGAGACCCGGTTTGGGAGCTGCAGCTGGGCCAGGACGAATCCCTGTCCCAGGATGCTGAGCCGTGTCCTGGAGAGGGAGCCACACTCCTGGATGTGTTGTGTCCTGGAGCTCTCTCCATCATCATAAAACATCTTTATGTAGTTGCCTTTCTTCTCTAGGAAGATTGAAAGATGTTTTCCCATCTGCTAGGCTTGGCAGATACTTTGCTTCTAAGTGGAGTCCTTAGCCCTTCTGACCTACTCTTTTCTCTGACCTCGAGGATTTATGCGACTGCTGTTAAGGTGTAAAAAGCAGCTGCCTGAGTTTCTTCCAAGAGCTACCAAATTTTGGGCATGGCTCGCTGGTGACTTTAGTCTTGGTGTAATGGTTGTCCTTAAGTGGCCAAATATGTGCATGGTGTGGGCACTGAAACCACCCGAACCTTATCCAATTCCTGCCTCAGGAATCGATATTTGCCGCGCTGGGTGTCCTGGGCTGTGCCCAGCAGCTGCTCCAGCTCCTCCTGGCGTTTGCCGGCAGGTTCTTGGGGCAGGACCGTCACCCAGGGTCAGCAGAACCCTCATCAACGCCTCTTTTTGTGCTGTTTGCCCCCATAGTAGGGAGTTTGGTGGGAAAAGGCAAATGGCAATTTAACCTTGTTCCCCAGCTCTCTCTTTGCCCAGTGGATTCCATGCCAGCCCGGGGACGGGTTCCTGGCAGCGCTGGAGCGGCCGAGCGCAGGTTGGATACACATCCCTGTGCGCTTTGTGTGCACAGCGGAGTTTCCTTGGGAAGCGATCGGTCTTGTTATCTGTTAGAGCGCACAGGAAAGATTAAATCTCTCTGGGATATTTTTAGAGCTGCTGGGAAAGAGGTTTTGGGTGGTGTGCACGGAGTTGGCCTGGGGTAGTGCAAAAGAGCTGCCTTTGGAGAAGCAAACCTGAATGTTTCTGCTACTGTTCTGCAGGGTTTCCCCCTCCTCTCCCCGGGGCTGGACACAGCTGGTGGGAGGGATTTCTGAGTGTCAGCAAGAACAGAACCCAGAGAGCATGTGAGGAAAAGGCGCTAGACCTGGAGAGGCAGGAGGGAGGTTCTGCTGCTCCTGGAGTGCGGGGAGGCTGCTCGGGGTGTGTGCGGGAGTCGCTGAGGAAGAGGAGGGCGAGGGCTGCGGCAGGACGGCGGCTGCCGCTCTGCCACGGGCTCCAGGACCCTCTGCCTGCTTTGGGGCGAGCCCTTGGGGCTGCACCTTTTTGGGGTGCAACCTTTTGCCTTTCCTGTCCCGAGTGCTGATTTTTGCATTGCCCGCTGAAGTGGGTCGCGACTCCAGATCAGCTAAAGCCACATGGGGCTTCATTGCTGGACAGAACCCAGGTCTTGTGAGCCACCGGCTCTGCGGGCTTTGTCAAGAAGCAAATGCCAGACGGAAAAGTCGCTTCAGTACATTTCACTACAAGCAAATGAGCGTAAGAAGCCGGGTTTGGTTTAGGAAACACCCAGCGACAATCCGCACTATAATCATTTCCCGCGGACTGAAGAAACTTTGCTGAACTGAACCCACATGGGAGGAAGCATCCAGGAGTGAAAAATCCGCTCTGCTGGCAGAGGAGTCCCCTGTGCTCCGACAGCATCGTGCTTGGCCGGACACCAGTGCGTGGGGACAGGAGGTGGCCGGGTGCCCTGGGGACTGCAGGACCGGGGTGCTCGGGACCCCCAGCGCTGGGCAGAGGGGCTGTTGCCATGGGGCTCTGGGCGGCCGCGCTGTCCTTCATCCTCGCGCTGCGAATATCCGCTCTGGCTTCTGGCAGCAAACTGCAGCCCCATATGTAAGTAGCGAGAAAAGAGAAGCAGAGGGGTTTTGTAGGGCAGGGAACTGTGAAGCAGGAGCTAAATACAGTGTTTTAAAACCAGGGGCGAAGTGAGCAGCAGGGGAGGGAGGGCTGGTCTGTGGTTCTTTACCCAGTACCAGGTATCCATAAAGGTGAATGGAAATCTGCAAATCTGGGCAGGCTTTGCTTGTAGGAGGTAACTCGCTGGTTTTAGCTGAAATGTTGCTGTTGCTTTTGCACAAGAGGTGGTGGTTGTGTAAATAGCTTGACCATTCTTCACAGACCTGCTATTCTTATTGCCCTTCATGGATCTCTTTCTTACTGCGTGTTTCTGTCCCTCTTTTGCTGTTGCAGCACGTAGTCTGTTCTTTTTAATTAAATTTTACACTTACAGTTTGGTGTTAATCATTTGGCTTCTTTGGAAAACTTCCTTGCAAATTTGGCCTCGTGCCAGAAGATGATCTCTGAGTGCAGGGGATTGTTCTAATTCTCTTTGTAAATGAAGCCAGTGTTGCATGGCGCGCTGACTCCAGGCTGCTCTCCCTCATGGCTTTAACTCTCTGGTTGAAGGGGGGACCTTTTCAGCAGAGAAAGGTTTGGCAGGAAAATGCCTTTTCTCCCGATGTCAGAGATTTTGTGCTCCCGCCTCGACGAGGACTTGTAGAACTTCTTGGATGAGCCACTAGAGATGAGATGAGATGAGATTGAGATGAGATGAGATTGAGATGAGATGAGATTGAGATGAGATGAGTGCCAAAGTGTCAGAGAAAGAAAACGCCGGTGCCTGGGAAGTGCTGCGCTTCCCGCAGGCACAGCTGCCCGGCACAGCTGCCCGGCACAGCTGCCCGGCACAGCTGCCCGGCACAGCTCCACTGCTTGGCGCACAAGAACCTCGCTTTGCCGCAATAAACTGCACCAAACCGCTGCCGCCAGCCTTGCTCGTGCAGCTGCTGCGGTGCAGCCAGCCCGGCGGTGGTGCTGAGAGCAGAGCGGGTCTGTGCAGTGTTAGTGCCGCTCTGTGCATCAGTCGCTGTGTGCACAGACAGAGCTCAAACGCGGCTCTGGCAGCACCGGTGGCGCTGGGGCTGGTTGTGTGCGGGGCTCTGCAGCCAAGCGGCTTGACAATGGGCACATGTGGGGTGATGAGAGGAGCTTTGGGGGCTGAGGGGGCAGGGGGCACCCCCTGAACCCACGAACCCCGTGGGCACTGCCAGCCTTGCTGCCAGAGCCGTGCCAGTGAACACCCCGGCGCAGCCGCGTGCCGGCTGCAACCGCTGCAACCGCTGCGCTTCACCGCGGCCAAGCTCTTTAGTTTAACTTCTGTTACAGAAAGTATTTGTGAAAACTCTCGGTCCCTTTCGAGGAGCTGGAAGCACCGATTTAATTAAACGAGGAGGCAAATACTGTATATTGCACGAGACCTTCCTGCTCTTTCAGTGAGGAGGTGAAGTTGCCCTCGGCCGGTGCCCATTGAAGCGGTCTGAGCGCGTTTCTCTGGGCAGACCCACGTCCATCTCTGTTTCTCTGCAGGCCAAATGTGTGCGCGGTGCGGGAGCTGGCGGTGCTGGGCCAGCGGCAGCCGTGTGCTTGTTCCTCTGTTTGTCTCTGTTTGTTTCTCTGTTTCCGTGCAGGCCGAACGTGTGCGCGGTGCGGGAGCTGGCGGTGCTGGGCCAGCGGCAGCCGTGTGTCCGCGCCGTGCCCCGCGGCGCCGGGCTCTGGCAGCAGCGCACCAGGTACGTCCTTCCCGGAGCTCGCGTGGCTCCCGCGTGGTGACTTCGGGCTCCTCCTCACCGCTCTGTGCCTGCAAAGGGCAGAGCTCTGAACCCGCGATTCAGCTGCAAAGAATAGAGTTACTTTATTAGGTATTTTTCTAGGAGACAATGAGAGATTTGTAAACCCTGTGTGCATCCAGCTGGAGGGGTTTCTGACCCTACCTGGCATCCTTGTGCCACTAAGAGTTTTTAAGCCGCTAAGGAATTCCCGAAGATACATTGCTTTTGTTCTGAAGCAGCTTTGCTGTGTGGTTAGCTGTTCCCCGTCTTCTGACGATGTAGTACATCTGTTTCCTGTGATCATGCCGTGTTAATGAAATGACTCAATCGCCTCACGTGCGTTATTCCTGCATCTTTACATGTCTCGGTTTCAAAGCAGAGATTTGTCGGTGCCCCTGCAAAGTCTGACCGAGCTGCAGGCAGGACTGGCTCCAGGTGAGCTCCATTGTGCGTGGGCTAATAAAAAAAGCCCCAAAGTGGCCGACAGAAGTTGTAGTATCCCCTGAGTCACCTGCTGGTCTTTCCTGGGAGCCCGGAGATCCGGCAAGGAGGGGCTGAGGAAGGAGAGATGTGAACACGTGCAACAGTGCGAATAATGAACTTTCCGTAGGCACACAGCAGCCAAACTGCAGGGTCCGGTCTCCTGTGCTCACCTGCTTTTCCAGCCGCATTAGGCACTTACAGCCTTTACAAAATCGTAATGGTCCGAGTAGTTTCAAAGGAGCATCTTGGACTAGAAGCAGCTTTTAAGTCTTGACTTCAGGAATTCCTCCTAACCTGTAATTGCCAGTAATTATCTTGGTGATGATATCTGTGCAGCAGTAACAAAGGAGCAAACAGAGTCCGTCTTTTGACGGTGTTTTAAGAGGGGACTTTGAAATGATAGGTGGGTGCCCTGTCTGCTGCTGCTTCAAAGGCTGGGAATGCTCAGACCCAGCTGTCCCCTTCGTTCTTCAACGTGTGTTTTTGACATTGTAAATCAAGGAACCCAAATGAAAAAACTCCTTGTCCTAAAGCTGTGGGTTCACTCCGGTTGGGAAACGTTCCCGAATTAGGTGACAACAGACGGTGGCTCCATCAGCCTTCAGCGAGGAAACCTGGAGGGATGACAGTGCTGTCCCCCAGCAGGGGAAGTGGATTTTCCAGCTGTGGGACATGGCAGGATTTTTAAGCCTGGGTTCCATTAGTTCTGGCTCATTTGACATTTTCTGTGCCAGGGACTCCTTAAAACACAAAACAAAACAGAAACAGTGAAGATAAAGTATCTCCTGTGTGGTTCTTTCCAGTCTGCAGCATCCAGATATCCACAGGCAGCCGGGGCTGTCCAAATATTTGCATCTCCTTGAGCAGCCCCTTGGGCTGACGCCGGGGTCTGAAGAGTCCGGCAGAGCCCATGATGGGGTGAGCTTGGTGGGGCAGAGAGGAGGCCGGGGCAGGCTGAGCTCTCCTGTGTTCATTCCCAGGCAGGCTGAGCTCTCCTGCATTCATTCCCAGGCAGGCTGAGCTCTCCTGTGTTCATTCCCAGGCAGGCTGAGCTCTCCTGTGTTCATTCCCGGGCAGGCTGAGCTCTCCTGCGTTCATTCCCAGGCAGGCTGAGCTCTCCTGTGTTCATTCCCGGGCAGGCTGAGCTCTCCTGTGTTCATTCCCGGGCAGGCTGAGCTCTCCTGTGTTCATTCCCAGGCAGGCTGAGCTCTCCTGTGTTCATTCCCAGGCAGGCTGAGCTCTCCTGTATTCCCGGGCAGGCTGAGCTCTCCTGTATTCCCGGGCAGGCTGAGCTCTCCTGTGTTCATTCCCGGGCAGGCTGAGCTCTCCTGTATTCCCGGGCAGGCTGAGCTCTCCTGTGTTCATTCCCAGGCAGGCTGAGCTCTCCTGTGTTCATTCCCGGGCAGGCTGAGCTCTCCTGTGTTCATTCCCAGGCAGGCTGAGCTCTCCTGTGTTCATTCCCGGGCAGGCTGAGCTCTCCTGTGTTCATTCCCAGGCAGGCTGAGCTCTCCTGCGTTCCCGTTTATTGGAACACCTTTCCCCCGTTCCCGAGCCCGTGTGGCAGATGGAGGAGGCCACTCGCTGCCGTGCACTCGTCTGCTTTGGGATGGGAAGGACGGTGTCTCCCAGAATGGCCCGTGCGGAGAGTCCCACCCCGCACCCATCGCATCCTCCTGTGCCCCCAGGACCCCCAAGCCCCCTGCTCTGTGCATCAGAGCCATCAGAGCCCGGGCTGGGCACTGGGGGCTCCCAACAACGAGGGGATGCAGATGGATCCGCTGGCTGCGCTGCTGCCCAAGCCACTGAAAATTGCTTTCTCAGCTGCTTCTGCAGCACAAGCGTTTCCTTCGTCATTTGTTAACAGCTCGTACAAAAAAAATGGTATCTGCTTTTATTCTTCTCAGCTGTGCTTCCATATGCTGGTTGGCACAGAGGAGCAGCCCAGGGTTCCCTTTGGGGGAATCAGTGGTTCACTGTTGTTTAAGGGTTTTTTGTGGACAGATTCAGACAAAATCAAACAACGAGACTGAGTTAGGATAAATATTTTCGGCGGACGTGTACAACACATCTGCTGTGCCAGATATTTGTTGTTGTTTGTCTGATTTGCTTTGGTGAAGTAGTTTCATGTTCTGCCAAAGGAGCTGTTTAAAAATCGGCTTCAAAAGTTTGATCCGTGTTGCAATTTTCACGTACACACGGCACCAAATTTCCGGGAAAAAAGTGTCGCTTTTCTTTATCGATGCTTCAGATCAGCCCCCGCGCTGCTGCCCCCGCGGGTCATGGGAGGGGGAGAAGCACCGAGGGTGCTGTGAGGACCTGGACGCGCCAGTCTCTCGTGTTTCCAATTAAAGTAAATTAAGACATATTTTCTCAGCATCAGCGATCATTGCTAGACCAGGTGGAAAAAAATGTCAGCACATTTGGAAACCGAATTCCTCATTTTACTTACATCCATAATTAAAGCTACAAGTCAATTCTTCCTGGTTTCCCCGTTCTGCAGGAGTTAACGTTGCCGCGGGGTGTCTGGCTTTGCTGTGTTTCAGAACCATGTACCACACGGGCTACAGACTGGTGTACACCATGAGGTACCAGACCACATACCGGTGCTGCCCGGGCTGGTCCCAGCGCGCCGGGGACGCCGGCTGCCTGTACCGTAAGTACCGCGCTGTTCGTGACCTTCTTCCTTTGGTGCTGTTGGTGCTTTATTTTGGCTGAGGGAGCTGATTTCAAGTCCTCTGCCTGCAGCAAATACTATAAAATTATCTTTAAAAAGAACTGGGGTATTTTGTTGTTTGCTTCTGGGTATTTACATATATGCATATGTATATTTATTTATTGCAACGGTGTGTCAGAAGGATCTTTCTCCGGCTCCCTCTGCAGCCAGAGGGTGAGCGTTTGGGTGCAGGGCTGCTGGGATGCAGCGGGGGATGTCGCAGCACGAGCCTCCAGTGATGGCGCTCGGAAGGTTGGGCTGGAGACCCAGACCGGAGGCTTTCCTCCCCTCCCTTGCTCTGGCCGGGTTCCCTGCCCAGCAGGCACGGGCTGTCCAGTTCCCAGCTGTGCATTCAGAGCTGCACGTGAGCCAGGTGAGGGATGTGCAGATATTGGTGCACAGGATGATTGAATGCAGAGGCAGCGCTATCCCCCGGCCCCGTGTTCCCACCGCCCCTCCAGCCTGCGCTGCCTGACGGGGGAGGCAGATGCCGCAGCTCCCGGTTCCTTCCCCAAAACGCAGCGGCCACATCCAGCTGGGGAAATATTTAACTTTAAACTTTGCTTTTCAGATGTTGAGAGCAAAGTAAAATCTTCTCTTGAATCAAACAAAGGTTTATCTGAGCGTATGCATAGCAATAAATGTCACGGTCAAGGCAGACTCACACACGTGCCCTGTGATCTATTACTGATTCTTTGCCTAGTTGCGTGATGGAGCTCTGATCCTTTCTGAATTAGACTTGGAGGTGCACTCCCGCCCTCGTCACTGAAAAGCAGCTTTTGTTTTAAGGAGCAGGTGGGTGAACCAACAAAACATTTGGGCTCTGACCCGCCTTGCCACCGGGGAATGAGAGCGAGCCGTGTCCAACGCCGCTGCAAAGGCCATTTTGATTGTAATTGACCTACAGTATGGAAAAACGTCTCCCACAGCTAGTCAGCTTTAGTTGTGTGAAGAGGCCGTGGATACCTTCCTTGCGCTTTGATGCTTGAAGCAAAGCTTTAAAAAAAAGGTGTGTCTAGCAAGCCAATCCTTATTCTTCCTATTCAAAAGCCTGCAGCACGGGAGAGCAGCCCCGCCGTGCTGGAGGCAACGCCGTGGGTGCCCGGTGACCCACTGCCGGCGAGCAGATAACAACCTCGCGTGAACTCAGAAAAGCGCGCTCTGAAATGGTTTTTCCTGCTGAGGAAGTGAGTAATTCCATCCAGGAAGGAAGCGGAGGAAAGGAAGTAAAGCTGCCCAGGGCACGCTCCAAAGTCGTCACCCTCGGAGGAGGGTGCTGACCCTCGCCCGCTGCTCCGGGAGAGCTGGTCTACCGCCAAACCAGAGGGAGCTCCGGGTTTTTGGGAGACAAAATACTTGGACTCTTCCTATTAATTTCAAATTGCTGCTGATGTGACGGAGAAGCCGTCGGTGTTTATTTTCTTGTCACGCATCCGTCAGTAGTTCCTGTTGCTCTCTTTTGAATGGGTCCTGTTAATATGTTTTCTGCATATTATTCCCAAGAGTAGGGAAGCTTGTATGCAGTTTGCAGCTGCAGTATAATCTGAAGAACAGGTTACGAAGTCCTTGCTTTTCCCTCGCTTCCATCCGTTAAGCTTTGTATTTCAAAGCAGGGGTGACCCAACCAGCGAGACGGTGCCTTAGCGGGAGGGACAGGGGTGCAAACCGAGGCAGCAACGCAACGCGCCCCGGGCTGAGCAGCTGGACCAGAGGGGCGTGCAGCTCCGGGGTCGGGGCTCCGGACACCCTGTGTGTTTTGGGCACGGCATCGGGCTCCTGCCCGGCCCCGTTACTGACAGCTTGACTTTCAGACTGACCTTCTCCATTTCAAGTGGCCTGTGAGATGCTACTTAAATTCCGCAGGGGTTCGATAATGCACTTCAAGCCCTTGCTGATTAGGACGAGGGGTCTACGTGTCTGGTAATTTCTGTGGTCTCAGCTTTCAGCTTGAGATGTTGAAAAGCCGAGTCCCACCAAGCCTGTAGCTCTTGGTGTGCTTGGCAGGAAACGTGCGGGGTTAACAATTTGGTTTCGCTGTTAGGCTGGCTGTGCTCTGCGCATCACCTCTGGGCTCCTGGAGCTCCTGGGCTTGCCAGCTGAAAGGCTTTGCTGAACTTCTGAACCTTTTGCCTGGGATCGAGCCCAGGATTGGTTAAATGTCTCACGTACCAACCTTGTCCACGCAGGGTGGCTGTGCTGCACTTCAGTGAGCCTGCACGTTGGAGTAGAAATGCTGTTCTCCATCACTCTTCCTTTTAAATCAGTCTCTTGTCTCTGAATTTCCAAGAATCTTGCCTTGCCAAATCCTCACAAAAGGCATTTTCTGGCCTTTCAAACAGGAGAAGGTGACACTTTCTGTAATTTACCCTTTCTTTCCTGTTTCCCAGAACAGCGTAGTTTCCCTTTTCCCAAATTTAATTTCATTAAAACCACGTCACCCTGAATTAGGGGCTCGTTTGCAGAAGGAGCCGCGGGCCCCTCAGCCCCCCTGGGCTGGGAAGTAGGTTATTGTGGTTTCCACTCGGTGTGTGCCAGCCCGGAGCACAGAGCGGGGGATTGTCCGGGTCACTCAGAAACCTGGGCCACGGCCAAGAATAACACCCGTATCTCCTAATCCCCGATTTGTGTCGCTGCAATTGCTTCTAATATTTTCCATTGTTGTGCTCTGGGTCTCCCTGAGCTGCCCCGAGGGCTGCGCGCCGCCGGCAAACCGGGCACCGTGCGCCAGGCTGAGCTTTACTGGGACCCCGTCTAAACTTTTGAGGTGATTAAGGTGAAGGGTTTGGGGAAAACCAAACCACTCTGCGGTTTGGCCACGCGGTCAATTCTATCTAATGAGGTTGAGGCCTGAAGGAATGGTGGGAAACAAGACAGACCAGAGCGAGCAAAAACTTGAGGCTGCGGCCCTTGAAAGTCTTGGGGCAGCTGGAGTGGGGAGTCGCGGTGAAACGCTGGGTGCGGGGGCTCCCGCTGCCTTGTTGTGCGGGAGGACGCGACGGGGACGCGTCTGCGCTCGCACGGGGCGGCGTGTCCCCGGTGCCGGTACCGCAGCAGCAGCCAGACCGCGACTGGTGCGGGGTCACCGCGGTCCCCAAGGGTACGTGGCTGTGAAAAGTGACTAAAGCGTTAGATGAGAAGATAACTGGCTTTTTGAAGCAACATTTCATCGCTGTTTCATTAGTTTGGGTAGATGGGTATTTGGACTTCAACGCTACCTTTGTATTACTAAATAATCTCTTTTTTTGGAGGGGGGGATTTGAAAAATCATCAGGTCCTTAAAAGAGAGAACACGGAAACTCGCGCGTTTCAGGTCTAGTGCCTCTGAGGTGCAAAGTTTGGGGAGCTGGGTTGTGGGTGAGAAGGAGACTTGGATGGAGCTGGAGGGGCTGGCGCAGCTGCGAGGAGCCCTGTGCCCAAACCAGGGCGTTCTGGTGCTGCTGTGGTACAAGTGATGGAGCAAACGTCCTTCAGGTGGGTACGCAGCTTTGTCTAGCAGGCATGTGTGTTTTGATAGCAAGCGTGCACATTTGCAGAATGTCATATTCACCTTCCCAAAGCCTTCCTCATCGCCAGGGCTTGACTTTCACGGAGCCCCAACACAAAGAGCTGATTTGCATCTCTCCAAACTATTTTACAAATTTCTGTGCACAAAATGTCCTGCCAACGTGCCCCCAAAACGCAAACACCTCCTTGCACTGTTTCCATCTGTGATTCCTTTTTCTCAGGAATACACAATTGGTGTTTTGAGTAGGCACGTAACATTCTGTGCCAAGTATTTTGGAGCCATTTTTTGAAGCCTGCACGGGGTGCCTTTCCTCTTCAATTATAATGACACAAAATGAAATGTGTAATCACAGGCCTGCTTTTTCTGTTACTAATTAGTTACAGCTTTAGCTGGAATGGGGGGAGAAACCGGGGGCTCCCACTTGCAGATAGGAGGGAAGAGTTACAGACAGAGAGCGTGTGGAAACCTCAGCCCAGTGAACGCTGATATGATTGTTTTCAGGTGGTCCCATATCATACGTAGCTTGGCAATTTAATCACATATTATAATTATATTATTCTGGAAGGTGCTTTTCTTGATGATGAAGCAATGCTGTGCATGTGTGTGCTGCACTGGCAGAGCCGGCTGCACCAAACTGGGACCAGTTCAACCCTGGGTCTGGCGTGGGGTCACTAACCAGGACCAGCTCACACAAAGCAGCAACTCAGCTGCCCCGCGTGTGCCTTGGGGCTGGAATAACCCCCAGCTCTCCTGCGCAGGAGAAAATCATTGCACTCACTGAAGCCAAAGAGAAACCTCATCTGGCAGAGGAGCTGTGGCCCCTTCGCGAGCCGCAGGACGGCGCAGGTTGAGGTTTCGCTCGTGGTGCTGGCGAGCGCCGCGGTCGTGGCCGTGCAGGCAGCAGCCGCCACACCATCCGCCATAAATCGCAGCGTGAGCTGCTCTTGGCTCCGGCGCCTCTGTCTGCTCTCCCGCCTCCTGGGCTCTTTCTAGTAAATCTGTGCTTCTGAGCCAACAGGTTTGGGTTGCCAGGTCTGCCTTGTGTAACTTAGCTACTTGAAATAATTATGTTCTCTGGATCCGTCAGCTGGATCAATAGGACACGAGGGTCCCCGTCGCAGGTGACTGTGACACGGTTGGCAGCGTGTTCCTCCCCAGGACAAATAAGCTGTGACACGTCGGTCCCCGTGGCTGCTCTTGGCTCAGAGCTGTCCCCAGTCCGTCCCTGAGCAGGTCATCAATGGGAAATGCTGGACCAGGTACTGCCAGGACATCTCTTGCGCCACAGGGACACGTGGAACATTCTTTGCTCCCATTATCTGATTTCCCACGGCTTTTTCTGAACTGTATTCCTTGGATTTTGTTAGAGTTTGTTCAATGAAAATGAAAAGGGAGAGAAAAAGAGGAGGTGCAGGAAAATGAATGAAAGAGAGAAGCTGGCTGGCAGCACAGCTGTGTCCAGATCAGTGAACAGAGAGAAAATGTCATTGTCTGATCTTCAAGTAGACTTAAAGAGGGAGACAGGCGCTTGTTCTGCATCCTTACGCTTTGACAAAGCACAGCACACGTGACAGCATCACTCATTAACAGGAGTGCTCCTTCGGAGATGAGCATCTTCTAGCGGGGAACTTAAACATTGCCTGCATTTCGTGCGTTATGAGAAATACACCTTGCACTGCAAAAAACATCCTTGTTTGTGCGTTTCTTCAGACGATTCGGAAAGGTGGATTTCAGCAGCCTAGTGGAGCATTCCGGGGCTCCGTGTGCATTTCACGCTCGGCTGGGTGAGGACAGAGGACGGGGCTGCTGGCGCTCCGGCCCGTTTAGCTCCGTTTCATCCCGGTCCGTGCGAAGCCGCGCTGGGGTTCGTTCCTGAAAATGCCTCCAGTTCCAAAATAACTAACTCCTCTTTGTTGCCACAAGGTCTGGCGTGACCCCGCGTGAGGCGTTTTCTGGCCGTTTCACCCACTTGTCGGCTGGAAAAGCGTGATTTCATCAGCAACCCCGCAGCTCTGCTGATGTTTTCCTGTGAATTCTCATTTAGCTGCTCTTTAAGCAAAACCCTTAGACATAGCCTAAGGTATTTTACTTCCTATCCTAAATTTTGAGAGATTTGGTTCAGTGTTTAAGTATTGCATTGCCAACCAAAAGAGAGTCATCTTTCAGAAATAATTCAACAGTATTTTTATGCCTATTCAAGTTTGCTACAGGGCCGTGGGAACTTCACTGGTGAAGGGGTATTTATTGGTGGCCGTGTGACTCTGATGTGATCCGGGAATGATTCCGTCCCTCCTCCCCACAGCTGCCTGCGCTTACGGGCTTTGCTTCAATGGGGGAAACTGCGCAGAGGGGTCCTCGAAGCTCTGCCACTGCTCCTCTGGATTCCAAGGGCCTCGCTGTCAGTACGGTAAGCACTCTTTTCAGATCCTTCCTTTAATTCGGAGTTGGAAGTGGAGAGGGTAAAGAGTGAGGGATGCTCCATTTGTGGTTTTTTTTTATCGTAGCCATTGCTTTATCTGCAAAACTCCAATAATCTACTCTCTACTTTCTTTGGCCACCTAATGTTTGTGGAACTTGGATGTTTGGAAAGGAAATGCTTATCGTGACTTGCTGTGAAACACAGCTCCGTACTGTACAATAGCCTTTATTCCTGCTGCCGCTGGCCCGGGGGTTGGCTGCAGTCAGAGGAGGAAGCTGATTAAAGTTGGGTCGAACAAAGAGAGCGGGGGCGGTGGCCGGGGGAGCGGGGCTGCCGCAGCACGGGGCACACAGCGCGGCCCCGGCCGCTGCATCCCTTGCATCTTCGGCCAGGCTTTATTCTGAGGCTGCTAAGCTTTATTTAATTAACTTCCGTGCAATATACAATCTCTCTCCTGAAGATTATTGGGTTTCCTGTGTTTGGTGATCCAGAGATGGTCAGATCTGGTAAGGTGATACTCCATAGCAAACGGCTGCGAAAAGCTGGGATGGTTCTTCATGCCATGTGTGTGGCAAGAGAAAATGTGCCTTGTGCTGTTGTAGAAACACCCGCCCGTTCTTCCCCAGCTGCCCGGTCTGCTGGCACAGAGCAGTGACAAACACTCAAATTATCTTCAGGCGATACTGATTTAGAACAGCAAATTAAAGAATAAGACTTTTTGCCCACTCTTTGGTATGAATCATTAACGGGAGTCACAGCTGGGTTTATTGCAGCCAGAGGCTTCCCTTGGACTGGACTGGGACAGTGGTTTGTGCGTGACGGTTGTGAGTCCCCTGCCCCATGTTCCAGTGGTGGCACAAGTTTTCAGTTGGGCAATGAAGCAATTTCCTTGGTAATAATAAGAAAGAAAGGATTGGCACGAGCTGGGGCATCCGGACCACGAGCCGGGGCATCCGGACCATGAGCCGGGGCGTCCAGACCATGAGCCCACTGCTGCTCTCCAGCTGCGGGGCACCAAACCAGCTGCTGCTGGACATTCAGGCTCCGTTTGGCAACAACTGGCCAGACAAGAGCTGTTTGTGCATCCCTGCAGCCTCTGGCACCAGCGAGCTGGACACCCCTCCTGGGCTCATCCTGGAGATGTACCTGGTCCTGCGCTGCTGCTCAGGTTCATGTTTGCCCGTCACAGGGTTTTCTAGGAAATAAACAGCCCTTAAATTGTCCCTGCCATTTTTTTGTCACAGCTTCTCTTGTATAAATGGATAATATAACATTGGGCATCTTCCTGTGCAGAACCTGAGAGGTAAAAAACATTTTCGCATTTGGAAATGTTTAGCAACTCCCACAATTATAATTGGTTGCAGCTTTGAAAATAAAGCACGCGTTTCTGAGACCCCCAAATGTTCTTTAGAGGGGAAATGACTGGCTGGTTTTGGAGGAGAATCAAATACATCTGTAGCTCCGGTGATGTGACCCCCTTGGGTCAGGGACCCGAAGCCAGTGCTGTGGCTGTAAGGTCGGCCTTGGGACAGCTGCGGATTTGCTTTTATTTTACTGCACTGCAAAGGGGCAACGCAGCATTTTGCAAAAGCCACGGTCCTGGCCACAGAAAATGTGCTGATGGAGGATACGGGAAAATCCCAGCCACAGGCTCATCCTTCCCTTCATCTTAGTTTCTTACTGACTACCGTAAATTATTCTTTTGGTAAATATTGCTTTGGGCAGATTTATGGTGGAAATGTAATTGTCTGGATTCTCATCTCCTCTTTCACTGTCAAAATCACGCTGGCTGGTTGACTTCTGTGCCGGTCAGTCGATATTTGCGCTGGACTTTAACGAGAGGATGGGAGGCTGCTTCAGAGAAGGCAGCTTTGGGAAAAACACGTGATGTTGATCAATGGATCGTTTTTCCTCATCTGTATGAGACGATGGTACCTTCCTGAGAAACAGCTCTCCAATGGAGCTGTGTAGCGTCTGGCTGGGATGAATCTGGACGAGGCTGTTGGATGAAAACAACATGAAAACAGCCCCGAGCGAATGAAGCTGCTCCGCAGCGGTATTCCGTGGTGTCACTCGTCTTCCAGAAACCTCTCTGTCTGATCTTAATGGTATCACTTTTTCTTTTCTGGAAAGAAATACAGACGTGTTTGTTTTAAAGGCAGGACGTTCTCCGTCCTGGCCAGACTCATATCGTACCTTTCAGCATGGGATGTTTTTACTGGCCAGCCCGGAGCAGCAGCGATGCCGTGTTTACCCTGGCTGGAACAGGCGGTACCCGCGCGGGCTGGTTCCAGCGGGAGATGCCGGCCTTCCCGCCCGCCCGAGCCGCTCAACGTGGTCATATTTGGGCACTCTTCGTCTGCATTATGTCATCTTCTCAAAGGCAGAGCTCTCCATGGGCCCACAGGAGCTCCTGCGGCGCATCCAGTTTACCCGTCTGGGCTTCAACACCTTTTCCGTTGCCTCTAGCATCTTGGTGATCTCGCATCTTTTTGATCCCCTTAAGTGCTGTCAGTGTAGAGATTTATCTTCTTTTTTCCCCATGCAACTTGGCATCTTCCACCTGCTGTAAGTGGGGCTTTGCAGAGCAGCAAACCAGAGGAAGAGGTTGAGCTGAACAATGTTCTGTTTCTGTGATTATAATATCCTAATGTCTGCAGAAGCTGTTGCTGAACAGAGGAAGCAGCTGGTATGTCCAGAACTCCTTCATTATCTTCCACGTCTGGTAGATGAAAGGGTTGTAAATGGAGTGTCTGAGCTTTGGTTTGGGCTGGGACTTTAGGAGCTGCCTTCTTTGAGCTTGGGGGTAACTGACCTTTCCGTGCGGGGCCGGTTGGTGGGAGGGAGGGGTGCCGGGGAACCCAGGCACAGCTCCAGGCTGCGCTGCCTTCCCAGGGAGCCTCGGACCACCCGGCGCTCCGGGGTCCGGTTTTGGGGAGCTTGACCCCCCCGAGTGATGGCAGTGGAGCAGCTCCCAGACCTCTGCACGCCCAGGGCTCCCGTGTTCATGGCCGGGACCCTCCGGCCATGGCACAGGGAGCACAGAGGCTGTTGTTATGTCCCGTAAATCAGCTGCTCGGCCTCAGCATTAGCTTACGGAGAGCTGCCCGGCGGAGCGCATCATCTCAGCAACACTCAGGCTTTGGGGGCTCCCGGGTGGGAGCTTTGCTGTGCCGTGGGGATGGGACCCTTTCTAATTAGCCCGGCTGCGTTTTGAAGGATCAGCCAGACCAAATCTTTGGCTTTGCACTAAGGAGAGGTCAGCTGCAAGCAAGCAGGGCCCATGGTTAGTGTCTGCTTTTGCAAGGCCAGCTGAAATGGCTTTGTCACCACTTCAGGAGATCATTATTGTCTCTTTCTTTTATAGCACTGCCCTCATTTACACAATCATTTGATGTTCCCTCAGTGTTGTTTGATTCACTAATGACCCTATTACTCCTGCTAATCTCTTGGAGCTGTTCAGAAGCCTTGAGTGTGTTGGGGCACCGGCAGAGCGGTGGGAGAGACGGGTTTGCTGCAGCCTTTGGGCTGGAGGTGATTTTCAAAGGCTAATGCAGGACTGCAAAGGCCTCAAAGGTGTTGAAGTCAAAACAGGAAAGGTTTAGTCTTTGGAAGCAAAAGAAAGCACCTTGTAGTGCTTCTTAGATCCAGGAGCCAGACGCTTCCTCCCAGGATGCAGAGACATCCCCAGTGGCGTGCACGTGCGCTGGGACTTGCTTGGACTCGGGTGACATCCCTGGTCTGAGGGGACCCCGGTGCTGGCGTCAGAGTAACAGCAGCAAGATATTGTATTCGTTGTTTCATGGGTTTACAGTTCACAAGGCCGATTTAAAATCAGTTCGGGGGATTAAATAGCAGCAATTGTTCTTCAGCTGTCAGTCGATTGGAGAGAATCCACTGTTAATAATAGCCGGGCTAAATTAAGCAGAGCACTTCTCCTCCAACAGCCAAGAAGTCCGAATAGTTCTATTTACGAACAGCCTCCTGGTTCCAAGGTTTGTGCTGGGGAGGGGAGCCCAAGCACAGAGGAGGTTCCTGCGGCTCTGCATCATTACCCTGCAGCTCCACGGCATCGCCGTGCGGCTCTGCACCGTTACCCTGCAGCTCCATGGCATCGCCATGCGGCTCTGCACCGTTACCCTGCAGCTCCACGGCATTGCTGTGAGCTCTGCAGCATCACTGTGTGGCTCTGCATCATCGCCCCGTAGCACCGCCATATGGCTCCGTGGCATCGCCGTGTGGCTCGGCATCGTTGCCCTGCGGCTCTGCCGTTGGGATCGTCTCACTGTTTGGCTCAGGAAGGCAGCAGAACAAGGGCGGCTTGTGCAGGGCTCTGCTCCGTCCTGCGCTATCTGCTTGTCCATCAGCCAAGCGTTAGGTATTTAATAGCTGGCAACCAGGTAGCGCCAAACTCTTTGAAAAAGTTAGCGAGAGGAAACAAGCCAAAGCTATGTAGGGGTTTATTCAGTTGAAGAAAAAAACCTCTTTTGTGAAGTGAGTTTTGAAGAAAAGAGACAATGTGCTGGTGCTGAGGGAACACTGAGGTTGTACCTGCGAAACGAGGCTCCTGGCGCGTCCCTCCGCGCGGTGCCCGGGGCCGCAGGGGCCATCGCCGGCTCCCTGGCATGGCCCCGCTTTTACAAATCTGGACGTAAATGCAGAGCAATTGATGAATAAATTCATATGATTTCAGTTTCTAAAGGTTAACTGGAGTACAGCAAACAGCCTTTTGGATGTGCACTATCACGGTTAATGTTGTGCAGTTTCATCGATGAGTGATGGAGCATACCATGGGCAAAAGTATTACTGACACGTTTATTTAAGGGAACATGATAGGAGTGAAAAAGAGCTGCGAGTTTAAGAGACTAAAATCTTAGGGGCTTTAGTGAGTTCGAAATACAGCTTGCTTTGTTCTTTTCAAGCTTTTCTTGTGTTGAAGGATTTTGTTATCATTTAAAAGACGTGATTATATTGGGTGTAAGAAAATGCATGGCATGAAATGCTTTAGATGAGTTGTAGCCTTCTGCTTAGTTATTGGCAAATAAATGAAAGCGGAATCCTGTTGGTGACATTGCGCTGTGAAATTTTCATATAGATCTTTACTGCTCCTCAAGGGGTAAGAAAAGCTTGGAATGAAGTGGCTTATTGTGCCACCTGGAGAAGACCAAACCTACACTTTGTTTGCAGGGATTTGTAGCTCGGGCCAAGTCATGCGGAGTGCTGGACGCCATCCTCAAAGCGATGCGCCCTTCCGCTTTAGCCAGGATTGAAACTCCTCCGCACCTCCCGTGATCTCCTGCTGAATTATTGCGGTGCCCGTGCCATGGTGGAGTGTCAGCCCCGTTCTAATCTCCCGGCGCGGATCTCTGCGGGCGTTCGCCGCCGGCTGTGACCAATTCAACAGGGTTGTGTCCGCAGAACCTCAGCGACTCGCCGAGTTGAGCTGGGGCTCCGCAGAGCTTTACATCTTGGAGAGCTGTGTAGCCGACCCTAAGCATTTTCTTCTCGTAAACCATCTGCTGAAAGTCAGACTGTGAGCACGGAGGTGAGTCAAGGGATATTTTTATAGGAGAACAGATTATTTTCCAAGCAATGAAAACATACTCCAGTCTAAAAATGGACCACTGGGATCCCATCGTGTGATTGGGAATAAGAAGAATTTGATATGTGAATGCCAAGTAGACTGAATTAATGCTGAATCCTTGGACCATTACGGGAGAGGAGGAACCATCCCAAGCTCACAACTGCTCGCCCAACTGGCTGGTTTCTTGGAAGGAGAAGGACGATGACAAAGCCGCAGCCGGTCTGGTCTGCGCAGAGGAGCCGTTCCTGCCCCAGATGTTCCTGTGCCCTTTGTCCTGGGGCTGCTTTGTGTCATGGAAGAGAAACGACAGAGAAATGCCCCATGATCTTCCCTTGTTTTCTGGGGATCTGCTGAAAGCCAGCGCGGTGGGGATCCCCACTGGCCGTGGGCACGAGGGAGCGGGTTCCAGCGCAGTGGATGGCTTCGCGGATGCCATGGGGAGGGAAGACCGAAGCAGAGGAGATGAGCATTGCTGCAAACCTTCCTGGAACTTGTAGAATTAATTTATGCTTATATACATAGTACGGTCTGTAATAAATCGTCAGTATGTTACGCTTTCAGTTTCTGGGTTTGGAAAGGTTGGAGAAAACATATTTTCTATTCATTATGTGCTGCCTTCTCCAAGGCATCTTTTCAAAGCAGTGTTCCCTAGCAGCTGGTAACACCTTTTAACCAGCTCCTTATCTCCACCTCAGCCACAGGTTTTCCTTTAATTTTTGCTTCGTTTGTTGCGTTGCTGTCTGTTTCCTCTCCTTTGCCATATGGTCTCAGTTCTGCGGTACAATTTGTGTAATAACACAAGAAACAAACATACGTTGAGATTCCAGTCATTACTAATGCTTTTTTTCCCTAGGAAGATGCCCGGACGATTCCTGCTCCAGAAGTTTAATTAGTGAGGGGTTTGTGAGAGAGGGAGGACACTTTCTGTGCCTCCTTGATCCAAGTTCAAGTGCTTGTGCATTCCTGCGTGCAGTGCAGCTTTTGACCTGGGCTGAAGTTCCCTGTTCTGTGCAGCCTTCAGCCAAACCAAGTCTGATAGCGGAGGAGAAGGAAAATCTCCCTCTGACAACCCCCACAAGCACATCAAGCAAAGGAGTTTGTTATACTCGCTTTTTACTGCCAGGTATGTTACAAAACTCACGTGAAAAATGAAAACGGGAATCCTCCTCCCGCGATTGCGGCACCAGGTTCAAAGTACAAGTTCAAGGGAGTTTGCGGCTCTTGTGGCTGCAGTACTCCGCTTGTGTTCGCTGATGGCAGCCGTGTTCTGGTTTAACGTTCATAATTTACTGCTCATGTATGTGTGTGCTGGTCTGTGAACACGGGGCCCCCCGGCAGGAGGGCGCAGGCAGCCCTGGTTCCCCAGTCCCAGCCCGGCTTCGTTTTATGGGACTTTCTTTCCCGTGGTTCAGCCTTCACACACAGGCACGTGCTGTGTATGGCCGTGCCGACGGTTCTTCTTTCCATAATTCAATGTTCGTGGGGCCTCTGTAACCCCTTTACGTTCCTGTTGGCTGCAAGGACACCTGCTAGACCCCCAGTCCCTGTAAACCAGCCAAAACAACTGGTTTGGAGGCCAACAGGTGTTTCTAGTTTGCCGTATGTGAGTGCATATTAACCGTCTGTCTTCCTGCCTCCCCAGGCAAATTAAAGCAGGGTTGGATCTGGAAAGGCTGGACCCTGGAGCTGCTCGCTGGGGTCGTGCGCTTGTGTTTGACTTTCCATTTATTCCGGAACGCCAGCCGGCATGCGGCAGCTTCAGGACGTGGTCGTCGCTGTTGGCTTCGTGCCGCGAACAGCCGCGCGGGTCGGCGGCCGGGCTGGCCCATCGCCCGTGGCCATCGGGAGTTTTGCGTGGTTTTGATGTTTATCACCCTCCTAAGTGCATCCTCCTTTCTCGGGTGCTTTTCAGCCTCTCAAAGAAATCTTGTAGGTGGCAGAGACTTAAAAATTCCATCACTGGTTTGAGGGGACCGTGCTGCAGCCGGGCTGTGCTGACATGTGAGCGCTGACAACGAAGAGGTAGAATAGCCCATGTTTGTGGATTAAAACAGGGAGTATTTCTTTTTAGAGATTTAAGTGGCTGGCTTAAAGGCTGCACAGATCATTGCCAGGGTCCAGAGCAGCTCTTGGCTCCTCTCGCCAGGAGCTGTTTTCAATCAGTGCTAATGGAAGTCACTTATTCATGGTCCTCATCTGATCCGCGGAGATCGAAGGGCCCAAGTACGCAGTCCTGGGTACGAAGCGCAAGCGACCGGTTGGACGCCGCTTCCTTGGCTGGTTTAATACAGTGTGCGGTGGATAAAGGGGGTGGGTGGGTTTTAAACTGTTCAAGAGAATCCAGGGAATATCGTTCCTTTCCTCAGCATAGCCCTGGGTTTCATGAGGCATCTTGGGTTCCAGGACAGCAGATGCTGAGATAATGGATGCCAGATGGATGTCATTAGAGGATACCTCTTTTTACCAGCTGCAAATCGTCCATCACTTCCTCTGCTGTACATTTTCATCATGAGAAGCTTGAATTCCCACAATTTACTGATATCGCAGATGTTATCAGGCTTCTCTTAAACTGATAAGTAATGGGGTTGTGCAGCCCAAACCCATCACATGTGGAAAAGCCAAGTGATGTATTTTGATTTCTATTTGTTCAGGAGCTTAGTTATGATTCACTCTGATAAACTTGCCTGGAAAATTATATTCTGCATTTAACTTGTAAGACGAATCCCTAGAAAACTCCAAGGATTTAAGTGAAAGGATGCCAGAGATGTTTTTGTGCTTATGTGAGAACAAGACATGGCTTTTCACTTTACGGCCTCTGGTGTAACAGGATACACTCTTTAAAAATGTACATTTTCATTAAGAAGAGAACATCAAGCCATGCAAACAGTATGAACGCAGAATGCATCATGGCATATTTAGGGATAAATTCATTATGAAAATATTCATGCGCAGGCTTTTAATCAGAAGAAATCTGAGGTTTCTGTGATGTTTCATATGCGGTGATTGATACATGTCCGTAGTACACTTATTTATTTCTGTGAATATACCATTTTCCAAGTGTTTTGAGATTCATTCCTTGGTGCAGTCGAGAGCCGCAGGAGATAAGGAGAAGGGCTCTGGAAAGCGTTGGGACGTGTCTGTGCCGCCATCGCCGTGCCGCAGCGCCTTTCTCGTGCCGCGTGCGGGGTTTGGCCTGGTTTGGGGTGACAGCAGAGAGCGGCGAGGCTCGAGACGTGCCGGGGAAACAGAGGTAGAAAGTGGCTTTTGGGAAGCAGCACATCAGGCAATTCTTCTGGTTTGAAATGATTTAGGCATCATCCCCCTCCACTGCGGTCTGGGAAACTGCCCCGAATTGCACCGCAGAATAGTTCTAGCAAATAAATACATTTCTGCCTTCCTTTTCCCAGTTGCTCAGGATCTCACCTCATTAATAGTGAGGATTTTGGAATGTCAGCCATCCGGAGTATCTGGCTACCAGAGCTCTACAATAGGTCTCTGTGGCAGGCTGAGCTCGGCTCCGCATGGAGTGCTGGTTTCTCTAATTCTGATCATCTGCACAGTGCTGGGAGCAAACGGCTCGAACTTCAACCACTGCTGCTTCAGGACGGCGAATTTCAAGTTTGAAACATACATTTGTGGGGTTTGGTTTGTTTGGTTTTGGTTTTTTCACTTGTGAATTTAACAAGTAGCAATGACCCTTTCATTGGAGACAAAAGGACGTGTGTATAGATGTCGTCTGTGGCTTGGCAGTAAACTTGCTGAGGGCGACATAAAACGTGCTCATTAGATGTTCTTTAAACAGCATTGCTTTTTGTTTTCAGAAGCATTGTGGTGTTTCATCCCACCATTAATTGCCTAATACCAATTATGGCATAAACAGGCCACTTGCTATTAGAACTTTTTCAATTTATTTTTCAGAGTTTTTACTCTCAATACCTGTTATGTCTATGGGAACACGAGTGGCTTTTGTAGTGAAATATAACAAACAAGGTCAGTAATCGATAGTTTTACATAGACCATCCTGTACTATAAATGTTACCGCAGCTCTTGAGAACTTTACAAAATGCTCCCCCTTGGGTGCATTGAACTTAATTATATGGTGACAAAGAGACTGGGAGGAGATGATTTTCCCAGGGACTTCCCAGTTCTTTAGAATAGGACACGTACCGCCCGTTGCACACTGAGAAATTATTGTTGAGTTATTAAGATATTAAGCTTCCATTGGATATTTCTGTCTGTATTCTGTTTATGGATTAATTTGCATTATTTGTACTTGTGCACAATAACATCTTAAAGATGATCACCATCAAACACGTTTTCAGGACAGCACTGTGTGACAGCACGTGGTTCTGCTTTCTGCTTTGTTGATAAGCAAAGGGCGTTATGTCGTTCGCATTGTTAGGAGCAGACACAGGTTTGTGGCTGTTATATCAGACTGTATCCTCCTTCTTGTGGGGACAGACCAAATCCAATATCCAAAAATGTACAAAAAGCCTCAGGTTGTTACAGGTGTCTGTTAGGACGCTTCTCTTGAATTTTCCGGTGACTCTGGGCATGGTGTGCGTGATGACACCCGGAACTTTGCTGAATTACAGGTGCACCTAGTTTATTAACAGAAGACGTTTTTCTTGAAGCGCACTCAACCTCACTCATTTTGCACCACTCTTGTGAACGGGTGTATTTCACCGCTGTCCGCAGAGGCGAAAAGGAATTGTCGGAGTACTATAGGTCAGGAATAGTTGTGTTGGAGTCAATGATTTGTGCCTTTTTTCAATGAGAGGAGAACTTTGATTCCTTTATCCTGCTCGGTCTCCTGCTCAACTGCAAGGGTGAGGAACAAGTGCGGGTACTGGTTTCATGGTCCATCATCTCAGATGGTGGCACTAAGTCCGGCTTAGCCCGTCTGCGTTGCTTTGGGAGCAGGGGGTGTAACTGGGGCCTGCTCAGAGAAACGGGCTGAGTGCGGTGGGGACGCAGCTGGAGATCAGCAGAGCTTCACCCTGGCACCACTTCCCTGCGAGAAGCAATTAATAGCAGGACAAAACCGCCGCCGCCGTTCGCACCTTCGGACACTCGGCCTTGGCAGACGCCTCCGTGATCTCATGGCTGAGGTCACTTCAAAGATCTGGAAACTCTGAAGGAAGCCTCTCCAGCCTCTGGGTAAGGGGAACAGGGTTCTTTCCCAGGAGAGCCATCTTCCTGTCTTTGCATGAAATGCACTTTTGGCCATACGGTCGGAAAAAAACATAAAAATCATCAAACGCCAGCCCGTTCGTTGAGCTCCCGAAGGGAAGCTTGGAAAGCCCGCCAAGCGCCGTATACTTTTATATTGCATCCATTATATAATGTGTCAAAGAAGAATTCTCTCCACTATAGAGAGGTATTTACAGTCCGTCAGGTTTTATGGCAGGCGGTCTGAGGCTGCTCTCACCCCGACCAGTGGGGCTGTTGCCTCTGGAGCAGGAGCAGCTCTGCAGAGCAGGAGGGTCGCCCTGGAGGGTGTCACCCCACGCCGCTGTGTCCCACGGACCCCTGGGGGACAGATGGGGGACTTGCCAAAAGCACGATGAATCGGGCACGGCAGCGGAGGGCGCGGCTGGAACCAGTGACGGGCACAGGGACGGGCAGGACGGGGAGAACCCCTGGTGGGGTGGGCTGGGGTCTGGCTGAGCCTCCCAATGGGCTGATGGAATAGGGAATCGGACATCAATAGTAAATGTGCGTGTGTTGAGCGGAGTAAGAATATTTGATGCAAATCTTTGAGCGCTCAGTATAATCCATAGAAAGACATTGAGTTCATAGGTGGGTAAGTGCGTAAGGGTGAGAATCTGGTCAGGAACTTCTGAGAGATGGAAAATTAACAAAGCCCAGCAGATTAAAAAAGAAGCCCCCCCGCGCATGGATCTTGTCTGTGAGTTCTGCTTTGCTGACAAACTTTTCAAACAGGTTTGGTGGGAAGCAGCAAAGCTGCGGCACTGAGGTGACGGTGCCACGGCCGCCTCTTGGCTCGTCACGTTGGCAGCTTTTCAGAGAAACGATTGAAGATGTTTTCCTTCCACGCCAACTCAGCCATGCAGAAGGGTCTGCAGGACCCAGGCCCTTCTGCTGCTGCTGCACCTAAACTGCTTGTGCTTTAGTACTAGACAAGCCATGTCCCCCTCTTTGCTTTAGAGTGTTGGGAGGGCTTGTGATGGGAATAATATTATGTAAAATTTATTAAACGAGTTGTGTTATAATGGCTATAAACCAGAGACATCTCAGGACATCACAGCTTCTTTCCCAGTGCAGCTGTTTCAATGAAGATACGCTATGGCACCTTGATTTTTAGAAGATAATTATACAAAGTTCCACCTTCAAAGTGTTTTAATTCAGCTCAGTGCTGCCAGTGGCCTTTTCTGAGCAACTTGGGTTTGGTAAACTCCATTGTGGCCAGTGGGAGGAGACAGAGCATCTCTGCTCGGAGTGGAACCCAGGGCTCGGTCTGTCCTTCCCCTGCGCTGAAATTCTTCTTGAAGAGCTGCAGGGCTAGCCCTTTGGAATTAGGTAAAAGTTATTTCATGCACTTTTAATCCGTATCAACGCTATTTGTGAATATGCAGATAGCCGGGGTGATTTGTGTGGTCTGGAGTGCACGTAACTGTTACGGGTCATCAGAACAACTGTACCAAGATGTTCCTTTTTCAGTTGGGGGTCACGTTCGCTGCCCCGACTCCGCAGAGCTTGGCTGCTGTGTGTGCTTCTGAGCTGGGAAATGACTGTGTCGCGCCATGGGGAGGTTGCTGGGCATGCTGGAGAGGGGCAGCCATTGTTCGGGGCAAAGCCAGATGCTGTGGACTGGGGCCTCTTGGCATTTCTGCTTCCTTCAGGCCTTTTTACAACATGTTGTAAAGTCGCCTGACAATAGGCTGTGAATATTAATGGTCTCTTAGCCCAAAGGCAGATGGTAAAGTGGGGGTTTTTGTTATCAGTTTAAGTGGCTGGTTTCTTTCATGTGCAAGTGTATAACCTCCATAAATAAAATAACAGATGTGCTTGAATTCTGTTTTCCTTAAAATCACTTGGAGATTCTCATAAAGAACGGGAGCACCTACTGCTATGGGTATTTTATTTCAAGCCGTTCCTCACAAAATGTGTCCAAGTGAGTTTGTGAGAGCTGGAGCGGAGCAGCCGGGCTGGTGCAGGATGAGGCTCAGAACTCGTCAGGTAAAGCCAGGCTTACCTGTAGTGCCAAATCCCGTTGATGTGTTTTAAAGGGCATTTCTGAGCCGCCACAGGCGGAAGCGCCCGCGGGCTGGGACGCAGGTGAGCGGGCGCCACGCCGCTGCAGGGACGCGGGGAGGGCGCTGAGTCGCTGCCCTCTGGTGCTGGGAGGGATTTGGACTCAGCTGGGGACTGAGAGCAGATTTGAAACCACTCTTGCACAGGTGCGAGCCTGGAGTAGCACTATGGAATTCTTCCAAAGGGTTTGAATTCAGTTTTACAAGAAACACGGCCGTTAGTTGGGTGTGATTGAACTGCTGTAAAAAGTCGAAGTATTCCTCTGCAAAGCTGCTTAAAAATGTGGATGGAGTAAAAAAAAAAAAACAAGTGATATATTCCTTTTCATATGGCAGCCCTGCCACTTCAGATGTCAGGGGTTTCTTTGAGTGTTGGAAGGTCCGGCTGTATCTGGGAAGGACTGTACGTTTCGGTGGTGACTTTGTCATAGGACCCTTGCAGTTATTTTCGGTGCTCGGGCTCGGCACAGGCAGGCAGACAATCGCTAAAGAGAGCAAGGGTGGATATAAACGACTACAATGCTGTAAAACCTGCAGCGGTCGCTGCTCAGGGGGAGCACAGAGCCAGGGGAGCAGCTGGGGCTGCGGCCTGAAGGGAACCGTGTTGGGCTGAGCCGCGCCACAGGAGCTGCTGGGGCCAGGTGCTCTGTGCGTTATTTGGGAAACAAGCAGAAAACAGAACAGATTTACCGCTACATTGCATATATACCTTTTCTCTAATCAGCCTCTGATTCCTGCCTGCCTTTAATTCCGCAGGGATGTGAATTATCTGAAGTTGAGTGGGTTTCAAATGAGCACAGATTATCTGGAAAAATCTGTTATATGCATGAAAGTTCAGTACAATATTATCTGTTCCTATGTCTTTCTTAAAAAATAAAAAGCAATCATGTATTTTACAGATTAATTGAAATCAAGTTTTAGCAGAAATCGGGCAAGAAGTTTCACAATTAATCTATTTGCATTTCCACGGCACTTCAGTGATGTGCGAATGCGATGGAGGACGGGAAGAAGCCTTTTACGGGGACCAGAGCTCCGTGACGTCCGCTGTGCGTGACCTTGGAAACCAAGTGTAGGTGGAGCCTGTGGCAGCGATCAAGGCGACCCACACTTGGTTTCAAGGGTCCGCAGGGCAGCCTGGGGCACGTCCTCTGCTCCGGTGCCACAACCGCAACGGCAGAGCCTGAAACGACGGCCTCTCGCTGCCGAGCTCCGATTCTTGACATTGACTTTTTGCCTTGAGAAATCATCCAATGCAGGTGACAAGTTACGATTCCCAGGTGATAATAACTATAGAAGTGACCTGGACACGGAAAGTGCATCCGAGTAAGCAGAATGATCCCACGCGGTCCTGCCCCCATCACCTCTCCAGCAACTTATATCACAACCCCAAACATTTATGGGTGATTGTGCACCTGCCGTCGCGTTTCCAAGCTCCGACCAGGCTGTTTGTGGTCATTTCATACCGTGCCGTTGAGCCACATGCAACTTTGCGCTCTTTTCTTCCCCAAGATTGTCTTGTATAAATAATATAGACAGCCAGCGGTGATGCCGGAGCTTGTGGTGAGTCGGGGGATGAGGAGGGCCCTTCGTTTTATTTATGGATCCTGCGTTTCAGGCAGGGAGGAAGGAAGTTCCATAATGCTTTGATAAGTACGGGCTCTAAGAAACCAAAGTGGTGTTTGCAGAGCCCAACCACAATGCTTGTTTTTACAAAACGTGGAGGCAAAAATAACTCCAGCTCGTGCTGTGTCCTTCTGGGGAAACTCGGGGCTTACGGGGAGGCTGCCGAGATCGTGTCCGTTTAAAAGATTAAAGAGAACTTTGTATAAAAGCTGTGGTTAAAAAATAATAGCAATAAAAAGCCCTTCAAATATACCAGACTTGGGCTGCATCCCAGCAAAGCTACAGAGCTAACAGGAAAACAAGGCTGGGGGTGGCGATTCCTCTGTTCTCACCTGGTGATTAGTCAATCACCCTATTTAACAGGTAATTTGAGAAAGGTGCTCTGTGTTCCCTAAAGGTCTGTCCCACACCCCTGAGGTGGAGAGAGATCTCTGGTCTTGGTAGGCTAATGTGACTTAGGCAGACTTGACTTACAAAAATTAGTAGAAAATGTGTATTATGTCGATATTTTAATTTTTTTTCAACCTTTTAGTTTAGGCTTCTCTGTATTAATGTTATTCAGGTAATTTGTGTAGGTTTATTTAGAGAAATCGCAGTGAAAGGTGTAATAGTTCTACCCACTGATTTAAGACAAGAAAGTAAAACTTCTAAACCGGCAGATTTTTAACGCAACAAAATCTTGTCTTCTCATTCTCACAAACAAGATGGGCATTGTGAATGAATGTATTCTTATCCGTGTGAGTGGATATATAATGAATATATTCTTATCCATGTGAGTGGATATATAATGAATGTATTCCTATCTATGTGAGTGGATATATAACGAATATATTCTTATCCATGTGAGTGGATATATAATGAATATATTCCTATCCATGTGAGTGCCAGTGACCCCCCAGGCTGGGAATCTTTTGGGTAGTGACATCTGAAGTGTCTGAGCGTGTAACGAAGGGGCTGGTTTTGCACTGGTTGATGTTGTTGCTGGTGCTGGAAAGTCAACACCAGGAAGACAACGTGTAATAAAAGCAGACGGTTTGGCTCCCACGCGGTGTCCCCTGAGCTGCCCCCTCTCTGTTGCAGATGTGGACGAGTGCGCGGTGGGGAACGGCGGCTGCCAGGCCCGGTGCCACAACACCCCGGGCAGCTTCCACTGCTCGTGCGCGGCGGGACGGCGGCTGGAGCGGGACGGGAGGACGTGCCGAGGTAGGGACGGGGCACCGGCAGCGCGGAGGAGATGCTCTCGGGTCTCCCCTCGCCTCTCTGGTATCTCGCATGGTTCTGGTGTCCTTCAGCCATCCAGCGTGCTCCCTTTCTGCTGCACGCTTAGAGCTGGAGATGACAGTTGGAGAAGGAAAGCCTGACATGGGTTAAAGTGAACTTCTTCAGGCTGGACATAAGAGGAAATTGTTGCCCTGAGGGTGGTGAGAGCCTGTCCCTGGTACCCAGAGAGGTGGTGGGTGAACCATCCCTGGGTTATCACAGGCCAGGCTGGACGGGGCTTTGAGCAACCTGAGCTGGTGAAGATGTCCCTTCCATGGCAGGTTGGACTGGGGGAGCTTGGAAGATCCTCCAACCCAAACTTTTCTGGGTTTCTAAGTTTTCATGGCGAGATGTTGGCCCTGTTGAAGTCGATGGTGTCTATTTTATTGCTTTGAAAGAGATGAGGTTTCTCCTTTGGAGTCTACATCATCACATCATTTCCTGTCTCCCACTTTAAATCTCCTGCTTTCAAACTGAAGTGGAAGAGAACACAAGATTTTGTGTTTGTAAAGGGAGAGCACTAGCTGGGGTTGGTGTTGGTGTGGTACCCGGAGCCAGTCCCACGTCCTGCGGCCGCTTCAGCTCCTGCGGCTTCACCCTGTGCTGTTGTGCTGGGCAGGTTCCCCATCCGGGGCGTTATCATCTGGGCAAGCGCTGCGTGTTCGAGCCGCCTGGAGCCCAGAGTCGGAAAAATGCAAACAGCTATTTGCTTATCAGAGCCAAGAGCAAGACATGCTTGGCTTCAGCTCTTTTGGTTTGTTTTTGAGAATATTGCAGCTGCAGGATTCACAATAGCAGAGAAAGGCGCCTTTGCTGGGCTCCTGCACCCGGGAACCTGAAATGCAGGTATCGTATTTGTAGTGCAACATTATATTTGTAGTGCGACAGGATATTCTCTTGATTGCTTAGGATGGGCATGATTTTGTGATGGAGTTTTCACATATTTTCAGCACTGGTTTGCTTAGCTGAAGTCCAAAAGTATTTGGAATAATTAACAAGGATTGCTGACAAACCGGGAAAGAGTCATTTCTGTGGCTATCGGTTCGGACAGTAAAGAATTCTGCAGAAAAATGTCGCTTTCTTGCCAATCTGGTACATTTGTCTTGTTTTGTTGAAAATAACTGAAAAGTATTTCCTGGCTCTGCACCACTGCAGGGATGTGTGAAATAAACAGCTCTGCCCTTATCTTAGCCAAGCTGAAATATTTCAGTTTCCCCGCATTCCCCTGCCGAGGATCAGCTTCGCAATGATTAAGAGCTTCGGGATTTTGGTGCAAACAAACAATCCTTGGTTTTTTTAGGGTAGACAGTGTGAATCCCTTCGCACATAATGATTTGTAATTAGCTGTGCCCACAGTGCCCCTTCTCCCCCTGTCATGGCACTGGGGTGGTGACCCCTGCTTGGCCTGGTACCTGAATGCTAATGCATAGGATTAGATCCGGTTTTGTACCAACAGGGCAGTTTAGAAAAGGCAGAAGGCACTGATTGATGTTTACAGTTTGGAAAATATTCCACTTTCCTGGATCAAAGTCCGGATGAAGCCCGAGTAAAACAGCCTGGGCTCCAGAACAGGAGGTGAGGTGTTTGGAGCCCCGTGTGGGACGGGAGCCTTGGGGAGCGGGATGAGTTTTCCTGCTTGCTGGGGTGGCCAGAGCAGTGAGTGGGCTCACTGTGCCTCACCCTGTGCCTGGATTCCTGCTCCGGTGGCGTCAGGCCGGTCTCCTCGGGGTCCTCCGCTGTGCAGCATCTGCTGAACAAATAGCTGTGCAGTAACATCAGCAGGATGCTTTGTGTGCAGAGGCAGAAAACTACTGGGACCCAGGGGTTGCTTCTGAAGTAGGACATTTTTTGAAGAAAAAACTGTAACCTTGGCTATGTGCGGACTTCCCACCCTGTCCCTCCCGCCCCGCTCAGAAGCAGAAGGATGCTCAGGGACAGCTGCTGCTTTTCCTGCCCAGGGTTGGATAAAGTCACGTCGATTCACCCTCAGCTCAGGTTTAAGTTGTGTCCCAGGGAAAGGGGCTGGTTTCTGCAGGGGCACTAAGTCACCCTTCACCTTCCACTTGCTTGTCTTGCTGTAGGAGGTTTTGCAGAAAACCGGGGCCCTGGCGCACACTTTTGGAAGAGCGGGAGCTCGGCCAAGCGTGTAGTGGATGGAGCTCTTTGTGAAGTGTCAGAAGAAACTTGGTTCAGGGCTTGGGTGATTTTTGGATGAAGATTCTAGAACTCATATTTACCTAAGCTGGTTGACCTGTGTGTGTGCAGGGACGGATTAACTGCAGGACTTAGCACACTGTTGAACTGTGAAGTGCCACATCGTCAGCTGCAATTTGTTTGAGCTCTTACGAGAATTTATTAATGCTGAGACTGAGCCTGAATGAAATTCCATGAGGGTTACGGGCTGGGTGCAGCTCGGGCCCCGTTTAAAGAACCGCTTTGGACGCCGATGCTCGCCTAGCTAATTCCATAGGAAGCAGTAACGATTTGCTGCTGATTGTAACGTGTTACCGTACTCAGACCAACTCTTAGTACTTAATCAGCTGAAGTAAATTAGGTGACAAGGAAGCTCGAGCTGGCTCAGACCTGGCCAAGCATAACTTATGACATAAGCAGGAGTCAGTTTATGTTCGAGCCTGATGGACTTTTGATACACGTGTTATACCACAGAGCCCTTTGGAAAAGGCTGAGCCTCTCATCGTTACTTTTATATTTT
The DNA here is from genome assembly GCF_036013475.1 of Columba livia. NCBI lineage: Eukaryota > Metazoa > Chordata > Aves > Columbiformes > Columbidae > Columba > Columba livia. The sequence goes on from NC_088622.1 coordinate 803,769, forward strand.
TAGCAGTCTCAGAAAATACGAGCTTGAACAGGTTTGTCACATAATTTGCTGAGCACCGTGGCTGTGCTGGCGTTCATTTCTGCAGGGCAAGCAGCACGGGCTCCGCGCTGGAGCTGCCTGAGCCCAGGTAGGAGGAAATTCCAGGTCCTGGACCAGTGGAAAGGTCCCTTCGGTCGGTGCTTGTGGAGTCACTTGGGGAACTGCGCTCGCTGTGATTCATCTGCATTCCAGGCAAGGCTAATTTAATATAGACAGTGTCTTACTGACATGACTGAACTGAGGAAGTCAGCCTGAACCATTTTTCATCGTTCTGTGGCAACATTCATTTTTGCGTGTCAACACTGCTGGAAGCATTTACAGAACCAGTGTCAACACTAGCCATGCGAATGGCTGCGGTGCCGCTGCTCGGGGGACTGTTCCCCAGGAACCCAGCGGGGCCAGCGCTGAACATTTGCAGTGCCTGGCAGTGTGTTATTTTTGAATGGGTGAAGTATTTGGTAGATCTAGAAGCGGCTCGTGGCGGGATGGCGCCGGGGTGCGCTGCAAAGCGACGGCACGGGGCAGGCGGCTCGTCGCGGGTTTGGGGAGCGCAGGTGAAACTCGTGTTGCCCCTCAGTAAAACCCCAGCGGTTCCCTCCTCCTGCCCCTCTGCTGCCCCGTGTCTTCTCCCCCATGCTGAGCGTGTCCCCGGGGGCTCTGGGACACCCACGAGAGGCAGAAGCCGCGTGTTGAGCAGCTGCGGGCTGTGGCACAGCAGCGCTTTGTGCTGCTTTTCCCTCTGCAGCCCCCTTGTCAAAATGAGCAGCATCTTTTAGAAAGGTTACGTTTTCTTTCCACAAAGTAATTGACAAATTTTTGGGTCGGATATTTTTGTTAAACTATTAACGAGAAGCATGTGGGCCGTTGCAATGGGTGAATATTAAGATGAGCTGAAGCAGTGAGGAAGCTTCTCTGGCTTGGATGGATCTGCAAAGGGCACTCGTGACCAGAGCCCACCTTCCTTTGGAAACCGCTGCAGCAATAGCCTTAAATTGCTATTTTCTTCCTGGATTCAGCTTTTCTCTGTGTTTCAGAATTTTTCATGGAATGCTATTCATTGCAGCCTAAACCACAAGTTTTAATTTGGAATTTTACTACAGCCAAATAATGCTGCTAAAACCTCTCAAAGTAGCAGGCCCGGCTCTCCCCCGGCTCAACCCTGCGAGCACATTGTTTCAAAACATTCCAGAAAGTTAAATGAGGGTTTTGGGCTTGCCTCTGGAAAATCCAATAAGCTATTCTTACTTGTTTAATGAAAAAGGTGAAATAGAGTCCTAGGCTCTGTCTTACAGGAGCTGGTAACGCTGTGGTTTTCATTGGAGCGGGCGCAGTGGCTGTTCCTCATTTGAGCTTAAATTTGTTGATGAAGTTTTTTCTTTAAACTATTTTAAGCAAAGCCCAGTGAAGGTTGAAGGGGGAGCTCTCTTTCCAATACCAGTTAAGCCCTCACAGGGCCCTTGGTTTTTTGTTGAGGAGCTGGATTTTCCCAGCCTGCGCACACAACCTCACGCGTGGCCCCGCACTGGCCCCTCGCCCCGGTCCCTGGCCCGGGATGGGCTCGGTGCCCGGTTCCTCTGGCCCAGGATGGGCTTGGTGCCCGGTTCCTCTGGCCTGGGGTGGGCTCGGTGCCCAGTTCTTCTCGCCCGCTGTCTCCCCAGCACCCGTGGCTGAGCTCCCTGGGCAGAGCGATGCAGCAGCGGGTGCCGGGGACACCTGGCGTCGCTGACTGCTTTTGGCTGCTTCCTAGGCAGATTTTGGGCAAATACACGTCTGTAATTTATGGTGAAGGTTCTTCCCGAGCTTTGCCCGCGTCCGCAGGGGCTGTGCAGCCAGACGGGCAGCAGCTCCCTCGCCTCTGAGCGTCCCGTCGTTCCCCGTGAGCGTCCCACGGGAGCATCAGCGTGCTGCTGCTGCAGGATCCGTGTGTCCGTCTGTCCGCCCCGGCAGCATCCCGGGCGCTTTGCCCCCCGCTGCCCAGGGGTGCCTAAGCCCGGGCTGGGGGGAGCGGAGCCCCGTTCCCTCCTTCCCCTCCCGGGGGCGGCAGCAGCCGCAGCGCAGCCCCGGCTCCCCCGGCCCCGCTCCGCGGGATGCGCCGCGTCGGGGGCGGGAGCGGGACCCGGCCGGGGGCGGGAGCGCTCCGGGCTGGGCTTTACCTGCGGGGCGGGCAGAGCCGCTCCCCGCCCGCCCTTCCCTCGGCTTTTCGGCTTCTTTGCCTTTTTTTTAGTGATTACTTGTTTCCCGGCGCCGCTCCGGCTCCCGTTCGCTGCGGGACTCCGCGATTTGCGGGGTTGAGGTTTTTTCGGTCCGAACGCCTGTTGGTTTCCCAGCATGGGACGGGAGCGGGGGCACTTGTGGAGGCTGCTGTGGTGCTTCGGGTTTTGGGGCGGCATCCCGGGGGCCGCTGGCAATCACTACCCCTTCCTCTGGAGAAGCTGCTACCCCTGTTACCTGGGCCGGGCGGGGTTCGGAGCCGAGCTGAGGGCAGGTATGTCACCGGGCTGGGGACATCGCGGGGTCCTGAGAGGTTCTGCTGCTGTGGAGAGAGATAAACGAGCTGCCGGGTGGAAGTCCCGGGCTGGCAGGAGCTACGGTCACAAACCAGTGACCTGTACTTGTATCGTCACTTTGCATTACAACAGGCACAGTCTGGTGGATTTGTAATCCTGAAAAGTCGCCGCTGGCAGAGGGGGAAAGAAACTCTTGTTTCTTTCCACCAGTTGCCATGCAGCTATGTGGCTTGGTTCAAGATAGCTACTGTGCAATGTTCCTTTAAAAGACAAATGTATGCATTTTGTTAGGGTGTGCTGATAAGTTCCAAAGGATCTTCTCACCCCCATCCAGGGTGATAAATGAAATATGATGCTGTTTTATCATGGAAAAAAACTCTGTTTTTCTCTCTCTGAGTCTATCTGAGTTTGTCTGGGTTGCATGAGCATTTCACAGTGGAGTCTTGCGAAAGATACATCTCGGTATTACTCAGTGTCATTTGATGCCCGAGGGGGATCCCCTGGCAGCGGTGACCGGTGACCGGGCTGGGAGCCGGGCTGTGCCTGGCCGCTGCAGTCCCACGGCTTGCGGGTCACCTCTCTGCACTGAAGTGCTCTCAGTTTGCAGTGTTGGTCAGAAGCAAATTCCCAACAAAGGCATCTCGAGCCCGTTGCTGTGCAGGTGGTTCTCGGCCAGCCGCAGGTGGAGGGGCCGGAGTCGCTCTGTGCTCCTGTTGCACCGTCTGTCGATGGTACCGCAGCATCTTCTCATCTCTTCTGTGCATCAGGAGGTCAGGAGCATTGACAGACCAGGGCTGCTGACAGCAGATGGAGATTCAAACATACCACAACCTCCGTGGTTCCACCTCCCAGTCAGTAAAGAGCAAAATCTGCACTTCTTCCCTGCCATCATCGTGGACAGGTTTACTTTGTTTTAATGACATTTGCACTGGGTCCGGCACTGCAATGAGACAGTAAATGCTTTTTTGTTGCTTTCCAATACCTTTTGTTGAACAGTCCTGTGTGTGGTGGTAGGAGGGGATGCTGAGCGAGGTGTAGGTTGGGGGAGGACACACACACCTGTTTCTCCCTCTCTGTGTGCTCAGCTGACTTAGCAGCAGGTAAAGCTTGGGGTTGCCTGAAGATTTAGGAAATAAAGGAGAATATGTGAAGTTCGCTAAAGACTTTGGATGCTTGTGGGTAGTGTAGACGTCAAGGAATGCATTATCTCATCATGAGATAATCCTAATAAATAAATGCCCCAAGCAGTCAATTATAAAAGTGGTATCATTACATTTGCGATTGTGCCAGACCATTGGAAATGGGGCGAGTTGCTGTTTTGTTATTTATAGGTCAGATGTTTGTTTTAAACTCGGATCACATTTTGTGTCTCCGTCCAACTCCATTAGCTCATGCGACTTCTCCAAGACAAGCTCCTGAGATCCAGCTTTGTGTCTGGAACATCAGCGCAGCGTCCACCTGCCCCCGTTCCGCTCGTCTCCCCCCGTGCGCACCCGTGGCTCCGTCCTGACGCTCGTGTGAAGGATCTCTCAGGCTACAAGGCTGAGGGATTTTTCTCCGGTTCAGGAAGAATGTGGTTTAAAACTTCAGCTGGAAAAGCAAAGCGCCTTCATCCCGGCATTTTGGCTGTTTTTCCCGAGTGCTCTGAACTGGGGTGGATACCAGAACACCTATTGAAACGTGTGGGATCTCTGGATCCTTTGCCAGGAGCACGCTTTTGGTCATCATCAGAAAAGAGTGAATATCTGGCCATTTGCAAGCCAAAAGCTGTGGGTTTGGTTGATGATTTTTCCTGCGCTGTGTGAGTTTCTGTTTGACAGGCAGCAGCTGATGGTCTCTTGACCGTATGATTTTTAGGATCCCCTGCACTGGGGTATTTGCCAGGTCAGGCTGTGCGTGGTGGTTCTTCCATCAGCAAGTTGCAAAAGCCAAGGGAGCACAACGAGCTGCCGTGAGCGCGTTCCATCAGCAGATTTATCGTATGAATGGAGAATGAAGAGGTGTTTTGTGTAATAGCGGTGTGCATTTCATTGAGGTCTTGAGTGCCTTAGAATGCAAACAAACAATGCTCTGCTGGGTCCTTGGGTGAGTGTAGAGAGGCTAATTGCAACGCTATGGATTGTGTCCTTGTGCAGGTAACCGTTACAGGAGAGATCATTGTGCTCTGCTGGGGACTTGCATTAAGTCTTCACAGTGAAGTAGACCTGGTACCTCGATATTCTCTATGTGATTCTCTGAAGTACGTCAGAAAACAGCACAGAGCATAGCTGCTCGCTTTAGTGTGCTGATGTGGGTTCCATTAGCTCCTTCAACAGCCACCTGCCATTCCCTCGGTCGGTGCCGTTGCCCGTTATAGGTCTGGGTCTGCCTCTGTTCACAGGGATCGATCCCACGTACATCTCACAGGTACGTCTGCTGCCCACCCTGGCACCCCGCACAGAGAAGTGGGGTGAAACAAAGCTGCAAGAGAAAGTTGGAGGGGGTGAGTGTAGCGGCACGTCGAGAGCAAGCTGCCTGCTTGTTTTCACGTGCACTCTGCTCCCCTCTGAGTAATACCTAATTATCAGCACCGTCCCGAGACAAACGTGAGCACAAGCGAGAGCTGGGCGACGCTCCCAGCTGCTGCGCTTGAAGGCAAAGAAAGGTGAGCCGAGGACAAAGCAAGCGGCTGAGGCAAAATAGCTCCTGATACACTTTCGCTTCATCAGACTGTTGTAAAACCAATGCATCCGTTCCCAAAGTGCCTTTGGAAACCGCTGCTGCTGAGGATGGCGCAGGTACGTGGGGACGTGATGGTGCCTCCTGGCTGTCCAGCAGAGGCTGCGGCCAAATAACTCTGTGGAGCTCTTTAAGAGCCTTCAAATGCATGTTTTACAATAAGATGCAAACGGAGGGTGTGGAGGCATTTTGGGCAGCTGTGGTTTCCTTGCACCATTGGACCCTGCAGTGCCGGGTCCTGTCTGCACGGGCTGCAAGGGGAGCTGCAACAACAGGCCCTCGGATGGCTCCAGGTTGTTTGTGCCATGGGCTGTGCAGAACGTGCAAGAGGTGGAGTAGTGCCTGGGGTTTTTCCTTCTAACACATCCCAGCACCGTTCTGCACCCTGAGTTTCTAAGTGGTAGCACAGGGTAGCAGCATTAATGCCACCCAGGAGCTTCCAGCTTGGGCCATCCAGCGTGCCGCTCGCTTGGTTCCTCTCCTGCCAGTCTCTTCTTAGAATTGCTGAATTAGCTTTAACAAACTGGTACCGGAAAGATAAAGTTGCTAAATCCCACACATGCTCATCTTGATAGATTTTAATTACCATTTTCCCTGCAGCCCTGCTCTGTAATCCAGGCTAATTGCCGCAGGGATTAAAGCCTGGCATCGCTCTGTAGGCTGATAGAGCGAAGCTCGGCAGCTGGGATCCATCTCCTCCTCCTCAGCCTTTCAGAGGAGATAAACTGCCTCTGGACCAAATATTTAGTAATTTGCAGAGCTGCTGTTGCCACTTTCTTTCCCCGACACGGAGCTCTTGTTGGAGCTAAATCACTGTATTTCTTCTCGAAGGACCTGTGCGTGGTCGGGGAGTGCGCTTAACCATAGTGCGCTTAATCTCCTGCACCCTCTGCTCCGGTTTGGTCTGCGTTCGACTTTCCTGCATTCGGTTGCAGCATCACCCCTGTTGGTCTGTGTAGCCGGTATCTGAGCACCGATGGGTTGTTTCTGTTTGGGGAAGAGGCTGACGAGAGCATCAGCTGTTTCTCGGGTGAGCTCCGTGTCCTTGCAGGTGGGGACACAAGTGCAGCAGGGGAGTTTCCCTGCCCAACAAGCCAAGTCCCACCCCAGGCTCTCGCTGCATTTGGCTTTTGTGCTCTCTCGGTGGCTTTGGGTTGGGATGCGCTGCCCCATCGTGCCGGCACAGCGGAGAGCCTGGCCGTGGCGTGCTCCGGCCTGGCCTGGCGCCGGCTTCCTCGGCAGCAGCTGCCCTTCTCGCCGGAGCAGCCAGTATGCTTCTCATTTGCTTTCTTTGGCATATTAATTTCAACCAGATTTTGTCAGCTCTCCAATAGGAAAATAACTCCGGCGTGCCACAAACCGCATCTTGCAAAGCGTCACATGGATGTTTGGGTCTTTGTACTGCCAAGACGTGCACCGAGGGCAACGTGACCCTTCTCGGTGATGCTCTGTCCTGGCGCGGGAGGCAGCTCCTGCTGCTTCACAGTTTGTATTCCTGGGCAAATCCAGCCCCATGCACGCCCGGGCAAGCCGGAGCTGCCGCTGCGGGGGGTGCCCGCTGGCCCTGCTCCAACCCAAGCAACTGGTCCCCACCAGAAAACGCCAGCTCTTTGTGGAGCATCCGCCCGAGAGGTGCCTCTTCCGTGCACTCGTACCGGGGTTTGAATTTGGTTTGGCAAATTGCGCAGCTGTGTTATTTCCACAGACACAAGCCTCAGATTTCTTGGGGGGTGACCCTGCTGCCTTCCCTTCAGGGTGCAAAGGGTTTATTGTGGTCACACCATGGTGTAGTGGGTGTCCGAGAATCTGTTAGAGCAGCAGGAGATAAGTGAGGCTCCAGAGGGAAAACCAGAGCTGGTGGTTCCGTGGACGCGTGTGCGGTGAAGGTGACTCTGCAGCTGGCACGAGGGGGGACTTGGGGTGGGTTCAGCCCTCTGTAATTACAGAGATTTAGAGGGTGAAAAATACGGAGAGAGAAGAAGAGATATGTAGAGAGGAGATATGTAATCACTGAATGTGAGTAATGGGCTGCAAGGAAGAAGTTTATTCAACACATCGCTAACTTTTTTGGATGGTAAGCTCTCCGTGGCTTAGATTGGAGTTGAAGGGAAGCAGTGGAATAGGCATTTAAATTCAGACCAAGAGAACTTCCCAAACCCCAGTTTTCCTGTTCTTGAGCTGAGTCGAGCCAGTTCTGGTGTTAATAGCTAACTTTGCCCAGAGAGATGTTAAAGAACAAAAAGAGAGAGGAAAGAAAATAAATGAAGGCCAAAAGGCCCTTTGGGTCCCCGGGAGAGCTGTGATGCCACCAGGTGAGGTCCCAGCCAGCAGAGCGGGTGGGGAGCGGGCGATGCTGCGGGCACGCCTGGGGCTGGAGCGGGTTTGTGCACCCCTGGCTTGCAAAGACACAGCTGGGGGCACCGCCCTGCCGTGATTCATTGAGAAAATGTTTCTTTATCTCGTTAGTAACAGTCATTGATGAAACCGTGCTGCTTCGCTGCTCAGCTTGGCTCCGGCTCGCCCTGCCGCGCCAGCGGGAAATAGCTGTGCGTGCTGCACCACGCGCGGAAAGTGCATCGGAACGCTAACGGGACCAAAGCTACTGAGGTTTCCTCTCTGCGGAAAAAGGAATTACTGGTTGGCTTTTTTGCTGTTAGTGTGAATGCGATCTGGTTCCTCCCTCTGACCAGAGATGTTTGATCCGTTCCAGTCTGGAAGGTGCTGTACGTGTATGTATGTACACATGCGAATGGCAGGAATTAAGGAACTGTGCAGCTCTATCCACAAACATCCCTATTATTTCTAATTATAGCCATATGAAGGAGTCTTATGTCTCAGAAACTTGAAATTGCCTTTGACAAGTTTCTGATATGCATCTTGGTTAGCACCATGTAGCCGGGCACTCCAAACCTTTCTACATTTCTTTTCTGCTCTGGAAGTTATTCCCAGTGCTCAAAGGCAATTTAAGGTCAGTGAAACAGGAATGAACCTCCTTTCTGTAACTCATTGCCATCTGCCTCCCTGGTTTTGAAGCTTTGATAATAAAATTCTATAGGATTTTTTTACCATGGGCTCGTTCCCGTTTCAGCTCTTGGAAGATGGCTCAGTGCTTGGTAGAGGGTGTTTCTGGCCCGGGGGCTGCCTGTTGTTCCGGGTTCTGCAGTAGAAGTGGATGGGAACGGTTTTGCTGGGCGGTGGGTTCCTTGGTGTGCGAACAGCTGCGTCGGGTCTGCCGGGTTTGCTGGGACCCGAGCTCAGAATCTCACTGTTGTTGTCTGCCTCTTGTTTTGGGGGTCGAGCTGGATGTCATCATGTTCTTAAGTATCGTATAATTTTGAACAAATCCTCGCTAACCATGCAATTGATCCATTGTAATAACTTTCTCCAGCTATTAACGTGTTTTCTCGTCCCTAGTGATGTTAGCAATTCTGATCATAGTTTACCACCAGATATCCTGGGTTTCATGTAAGTAACGAATGGACTGGCGCAGCCAATTTTCAACACATAAAGAGTAAGGAAGTGTAAAATCTTAATAAATCCATCATCTTGGAGCAAATAGGAGAAGTGACTGTTGGGAGGCAAACAAGATGAAGGATGGTTTATGCCAATTGTCAAATAAGATGCTTTTTTTTTTCCCCGATTGCTTGCTTGTTCTTGAAATTTCTTAAATAGCCTCACTGATTAAACATAATGAAATGGTTCTTTCTGCATTCATTCCTCAAATCTGGAGTCGGTCAATGGAGGATAAATAATCCTGACGTCGGATACCGTCGTGCCCGCTTCTCTGAACGCTTTTTCCCCTCTTTTCTGCTGCAGATGTTGACGAGTGCCAGGTCCTCAACGGGGGCTGCCAGCACAGATGTGTGAACACCCTTGGATCTTATTACTGTGAATGCAAGCCGGGCTTTCGCCTGCACACAGATGGCAGGACCTGCATTGGTAAGTCAGAGTCATTTCTCAGAATCCTGCTGTTCTTTCTTAATGTGTTTCTGTTGCTGGGACCATAACGTTCGCTGCTCTTTCAGTACAGACTTGCACAGCTTAGACTGGTTTGTGCTTCCTTAGTTCATTCTGGTTCAGGAGAAGTAACTCTCAGTGCTTCTGCTTTTGATGCAGGGTGTATCAAATATGGCATTTTCAGCACAAATACATAAACTAGGTTATGAAACGGTTCAGGTCAGTCGCTTTACCTGAGCTCATTTCCCTAGTCCAGCTGTGTGTGCAACTGTGGCCATAACCACCTCCAGACTCTTCCCTGGGAAGCTGCTCCTGCAGCCGCCTGGATGGTGCGTGTCCAGACGCTGTAATTCAGATGCCAGGTCTGGCTTGGAGCTGATTTCTGGGCCAGTTTCTTGAAATATTGTTGTTTGCCTGCCCCAAACTAGAGGCTCAGAGACACCAGCATAGAGCTTGGACTCTGCCTTCCAGCATCTGCTGTTGTTTTTCTTAAACCGCTTCTCCCTCACAGCTTTATTCGACACATTCTTCCACTTTTTTTGAGGGATATTTTCATACAAGTGGAAAGAATTCCTCGGTGATGGTATTACAAAGGCCATTTGGTGGTTTTTCTGAGAATATAGTCATGCTCTGAAGTTTGCTCAAAAGGACTATATGAGCCTGTGTGTTCCAGCTGGGAACGGTGATGTGAGCAGACAAAGAGCCATCGAAGGTGGCGGCGCCCACCATGGCCAGAGCAGCACAAACCGCACGTCTCCACAACTGCCCCCGCTATGTGACGATGCTCTAACGAGAGCAGTGACCCGTGTGCTTGAGGTGCAAGTTCACCGAGCGCCCTGTGTTTCACTGCAAAAATCCAGAGGCAAAAGCATCGCAAGTGAAAGAAAAAGCCAATCATTCCCAGCACGCTGCTCTAGCACGGAACACGCAAAGTTGTGTCCATGGATATGCATTGCTACTGTTTGCATGCAAATGTGTATGGGGTCTGTCATCTCATAATCATCTTTATAATAAGCAGTTCTCTTTTTTTGTGGTATAGAGTGATTCTGCTGCCTCAGACTCAGCCTGAGCCAGGCCTTGGGAAGCTCTGCTGTTCTCGGCAGGGTCAGCCCAGAAGGTGAAACCATTTCCAAAGTAGAAAAGGGCTCACTCTAGAGAGGAATCTCTTGTTGAGAAGCAATTTCCAGCCTTTGCTTTGGCTGCTCGGGCTCACCTGCTGCTGTGACATTTCTGCTGGGATCCGGGGAGCTCCCCTGCTCCATGCTGCTCACGCCGAGCGCCGCAGACCTGCTTTGCATTACACTTCTGAGCGAGTATTTGCCATAACGTGCACAGGGTTGGAATTTCTCCACCAGAATTAAGGGGTCCCTATTTGAAACCTGATCCCGGAGCCACTGGGCAGTTTGCGGGGAGCGGTGCTGGCAGGAGCTGCCGTCTGCTCAGCGGCGCCCGCTGCCCCGGCACCCACAGAACGCACAGGGTGAGCAAAGCTCTCCCTACGTAATTGTCCAGTACTATTTGTAAAATAACAACAGAGCAGACCTGAAAACAGGGCTTTCTCGTTTTAGGACTGGTGGCTTTTGTTCTTTACACTTCTGTGACAGAAATGTGCATGTATTTATGTCTATATCTTACACCTTTATAATAGCTCTATTGTGCTGGTTGTGCAGAGGGGTGTGTGCAGACATCTATTTCTGTAAAAGCCCAGAACAGAGCGCAGACTGAGAGGCTGTTTGTGGTGCCGTCCGTGCCCCGCAGACGCGCTGCCCCGTGCCGCGGGTGCCCACGCGCCACGGCCGCCCGGTGAGCAGCAGCGCGCGGTCCAGCCGGTGACGTCCTGCAGGTCACTGGGGGTAACGCCCGGCCCTCGAGCGTGCGCTCGCTTTCGGTGCTATTTTCACAATGACACGCAAGTGATTCTTTCCTTTAGTGCTTGGCCTGCATAAATATTTACACTGCAGAGCCGGGGGCTTTGCTCTGACTTGATCTTGGAAATCACACGGTTTCTATTAAGCTGGCATTCTTGACACGCGTTCCCAGGCAGCAATTGGGGGGCACGGGCGGCAGCAGCAAAGCAGGAGGCTTCACTCAACACGCTTTCCCTTCACACTCTGATTTGCGTGTTTTGGGAGAGCTTTCCCAGCAATGGGAACAAGGCAGCATTTTCTCTTGCTAAATGCCGAGCGTAGGGCCGGCTGTAAGAGGGAGGCAGAGCGACATGGAGCAGCACCAGCACCCGTCAAAGCCGCAGGCATGTTGGGGACACGTAACAAGTGTCCCCAGAGCAGAGCAGCTCTTTGGTGCCTTGGTGGTGCAGAGTGGAGGCACAACAGAGAATTGGCTAGCTGAGCTTCTGCCCGCCAATGAGCTGCTTTATGGTTGTGGTGTTGGTTGGTACCTATGAAGAGGTCGGTTGTGGTTACGGCAAAGCCAGAGCTGCGGCGTGATGCTGAGCGGGTCAGGGTAGGTGTTTGGATGAGGAATTTCCACGGCCAGGAGCAGAGACGTTGCGGTGCTGGGGCTGAAGGCGGCCGGAGGTGCTGGGTTTGGCTCAGGAAGATCTGAGCCACATTTCTTGACTCCTGTGAAGTTTTGGGCACTGATTTGATGCAACCACAATCTTTATTCCCTGTGTGGTACCGAGGGAGTAGGTTCGCTGGTAAACTGTGTGTTTCTCTTTGTGTTCAGTATCCTCTAATTTTGCTGGACAAGTAAGGTTCAGTGCTGCTAAAACAGAGAAAAACGCCACTAAATCAGGTATGAGCCGGGTCCAGCATGCAGACGGGCTCGAGGCAGCTGCGGGCAGCAGCGCAGGGTGGAAAGCGCTTTGGAGACAGGAGAAAAAGGCTCTTGCCTTCAAGTTTCTAGTTAAGGTCTGCAGAACCACGGGTCTAATTCCTGTAATGTTTTCCCATCCCCACAAAAGCCACAGAGGCTTCGGTGGATCGGCGGCGCTGCCTGGAGGAGGCTGCAGGTTCCCCACGCGGGGCTCAGCTCCCGGCTGCTCCGTCCTCTGCTCCTTCTGCCTGAACTGTCGTTTCAGGTTTGTGCTGGAAAGTCAATTCCTATTTTATTCCTGGAGACATCAAAGAATTGGAAAGCAGATAAAGTATTTTGCCGCTTTCTTCTGATGGCTTTGCACCCTTGGTTGTTGTTTGCACCGTCGTACTTAGCACTGCAGATGATAAAGCAAAGCACAATGCAGAGACAAATGAGGAAAGCTTTCAGAAGTTATTTATCACCTTTAAAAGCAATTCCTTATGAAATGCAGTTCCATATGGAACTCAGTCCCATATAAAGAGCTGTTTAGATTAGCGCTTGAATTTTGTAGAGTGGGAAGAAACGTTTTGCCTTTAAAAACATTTGACTTTGAGGGTGTTGGTACCTTTTACAGCATGGCCAGAGCCTGGGTATGTGCACAGCCCAGCGCGAGGGCTGTGAATCGCATTTTCTGGCATTACCTGGAGGATGGGGCGGCCGGTGACGGGGACACCAGGACTGCTCTGCGGCTCAGGAGAGCACGAAAATGCCTTAAAACCACCTTCCTGCGTCCTGCTCGGTCTCAAACAGCGACTCTCAACCGTTGTTGATATTTTGGGTAATCCGCAGCTCATTTGTGCAAGATTCTTTTATTGTGTCTTTGTTCAAATATGGCCAGGTCACTGAGGATTTGAGTACAGAAGGGAGCGGGGGAAGAGCAGACGTTTCTGCTGAAAGTGAAACAGAGCAAAAAGAGTCACTGGGCGTCCTGAAGTCACCTCTCCCTTCATCAGAAGCACATGGGCAGGAGGCTGACGGCTCCAGGTCCTCTGCGCTGGTTCCGCGGGGGACGAACGCGGGTCCAAGGCGGGGAGCTCGGGCTGAGCCGGTTGCTTGTGTTGGCCTGCGGAGCAGAGAGATGGGCTGTGTTGACACACAACATGTTTCTGGAAATTGTCTGAGGTTAGAATGAATCAGTCGGGGATTACACGATGTATCCCTATTCGTATTAAGAGTACTTCAAATGAAATCTCAAATAGAGCAGCCATTTATATACCGAACAGACGTTTGTGCCATAAACGTTTGTGTGGGCTCGGATAACGTGCCCAGAGGGTAATTGTGCATGAGCACTTTGTAGAGGTTTAGTTTGCATGCATTGCACAGACAACTTGCACCTTTTACAAGATGTGCCCTTTTCTTTGTCCAGTGAGGCATTTCTGAGCCGTTTCTCAGAATCAATGGGTTTCTGTGGTGTAAAGGGGACTGTCGTGCTCAATTCTGGTTACAGCTGTAACCATGGACTTTTCAGCCATTTTTGGCCCCAAGAGGGTCAGACTGTAGGATCAAGCACCTTTGAGCAGCACCGCGCTGCTCTCAGGCACAGGGACGGACGGACAGACCCTCCCTCTTGCAGACGATGAAACATCATCTGTGGAAAATCTGTCTGAGCTCTAATTGCAAAAATCTGTGTGAGGTACAAGACGACACTGGATTTGGCAGCGTTGTAGCCGCGATGTTGAGCAAGGAAAAGCATCTGGGAATGGAAATATTTTTAGAGTGGTTCTGTAAACAGAGAAAAAAAAAAAAAGAAATAAAAGAAAACAAAAAAAAGGGCAGTAATTAAAACAGGCCCAGCAGCGAGGTCTGAGAGCTTCTAATGCTTTCTACGCTGTGAGAAGCCAGCGAAGGAGACCAGAATGAGAAGAGCTTTGCTTTGATGGAAAGACACCCAAACCAATTGTAACGTGTTTCATTTGTCTTATTATTTAGACTGCAAATTCATACAAATAACTGCATATTGGGAGGTTATTTTAGACATAGATGCATTGGCTCGTTGGCCCAGTACTTTTCCCATAGGAAGGAATGTTTTGGCAGGCATTAGCATTGCTTTACTTTTTTTTTAACCACATTATTTATGGGTATTTTTGAATATATGTTATTAAACACTGTAATAGATCAGAATATTTTTAAGTGACCACCCATCTCTGCTGAGCTGGGGTGCTGGAGCTCTGACCCACAGCGCTTCAGGAACGCTGACTATTTGTTGTTTCCTTCCAAATGCATTAAAGGAAACGACGCCAGCACAACTAACGTAAACTGATGGTTCTTGCTCCAGCCGAACGCTGTGTATGGCAATACTTCAACCCTATTTGGTCACTTTTATTCCCCCAAATGCTGTTCAGTTAATTAGAGGCATACGAAGAAGAGTTAGTTTTCAAAAGTTCCAAATTGGAGAGGAACTGTTTGCAGAAAAGGGAAATGAATGTACAGTCTTGCCTTCCATTTTCCTCCTGTGCCAAATAGTTGTTTTACGCTAATATACAAGAGTTGCTCAATCAAATTACTTTCAGAACTTTGTCTATAGAAAACGCTTTTTGGAATAGTTGGGCAAGGTGTTGGGGGCACTGTGATTACCTGAAGTGCTGGGCTGTGGAGAGACGTTTTTCATTAGAGGTATTTTTAGCTTTCTTGTAAGATTCTTCAGCGTCAGCACATTCATTTATTCTGGAGTCTGAAAAATAGGTCAGAAACATGTGAGACCACAACTCGTTGTACCATCCTGCTTATGGAAACCAGGTCTGGCTTTCCACCCAGCCCAGGCCGTGTTGTACCCGCAGCTTTGATGTGCAGCCTTTGTGCTTTTCCGTGTCCCCTAAGGGGACGAACAGGCTTTCAAGGCCAATTGCCCACTTCCCGCCAGGGCCGTGTCTCTTTGGAGATGCTCACTGGTGAAGGAGGCGTTGGGCTAACTCAGGAGACACACCATGGTCTGAGAGGAGACTTGCATCGCTTTTTGGGTGTGCGATTACCCCAGGATGGCTTATCCACCGCAGTCTGCAAATTCCTCTCCAAAAAGTCCTTCCCAGCTTCGTTTTCTAGCTCTGATTTCTCCTGGATACAAGGTCAGTGGTGCTGGATGGTATAAAATATGCAGGGAAACTCTGCCCACTTGCTGGTTGCAAGGTGCACCCATCTCCAGTTAAACAGCGTGTCTTTGCTGCTTTTCCTGCAGAGGAGTCCCAGATTATATTAATAAGGACAGAGAGGGGGAAGGAGAAGGCTATTTTAAGGCTGATTAATGATAGCGAGCTTGTGAAGAGAGGATAGCCCACATGTTTGGTCATAAGATGTGTTTTCTGCCGTAGCCTAGGCAAAACCTTCTGTTTTCCGACTGTTTGAACTCCTTTGGGCAGGAAAGCGCCTTGCGCAAGGCCACACAGACAGCACGGGGCGGCCGGACAGCGGAACCGCGGCTGCCGGTCCCGCCTGCCCTCGGCACCGGCTGCTGCATCCAGACATGCAGGATGCGGCTTCACCATTCCCAGAACTGACCATACCTGCTGGGCCTTGCCCTGTGAAATCAGTGTCTTTTGCATGGCATGAAGCCAGAAACTTAGTTTTCCCTATCACTTTGTCATGAGAAAACCTGAATACACCCGAGCGCAACTCCGAGCGCTAATGAAGGTGACCTAGCTGTGCCGTTGCGCTTGCAGCGATGCTCTTTGAGCAAACACCTCACCCGTGCGCTGCCGTTTTTGTGACGCGCGTTCTGTCCCTTCGCCTCGCAGCCCTGAACACGTGTGCCCTGAACAACGGCGGCTGCGAGCAGGACTGCGTGCAGGTGACGCCGGCACAGCACCGCTGCCAGTGCCGCCACAACTACCAGCTGCGGGAGGACGGCAAGCGCTGCGTCCGTGAGTCCCCGGGCACGCACGGGGGGCTGGGGAGGCACGGCTTCACTTGGGCTTTTTGGGGGGGAAGATAAGGAAATAGGGAGCGTGCACTTGCACACTCAGATTCTCTGTATTAAAATCTATGCATGTTATATTGCCGTGAACATACTCTGCGGCTTATTCTGAAAAGCGAGGAAGAGCTGAAGGAGTGCAGCCAGCACAAACGAGGTTGTAGGAAGGCACACAGTCCTGAGACAGCGCAGAACAGCCGCGTGTGGCAGCGGGACGGGATCTGCTCCTGGGCTTGCAGACAGCTGGCGCGGGGCAGAGAGGCTAACGGGACATAGAGCAGGGGTTTAATCTCTGCATTCGCGGCAGTTGGCATTCGATAATCAGCAGGAAGGAAGTTTTCAGTTGTGGAGTTGCTAAGGGAGAGGGAACAACCGGGGTATGAAAAATGCAGCAGTCGGTGGGTGTTGTGGTGTCTGTCCAGGTCCTGGAGCAGGTCAGAGATTGGCAAACCCTCGATAGCAGCACTGGAAGTTTGCCTGGTCCTCGCTCTGTAACCTCTGTAGAGGGACATGGCCCTGCTGGAAAGGTTTGACTCAGATTAGTGCCTTACTTTGTGTGATCGCACACTGTGTACAATCTCCTGCCGGGATGGAGCAGTGAACAGTAGCAGGGATTTTCTGTCTGGTGCAGAATGGTCTCTCACAAATTTCAGACTGTTTTGCTGGGCATAACTGCTCAATGCTCTGTTTTCCCATAAGCACAATGCCAATAAGAGGTAGGATTAGTTGAAATCAGCCTTCTGCTTGGACCCGCAGTGCGGAACCCCTGTGCCGACAGGAACGGCGGCTGCATGCACCGGTGCCACAACCGGCGGGGCACAGCCCGCTGCGAGTGCCACCCCGGCTACCGCCTGGCGCCCGACAACAAGGCCTGTGAAGGTAAGGACCCTACGAGACACATTTCACAGAGAAAAGCAACTGGTTCTCACCGGGGGAGCAGTGCTCAGTCCTGGGGACGATCAGCGTTTATGAATTTAACGGAGGGGTGCACAAGCCTTCCCGAGGGGTGGCACAAAAATGCTCAGTTGAGCATTGACGTCTGTCCAAGAGCCCGCTCGGGTTGTCTGGAACAACACTCGAGTTTCATGTGATCCAATTTCCTAGGAAGCTTTACAGTCACTCTGAACTCTTAACTCTGTTTCTTTGTTAGTCAGGACCCCAGTGACAAATTTAGTGTGCAAGAAACCATGAAAAACTTGGAGAAAGTAACAATTGTCCCTTAGAATTAATGTTTATGGCACAAGCTTCGTTGATTGCTCATCTCTTGCAGACGTGAATGAGTGTCTGACCGGGCTGGCCATGTGTGCACACCAGTGTCTGAACACTCGTGGCTCCTTCAAGTGCACCTGCAACCCGGGCTACGAGCTGGGGGCCGATGGCAAGCAGTGCTACCGTGAGTACCCACTGGTCCCCGGGGGCAGGGACGGGAACCCCTGCTGCTGGAAGGCTCTGTGCGCCGTCCTCTGCGAGCAGCTGGGGCTGAGCCACAGCAATCTTTTGGGAAGAGCTTCACAAGCAGGTTTGGGGCTGTTGATTCTCCTACCATGATAAAAAACTTGGTCTGATGTTTAAAGTTACCATGAAGCTACTTTTGCTGGTTTAGGCAATTTATTTAGAGCCATCTGGCTCCAAACAGGTCAAGTTCTGTGCTTGGGGACTTGGCGAGATGAGTTCAGTCGGCAGCAGATGTGTAACTGAAGAAGGAATTGAACTAGTGAAGTGATCACATCTGCTCCCATCAAGAAAAAGAATAAACACTATTACGCAAGAATAAACCAGATGGTCCATACGTCTCTGTTCAGCTAATAGACACCAGGAGGCCAGCCGGGACCCTGACCAGTCTGCCTTTTCCAGGGATAGAGATGGAGATTGTCAACAGCTGCGAAGCCAACAACGGTGGCTGCTCCCACACGTGCCACCACACCAGCTCCGGCCCCGCCTGCACCTGCAACTTCGGCTATCGGCTTGAAGGGGACCAGAAGACGTGCACTGGTAAGGCAAGGGAAAACCTACATCCCTTATCACAAACATATCTTGAGTCACGGTGGGGATCTCTGTACATTAGCTATGTGTACATGTACTACAAACAGGTTAACAGAGCTGGGAACATATGCAAACTAAAAGGAGATGAGGAATTGTTCTACTTGAAGACATCCTCAAACCTCCACTCAAGACCTCCTTGGACAGCACACATTGACTTCAGAACTAGTTTGTTTTTTCATGCTGAAACTGCTCTAAGGCAGCACTGGCAGGTCCAGAGACACATAGAGCTCACTCATTTCAAGAGAAAACCAGGAATACTGGCTCAGCATTTGGCATGGATCAGTAAAAACTTACCCCAACTAGTCAGGAGCATTTTAGCAAGTGCTGTCACTACAGCAAAGCTCAATGTGTATTAACACCCAGCGCCCTTTGGTTTTTATTTAGACATCAACGAATGTGACGATGGTTCTCACTGCTGTCAGCAAGACTGCTACAACTACCCCGGAGGCTACGAGTGTGCGTGCTACGCGGGGTACAGGCTCAGCAGGGACGGCTGCGGGTGCGATGGTGAGCAGACGCGAGCGGGCCCCTCAAATAAACCAGCACCGCGGCCCTGGAGCACGGCGAGACACACACAAAGAGCCCCTGCCTCTAACTCTGCTTTTCTGGATTTTGTCAGCCTCCTCAGTTTGGTTACTGTTAAGGCAATGCAGCTATTCTAACCCATACGCTAGTCCAGCACAAGCAAAGAGCAGCAAAGGGGCTGAATGTATAACAGGATATTTCAAAGTCCAGGTCTGACTCCATTAATTCTCAGAAATCATTTTATGTCCAACTCCAGGGGCCAACTTTGGCCATCATTTTCACTCAAGAGATACAGGCAAATTAAAGTGTCAGTATGAAGTACAGCTGAGAGAGTGACTAACACAAGCTTTTGATAAATAGAACAAGAAATTGCCCTACCTGGTTGTAAACAACCAGGCACTTCTCCCAGTTTCTCCCAGCAGGTTTCCTGTTAGCTCGTCAGAGTGATGAGTCACCTTCTTAGCATAAAGAATTTGGGGCTTTTTTTCCTCCTAACAAGTTGTTCTAATTACCAAATTGCTCACAGCTGAAACCCCAAGTTTACCCACCCATTTCTACACAATTAGTGGCAGATATAAGCTGAAACCCGGGGCTCCCTGCATCACTAGGGAATCTCACAGCTACCAGGGAGGAGATGCCATCAGCCTACCTGCTGATCTGGGGACAGATAATTTCTGTCCCCTGTCCTGCACAGCGGCCCTGCTCCTATAACACTAAAATATCCCATGTTTTTCAGATGTGGATGAGTGCTCTTCAAACAACGGCGGATGCGAACACACGTGCCACAACCAGCTGGGGTCTTTCCAGTGCGACTGCGAGGTTGGGTACAAGCTGGACGAGGACCGACGGAGCTGCAGCGGTGAGCGCACCCTCTGTCCCTGGGTGACAGGTCCTGTTCCCTATCCCGCTCCCCCAGCACAGGCTGGAGCTCCTCAGCCCCCCACACACCACTTCTTCCAGCTTTTTCACAGCACTTATTATCATTAGTAGTGGAAATTACTCACAACACCAGTGGGAAGCTTTTCCCTGACAGGGCCACATTACTCAGCACTTTCCAAAGAATTTTAGGAGATTTTGGCACAGCTACATTTGTGATAGTCTGCAGAGTTGACTCCACATTAACCAAAGAACCAGAACCCTTTCCACAGTCACCAGACTACAGTTTTTCCTTATAATGGATTATTTTTTTAGGTGTTAGTGTCTTTATCCCACCACCAAACACGCTGTTACGCAACTTACTCACTTGGTAGAGCAGCCAGCAGCCCGGTCTTCATCCACCAACCCCCAGCAGCATCACCTGGGTGCCTGGAAGGGTTTTCTGGGGTCTGGACCCAGAGGAGCAGCATCTGGTGCCTCCTCCCCACCCTGGCAAAATGCCGGAGTCTCCCCCTGCCTGGGGCTTTTATAGCTCTGCAGCCCCAAGTGTGACTGTGATTAGCTTGATTGCTTGTCTTTTAACCCCTGCCTGCCCTGCAAGGGAAGGAAACATGTACCTGTACCTGACAGATACTCTTTCCAAAATGAGAACCTAGCTGAAATGCATTGCTTAATTTTGTTAGATGGGAAACCTTGTTTAATTAAAAAAAAAATAAGATAAAATAAAATAGCTTACCTGAAAGCTCAAAGAGGCCGAGTGGCGCTGGTCAGAACACCAGCAGGGCCAAGGTGTGCGAGCTCAGGTACGGGAGAAGCCAGAGCTGCCCGCCAGGCTCAGATCAAAGCTTCTCCTGTGGATTTTGAAGTCACTCCATTGGCACGTGCCCATTCCAGCCTGAACAAGCAAACACATTGCAAAAATGTTAGCAGTGTTAGTCTAAAGAGAGATGAGTGGTGGAAACCCTGCCAAATCAGTGCACCAACCCTGCACAGATATTTCTGGTTTCCCTTTCTTATTACAGAGGGTCTGTCCTACTCTTCACCTCTTAGACATCTTGTCTCATCTCCCACTTTGACCTTGTTGTCTCCTGACTGCTCCCCCAGCTCTCGAGGATGCTGTGGAGGCTCTGGATGCTCGGCGCCCCGTTATCCGCCCAATCCCTCACGTCGCCATCCTGCGAGATGAATTTACCCAGCTCTTTAGTGATGACTACGAAGAAGAGGAGGAAGAGATGGAAGCAAGAGGGGAGCACACACTTTCAGAAAAATTTGGTGGGCATTTAGCAGCATTGGTAAATGGCATACTTTGCTTGAAAGTGTTCAGAATTAATCACACGTGCTGGGTTTATTTGTGTTTGAGTGTGCCCACAAGACTTGTCAAGTGCTGTTTCTATGCACACAGAACCCGTGTTCCAGCACAGATGCGTTTAGCTTTGCCGCAGCCTGCACACGGGGGGTTTCCCTGCCCGGACTCTGCGGTGCCGAGGGGGAGGCTCTTCACCCGCGGCTCCTCTCGTTGCAGTCTGCCTGGAGCGCACGTTTGGCCCCGACTGCAGCCTGACCTGCCAGGACTGCCAGAACGGCGGCACCTGCACCGCGGAGGGCACCGGTTGCGACTGCGCGGCGGGCTGGACCGGCGTCCTCTGCAACCAGAGTGAGTGACGCTGGCGAGGAGCCCTCGGGTCCCCGCTGCGGTGCTGCGCGGGGCCGCTGACCTCGCCTCCCTCTCTCGCCCCAGCCTGCCCGGCCGGCACCTTCGGGAAGAACTGCAGCCTGAGCTGCCGCTGCCAGAACGGCGGCACCTGCGACCCGGCCACCGGCGCCTGCCGCTGCCCGCCCGGCGTGGCCGGAGAGCTCTGCCAGGACGGTAAGTCTATGGCTCTCCATCGCCCACATCTCCATCACCCGCATCCCTCCATCCCCTGCACCTCCATCGCCCGCGGTTCTCCGCTGCATGGCAGTGAGGACCATTCCCTTCCTCCCCCGTGGGGACCTGGATGCGGTGTGGGATGTCTCACCTCCCTGCAAAAGGCATTTCAGCTCCTCTGCGGGGCCCTGGCATCCAGCACAGAACACCGAGGCCTCCCTTGCAGTTTCCTTCTCTCTCTAAAACGTTTTCCTGTAAGGAAATAGCACCAGCGAGCTGCGAGTGATGTTTCCCAGCCTGTGGAGGCAGCTCCTTTCTGTTTCTCTTACCGTGTTAGTAGAACAGTTGCTGTAATTCGAAATACGGCTGTTACAGCCATCTCTGACACCACGCTTTGATGTTCCAGTTCTGCTTCTCTGAAGCCTTAAAACTGTTTTGCACAGCCTGCCTCACACTGGTCCCTTTGTAGCTGGTCACTAGAAGCATCTTTCAACTGTTTTGTGAATTGTCCCAGTGTGAGCGGCTCTAACACAATCCCAGTCCATCTGACTCGGTGGGTCACCTAGTCCTGCATGGAAAATGTCTTTTTAATAAAGAAAAGATGGTAAATGGGATTCTTCACCCATGAAACAGTGCTTCAGTCTGTGTGCCTTGTCTTTGCACTGAACGACCTTTACAGTCCCTGTTTGCTGCTCAGCACTGACCATGAGCAGCAATGACCATGTTTCACCGGACAGGCAGTGGCAGACACAGAAAAGAATGTCAAAACCCAACATTCACCAGTGAATTTAAAGAACTGTGGCAATATTTTCCTCTAAAGAAAACCCAAAGCATTGAAAAGCTGTGACAACAGTACTTACCAAAACACCGCTAAAGGAGTTCTCACTGCCTGGTGCTCAGTATTTATTTTTCCAAAGAGTTAAAATCCGGGGCATGTGATCTAAAAACACAGAGAGAGTGAGACAATAAGAGATTCAGACAAAGTGACTTCAGAGCAATGGTTAGAGCATATGGGAACTATTACTGCAGGAGACCGAAGCAGCATGTAAATGAGTGCAGGAGATACCCCGACCTTTTCTTTCTGTAGGAAGGAGGTGGTTGAGGGGCACAGAGAAAAAACAGGAAAGTAGAATTAAAATAAACACCCAAGAATGGCTCCATTGGCCCAGGGCAGCGTTTCCTCTGTGTAAGCAGCCGCTGTTCTGCTCGTGCTGCCCGGACAGACGGTGCCCAGAGCTTTCTGCTGACACGTCTGTCTGCCGTGTACGCCCCATATTAAGACCTATAGCACAACAGAGGAAGAGCAATCATTTTATTCCCTTAATAGTGCAAATATATAATCATTTATCAATAGGAGCGGCCTCCTGGGTGACAGTCTCACATATGAAAAATTGGCTTCTGGGGGCCCTGCAGGGTGCAGAGGTGACGGGTGCCCCGAGGCACTGGGGATGGCTGGAGAGGGACAGCAGGTGACCCTGTGCCAGGACAGTGCTGACAGCTGAAGCGATCTGATTTGGGGCTGATACAGGGGATCTAGTCACTCATCATTATTTCTTTTCACACTCACCCCATCCTTTGCCCGCGTTCCTTTCTGATCCTGTACGGCTTTGGTTTTGGTCCATTTTTCCTGTGGCCTGCTGGAAATTAAATGACAGGCTGAAATGGGCTCATCTTCCCACATAATCTCTCTCCATTACTAGGATGCCCTAAAGGATTTTATGGGAAACAGTGCAGGAAAAAGTGCAACTGTGCCAACCAGGGTCGTTGCCATCGGATTTACGGAGCCTGTCTGTGCGATCCTGGCTTATACGGACGGTACTGCCATTTAGGTATGCTTGGCCTCATTTTCTTTTTAACAAGATATACTATTCTGAGATTACGACCTTTCTGGGTGGCCAAGCGTGTGTGTCTCTCCTCTTTCCGTGCCGCAGTGTGCCCCAAGTGGGCGTTCGGCCCCGGCTGCTCGGAGGAGTGCGGCTGCGAGCAGCAGAACACGCAGGACTGCGACCGGCGGGACGGCTCGTGCCGCTGCAAACCCGGCTACCGCGGCCCGCGCTGCGAGACCCGTGAGCGCAGCCCCCGCTCCCGCCCCTGCTCCCCAGAGCGCGTTTTCCTGGGGGAAACTCGGCTCACTTCCACAATCCCAAGACTGTCGTGCCTCTGGCTATTTAGATTCTATTTAACAATTATATTATTTTCTTATATGTAATAGATAATATATAATTTATTATAAATTATAGATAATCTATAATAGTATGATATCATATTTAATATTATACATTATATGCAATAATGCATATTATATATAATGAAAATATATAATATATATTATATATAATGTATGTTATATATATAATTATATAATATATAATATATAGCATATATATAAAATATAAAATTATATAATTATATAATATATAATATAAATAAATCATATATAATATGATATAAATATATTATATATGTATATCATATATTATTATATATGATATATAATATACAAGATATAATATAATAAATATATAATGATATATTATATATCTAATATAATAAATCGATAATATATATAGTTATATTATATTATATTATATTATATTATATTATATTATATTATATTATATTATATATAATGAGTATATATATACTATAGTTATATAATTATAATATGCAAGCATTATATATAATTATATAATATATAATAGTTAATATCTATTATCTATCTATAATTTGTTATATATAATAATATGTAACATATTATTATATATCATAACTGTATTAATTTAGTTATCCAAATCATATTTCGACTACCAGACTTGTCCTCAGCCTCAGTCCCATTAAGTTCGCATGCAGAACCAGCACAGCCCATGGCTGTGAGCTGGGGCTGCCTGCGCTTCCAGGGTCTGTCCAGTGATGCCACATGTTTGTTCTTTCTAATGACGCTCGTTAACAGGCTGCGACCCCGGCTCTTACGGGGACGGCTGCAGGAAACAGTGCAGCTGCCCCCCCGCAGTGTCCTGTGACCACGTCACCGGGGAGTGCAGGACGGAGTGTCCCCCGGGGTACCGCGGGCCAGACTGCGCACAAGGTAAGGCCGGGCAGACTCACCGCGCACGCGTACACCGTTCTCTTCGCCAAACAACACGCGAGCACCTCCGGAGTTGCCCCTGTGCTCGCTCAGACCCCCGGGCCCACCGCAGCAGCTCCAATGAGCAAAATTTGGAGTGGCAGGTCGCTGTAAAACACCGCAGCCTCCTTAGAGTGGGTTTCTCCGGCACAATGAGTCCTATTCAGAAAAGAACAAGGTCTCACTTTATCCTGCCACTTGGGCTTCTCTGCTCTTGTAGATGGAGGTGATAGATATCTAGTTATCTTTCCCCCACTTTGATGTCTTTTTACTTCCAGGCAATCAGTGCCCAGCAGAACAGTATCATATTTTCTGTTCTATTCTGTTCTCCATATTTAAACTCTATTTGATCTTCAAATGGAAAAAAATATATATATTTAATTTACATTAGAATTTAATCTTGTATTTCTGTATGAACCTCCTAGAGCAGTTTTCTGCTCTTTATCTAAAGGGCAGGTTGACAACACGGTAGCCGAGCTGCACAGCTCTGTGTGGTTTAACACTCACGCTCCGAGGGTGCAGCTTTTCCAGATCCTGGGCTGTCAGAGACCTTCACTTTGAATAAAGGTGTGTGGAGTGAACCTAATGCCAGCGAGTCCTTGGCAAGAGGTGATGATTACAAAACACAAACACCGTTCTTGAACAGAAGAACTTCTGTCAGCTTCAGAGGTGACTGAAGAGCCAACCCCATCCTCTCGTGATCTTGTCTCCTTCTGAATCACACAGATCCAGCAGAAAATGGAAAATAATTGGACTCTTGAAGTTAGTCCACACCTGGAGACATGCTGCATTAAGAAAAGACACACTGCATCAACAGAATCTGAATTTTAGTTCAAGCATCCCAGAGTTTCTGCACTGAACTTACACATAACCAAGCATTCCATCCACACCCCACCCCGAAATTATAGCTATTAACCTAATTAAGCTGCTAGCACATGATTGCCTTGAGTAACAACACAACTGATAGAGCATAGCTGGTCTGTTGGTCAGAGCAAAAGCTGCAGGAGGTCACATGAAGTCCCAAAGGAGCAAGTGCTAACGGGGGCAGCGGGTCCTGCAGGGCTATGGCCCCTGGCGGGGGTCCCGGCCCCCGAGCCCCCCTGGCGCCTCTGCGGGCTGCGCGCTCTCGGTCGGGATATTTTTAAAAAGCAAAAGAAAGGAGCTTACGCCTGTAGGGGGGAGTCACAGGAAATAACACAAATATTTGTATAGAAATAGTAGGCTCTTGGCTGTTGTTCGGATCTGGAAATTATTAAAGGGTGAAGACAAACATCTGCCATCAATTAGCAAAGAGGAGGAATAACAAAAACTCCACTGTGTCACTTGAAATCTAGGCCCTGGTGTGCTTTTCCTCCATGGTTTGGGAGCGCTGGTGTGTTCGCCTCTGCCAGAGCCTTAGGAAACATCGGCTCACTGAACAAAAGGGAACGCGAGCACACGGCTTTTTTTGGGAGACTCCAAGAGGATTTAAGGCTCTTTGGGTCCTCAGTCTGCACATAATTAGCCGGCTGCTAAATTGTGTCCCAGGGCACAAAGCAAAAAAGAGCTTTCTGGAGTCAGCAGCAGCACCCCGGCAGGGGCAGGAAAAGTGCAGGTGATGGTGTGGATTTGGGGGATGTGAACCTGATAGTCTGCACCCAACACAGCAAGAGGGCTCGGTCACCGCCCAGGGGGTGCACACGTGGCTGGGAGGCTGAGCCAAGGGCGTTTTCCTGCCCGTTTGCTGGGGCTGCCACGGGGCGCAGCCCTGCGGGTGCAGCCGGGGGGAGTGATGTTGCTGAATGGTATTCACAGTTTGGAGACCAGTTTGGCCTCAGCTGTTGGGCATGTTGGTCAGTCTTGTATATGTATATACACATACACACACACACATATATATGTGTATGTGTGTATATATATATATATATACACACACATACACACACACATATATATATGCATATATACATGTGTATATATATACACACACACACACATGCTGTTAAGGGTCCGTCCTACTGTGTTACTGCTGTGTATATATATGTGTATATATATATATATATACACACACACACATATATGTATATACTTGTTGAAAGGATAAGCAACAGCAGAAAAGTGATAGACAGACAGATCAAGGCCATGGTGTGAATGGTCCCTGCTGCAGTGCCAGTGCAGATGACAGTGGTCACATAAAGGCCCCAGAAGGAGGAGCAGGTTTCACAGGTTCCTTTTCTCCGCAGAGTGCCCGGAGGGGACATTCGGGGTGGGATGCCGAGGGTCCTGCTCCTGCGGGGGAGCGCCCTGCGACCGCAGCTCGGGGCAGTGCCGCTGCCCGCCGGGACGCGCCGGGCACGACTGCGCACAAGGTGAGCCGGCGCGGCAGCAAACGCGCCCAGGCGGGGATGGAGCTGGAGAGCAGCTCTTTTTCTTTGGCTGGGATTAGTTTTAGAAACAGACAGTGCAATTAGAATCGTCTTCATGGAAAATTAGGAGAGAAAATGCAGCTTTTGATGGTAAGTCTTAAACAATAGGCTCGGCTAGCTTGGTGCTGTAGTTGGAGCTGAGCGGGGTACAAGGAAGCAAACAACATCAGCAATAAAAAAGATGTTTTCAGTTGTTGCAGTCCCTAACATAGGAATGGGGTCTTTCTTTACCGATGTGTATTTTTAATTGCCTTCACCATATTACTCTTCAACTGCTGGAAAACTAGAGAATCCTAAATTTAAAACTTTTACATGACTATACAGTATTACAGCAGCTGGAATAAATTAGTCACATATAGACATGCTGCTCCTAATAGTTCGATGGAGCAGTAAAGTCACACGTGCACAGTGCTTACCATGCAGTTTCAACTGATGTTTTTTCCAGGCCCTGCAGCAGCTTCGGAGCAGGTAAACCAGGATTCCCACCTCAGGTTTCTCAGTTCTTAGCCGTTCTTCCCTCTGCAGCTGGAAGCAGCTCTGGCCGTGCTGACGGACGCGCTGCCCGGTGCTGGGACAGCAGCCGCCAGCAGCACCGTTGCCCAGCGAGGAGCCCTTGTAGCTCCCCACAAGTAGATGTGAATCCTAAATTGACATGAAAGCACTGGAGTGGGATCAGAATAGCACTTACAGGGGCTCACACGCAGTTTAGAAAACGGGCAAAGCAATGTTGTCCTTGCTGGTAGCCGTGTATTGCCAAATAAAAGTCCATGTTTTGCATGAAGTATGGACATGAACAAAAAAGGGGACCCATTGCACCAGCAAAACAGATATTTCCCTCTTACCTCTCGCCATGATCCCGATATCTGTGTGTCCTTGTGTCCTTCTCTCTGCCCACACTCCAGCCTGCCCTGAGGGTCGCTGGGGACTGGGCTGCCAGGAGATCTGTCCCGAATGCGCCAACAACGGCAGCTGCAACGCGGCCACGGGAACCTGCCTGTGCCCCCCCGGCTACACCGGCCCCCGCTGCCAGGACGGTGAGTGCTGCCCCTCGCACTCGGGGGTGTCACCGGCTGGAATGAAGGACATTAGGGGACCTGGGGCACCTGCTGCAGCGAGCGGCGCATCGTGCTCATCACAGAGACAGCCTCTGGTTACACCTGGGGAGGTTGAAATGGGGTATTAGGAACAATTTCTTCCCCAAAGGGCTGTGGGGCATTGGAACAGGCTGCCCAGGGCAGTGCTGGAGTCACCATCCATGGAGGGGTTTAGAAGATGTGGAGATGAGGTTCTCAGGGATGTGGTTTAGTGACAGTGTTGGACTGACAGCTGGACCTGACAATCTTGAGGGTCTCTTCCAATCAAAATGATGCTATTCTATTTTCTGTTCTATTTTCTATTCTATCTTCTATTCCATATTCTATTCTATTCTCACGTGCAGCCAATGAGCATCACTGATGTCCCTATTCATGGCAGGGGGTTGAACTAGATCACCTTAGAAAGTTCCTTCCAACCCAAACCCTTCTGTGACTCTGTGCCCAGAGCTGGTGGCAGCTGCAGCCCCCTGTGCCGGGGAGCCCTGGCTGCAGTGTCCCAGCCCATTTGCATCAGTCCTTGTCTGCCTTGGCAGTGTGTCCACCGGGCTGGTTCGGCCCAGGGTGCCAGCTGAGCTGCAGCTGTGGGAACGAGGGACATTGCCATCCTGTGACGGGGACGTGCAGCTGCGCGCCGGGCTGGACGGGGTATAATTGTCAGAGAGGTATTGTACCTGCCGGTTATTACCCGTCATGTCTAGAAGACACTGACCTGTGCAAAGCTGGGCTGACATTTGCTTCGTTGTCGTCTTTGTGCTGTGCCTCTGCCAGAAAAACCTCTGTCTGAAATCTCTCTGCTTTCTGTGCTCTGTCCTGCCAGTGCCGCCGGGTGCTGCTTGCCTCTCAGTACTGAGCTTGCTCACAGAAAGAATTCACGTCAAATACGTCCTAATGTAGCACCTGCTTTCGCTGTCCCGCTGGGTTTTCACCTGCAGCCGTGTTTGTCCTCCTGTCTAAGAGAGAGATTGTAATCGATGAGAATAACCCCCGCGGCGGCGGCAGCGCGGTGCCCGTGCCGCTGCTCCCGGAGCAGCCGAGCCGGGGGCACACGCTGTTAAGGGTCCATCCTGCTGTGTTCCAGCTTGTGACGCGGGGCGCTGGGGCCCTGACTGCGTCCACACCTGCAACTGCAGCAACGGCGACGGGAGCTGCAGCGCCGAGACAGGACAGTGCGTCTGCCAGGCCGGGTACACGGGCGCCCGCTGCGAGCACAGTGAGTGCTGCGTTTTAGCCAAGCCAAATGAGTTGTTTCACTGGGGAAAGGTGTTGGAGGCTCCTGGAGCAGTGGAAGCCACAGGGCAGATTTCTCCATCAGCGCTTCTTGGGTCAGTCTCAGCAGTTCAGTCCCGTGCCCTGGCTGTGACATTGCTAATCCTGTCCTGAGGGTGGTTGGGGGACCTGGACACTCACCTGTAACCACTGGTCATTACAAAAAAGCAGCTGCCAGATGCTGTTGTCTCCCACCTTAGCACAGCATCCTGGGGATGCTGGGAAGGGACGAGCTCCTCAGTCTCATTTGCTTTCACTTGCCAGAGTGCCCGCAGGGATGGTTCGGGCTGAGCTGTCGCCACCAGTGTCAGTGTGACAACGGGGCTGCCTGTGACCACGTCAGCGGGGCCTGTACGTGCAGCCCGGGCTGGCGAGGAACCTTCTGTGAGCACGGTGAGTACCCCCTCGTGGGCAGAAACCTGGTGCTACTGCTCCTGATCCCCCCAGCTCTGTCCTGTATATGAACATCCATAACGAACATAAATCCCATATGCTGCTGCTTCCCTGCTCGGGGAGAGCCCGAGACAGGTGGCTGTCACACTGGTGCAGCATTTTATTGGCAAGAAAAGGCCACCAAGAGGCATCTCTTCCCTGCTGTGAGATTTCCAGCATTTTGTGGGGATTTACCTTTTGTTTTCTGCAGCCTGTCCAGATGGATTTTATGGACTGGAGTGCCGGGATGCCTGTGACTGCCTGAACGGTGCTCGCTGTGACCACGTAACGGGCCAGTGCCACTGTCCCCCCGGCTGGGAGGGTCCCCGCTGCGGCCAGGGTGGGTGTCACTGCGGGGCTGCAGACGGGATGGGTGGGATGGAAATTAATCCTGTGCAGCAGAGAAGTATTTGGTTGTTGTTGAATGTAATGAAGGCTTGAGAATCTGGCAGAACAGTTTCCTAATAGATCAAATGATAGAAGATTGAAGATAACAAGTGTCCATATTTGAATGTCGGCCCCCTGTAGAATCCAGCTGTTATTTCCCCCTAGCACCATAAAATCCACCCTACAGAACCATCACAGCAGCCGCGCACTGGTGCTGGTTCATGTCCCAGACGAGCGCACTGGGGATGGCCAGCAGGAGTCTGGCCGATGCAGTTTGTCCCTGACTCTGCTCCTGCAGCGTGCCAGGAAAGCAGCTACGGCGAGAACTGCAGCCAGACGTGCAACTGCTTCAATAACGCGACCTGCGACCACGTCAGCGGGCGCTGTCTGTGTGCGGCCGGGTGGACGGGACCCACGTGCCAGCAAGGTAACGCGCCCGAGGGTCGCGGCCAAACCCAGGGCTGAGGAGGCTGCAAAGAGCTCAGGCCCCCAGTACCCGGTGTCACTGCTCCCGCTTACCTGAGCGGGTTTAAATACCAAACGTCTCCACGTGGGCAGCTGAGCAGCCTCAGGTGTCGTTGGCTCCTCTCCATACATCTCACTGCACACGAGAACGGCTTCAGTTCAGATCGGCCCGTCCTCTGATGGCTGTTCGCCTCCAGAGCTCTTTTCTGACGGGGATATCTGCCCCGGTTTCCTGCAGTGTGCCCGCTGGGTTTCTACGGGAGGAGCTGCCACCAGCGCTGCCTCTGCCAGAACGGTGGCACGTGCGACCCTGCCACCGGGCTCTGTGCCTGTCCCCAGGGCTGGACAGGGCTGGCCTGCGAGCTGGGTGAGTGATGGCGCAGCGGCAGTGCCGAGAAATGGGCTCTGGCACAGCCCTGTCCCATTTCAGACTCTGAAGGCGTGGGGGTGACATGCACGGCGCTGGTGGCAGAGCTCAGGGTCTGTCCCCACGGGCGGTGGGGGTCCAGGTGGCATTTCACTGTGTCCCTCTCCCAGAGTGTGCGCCGGGACGGCACGGGGCAGACTGCCGGGAGCATTGCCAGTGCCACAACGGGGGGACCTGCCACCGCCAGACGGGACACTGCCTCTGCCCGCCGGGCTGGACCGGCGCCGCCTGCGAGAGCCGTGAGTGGGGCCTGCGCGTCGCTGCCACGGGGGCTGGGGGATGAAAGGGACGTGGATAAAGGGAAGTGTGTACCTCCAGAAACTGCAGCAAAAAAGCGCCACCTCACCTCTCGTTGTGTAACTTGTCCTCTTTCCCGTGTTCGCATCCCTGAAGCTTGTCCGGAGGGGCTGTTCGGGGCGCGCTGTGAGGAGCACTGCGACTGCGGGGACAACGTCTCATGCCACCACGTCACCGGCGCTTGTGATTGTCCCCATGGCTGGCGGGGCCGGCGCTGCGAGAAAGGTGAGGCGGCATCCCCGCCGTGTCACAGCATCCCTGTGGTGTCACGGCATCCCCGCCATGTCACAGCATCCCCGCAGTGTCACAGCATCCCCGCAGTGTCACAGCATCCCCGCAGTGTCACGGCATCCCCGCAGTGTCACGGCATCCCCGCCGTGTCACGGCATCCCCGCCGTGTCACGGCATCCCTGCAGTGTCACGGCATCCCCGCAGTGTCACAGCATCCCCGCAGTGTCACAGCATCCCCGCCGTGTCACGGCATCCCCGCAGTGTCACAGCATCCCCACAGTGTCACGGCATCCCGACCCTGCTGGTACAGCCCTGCCAGGGGGAAACCGAGGCCTGGGAAGGAGACAAACTTCTTTTTTTTAATATGAGTCGCACATTGTGGCAAAATTTCAGGAGCCGACAGCCTGCCCTGAAAGAGGCATTTGGCTTGCTGCAAAAAAATGCTGGCTGGCTGTCTGCTATGGCCAGGTGTGGCTCAGCACCGCAGACACTGGGGGCAGGAGCTGGCCCTTGGTCTCTGGTGCCTTTCGGGCATTAAGAAGAACTGAAATCCAGGCAGGACACTCACATGTTGCTCGTTTTCCCGCAGCCTGCCTGCCGGGTTCCTTCGGGAAGGGCTGTGCCGGCCGCTGCGCCTGTCCCCCGGGAGCGCCCTGCCACCACGTCACCGGCCGCTGCGCCTGCCCGCCCGGCGCCACCGGCTCCGCGTGTGAAAAAGGTATGAAGAAGGGAGCGATCGTCTTGCAGTTGTGCTGACGGGCTCTGGGAACGTGACGGGTCAAGCAACTGCTACAGAAAATAGAGGAGGGGAAAAAAAAAGGAAAATAAAGAACAAAAAAAGGCCCAACAGCACGCGGTGCCAAGGAGCAGCTCGCATGTTGGCAGCTGGGTGTGTGCCCGCAGAATGTGAGCAAAGCTCAGGGAGCCAAGTGGGAAATCAGAGCTCTGTATTTATCCTGAGGATTAGCAACAAATCAGCATTAAAATGAGCTCCTGTGGGCATGAGCGAGTCTGGAAGAGACAGAGGCATGTGAGCACATTCCTCACCCAGGGGATGGGAGTATTTGCCGTGCCCGGCTGAGGGGATGGAGGCTTGCAGGGATATGAGGGTAGGCAGGGCCAGCATCGCAAAAAGCATCTAATGCCATTAAGTACGGCGTTTGCTTTTCAATCCAAGTCTTTCCTGGAGTCAGGGAAGCATTTGCGTGTGGCTCCCTTTGCTTTTTTGGCTGCAGAGAACTCTCACTGTCATAAAAGGCTTCCTAAATCCTGGCTTCAAACAAAAAGGGAGGAAAGCCTTGCACAGGGGTGGGATAGCTCCCGCCGAGCAAACCTGAGCCGCCTGGGTGCCCTCTCTCCCGCCAGCCTGCCTGCCGGGGACCTTCGGCGAGGGCTGCGCTCAGATCTGCCAGTGTCCCGGAGCCACCCAGGAGTGCCACCCGGTCACCGGTGCCTGCGTCTGCGCCCCCGGCCGCCACGGGCCCGCCTGCCAGCTGGGTGAGTCTGCACTCGGCCCACTTCTCCGCCACGGTCGGTACCCGAGGTGGTACCGGCGGTGCCGGTTCGGAGCCGTCGCCCCTGCGCAGGGACAGCACCGGGGTGACTGCTGGAGAAGCTGCCTGGAGGGGCTTCAAAGCACAGGTTCTCACGGGCTGTCTTGCCTGGTTTCTTGCCACGGTCGCCCTTGTCCTCCTCAGCGTTGCTGAGGTCTGTTGTGTTGTTTATAACCGTTGTCCAGCTCTCACAGCTGAGTCTGTCCAGACAAGTGTTTTCCTGTTCTCTTGCCCAAGCCGGTCCCCGTGCGCCAAGGCTCTGGCCTCTGCCGTGTCTCTCGCTGACTAAGGGGCGAGTAGGAGTTCATGTAAACAGAACATTCTCATCTGCGCTCAGACCGTTGTTTTGTTTTTTTTTTTTCTTTTTTTTTTTGAATTGTGGGCTACTTACCAGCTGTGTCTTCAGCAGAGAGGTTCTGAGCAGCCCAAAGCTCCTTGCTGTTGCGTGTTTGCCATGCCATTGCTCACCACGCGCTCTCGGGGGTTTCTCTGGCCCCTGCCGAGCACCCGGGGCAGCTGTCGCGGTCCTGAGTTCAGTGTGTCCTGCGGCGGCACCGAGCACAGCCCGCGGGAGCTGCTGTTGGCTGTGGTGCATTTTCCAGAGTGTTTGGACCCCGTTCTCATCTTTTTAGGCATGAGGCCATTGCTGCTTTTATTCTTTCCCCCCGCAGAGTGCTCCCCGGGGTGGTACGGCCACAACTGCGCAAGGCCATGCAAATGCAAGAACGGGGGGGTGTGTGACATTACCACGGGGACATGCCACTGCCCGCCCGGCTACATCGGCGCTGACTGCAGCATCGGTGAGTGCGGAGGGGCACGGGAGCTCCCAGGAGTTCCTTGGCAGGAGGTGAACAGTGGTGGGAGCGACTGCTGCCCGCAGCCAGGCTGCTGACCCTGGGCATACAAGGAGCTGTACAGCGACCAGCTCCAAAAATGCTCCTGGTCTGACTTTGCCACAGGCGCCGTCAGCAGTGCCCTCCCTGCTTCGGTTGCAGCTGAGCTTGTTTGCTCTCTTAACCACAGAAACATTTTCTTGCTCCACTTGTTCCATGCCAAAATTATTTCTCCACTATGAAAGGCCTGGCACACCAGCCTTTGCATCATGCCATCACTGTCTCTCTGCCAAAAATGCTCTGCTCTGCAGCAGAAGGAAACCTCAAAGCTCTTTTCCTGGTCGGCCCGTCACTCTGTGCACGGTGACAGGGCACAGGCTCCTCCTGCCAGCCCGTTGCTTTGCTCCTGTGCCAGCGCAGACTCGTTCCTCTCTAACCTTCAGACGTGCTGTGCTTTGGTGTAACCAAGGCAGACCAAGGTCTTCCTCCCACCAGGATGTCCCGCTGGTCGCTATGGCAAGGACTGCGCCGTGGTGTGCGCCTGCGGGGACGGCGCAACCTGTCACCACGTCACTGGAGACTGCGTGTGCCCCCCAGGAAGAGCCGGTCCCACCTGCGAGCAAGGTCAATATTAGCTGCGGGTTGCACGTCAGGACAAGCAGGGGTTTCAGGCAGTGGGATGGAAAAGGTCTTGAGTGGAACCAGTTTCGTTGCCCTGAGATCTTTGCCTGTGCTTGGGTCCTCCTGCCCAAACCACCCCAGGGTCCCTGTGCCCACTGTCACCTGCTCATGTCCCACTGTCACCTCCTCGTGTCCCACAGGCTGCGAGAAGCACCGGTACGGGCTGGGCTGCCAGCAGACCTGCTCCTGCCACAACGGGGGGCTCTGCGACGCAGCCGACGGCTCCTGCTCCTGTGCGCCTGGGTGGACGGGGAAATCCTGCGAATTAGGTAAACCCGACTTGGATGCATTGTCCTGCACTGGCCCAGTAACCGTGGCTCTCAGCGTTGTTTCATACTGGGCCCAGTTTCTGTTCTCCCCACCTGTGCCTGTCCTGCTGTACCATGTCCCGAAGCGCAGGATGGGGCTGGTGTCTGCTCCCTGTCTGCTCACCGGCTCTGCCACCGTGTCTCCCTGCAGAATGCCCGCCGGGCCGGTACGGTGCCGACTGCCAGCTCCGCTGCGCCTGCCTGCACAACGGCACCTGCGACGCGGGGACGGGCACCTGCCGCTGCCCCAGCGGCCACTACGGGCCCCTCTGCGAACACAGTGAGTGCGGCAGCACAAGCACCTGCGGCTTTGCAGGGGGAGGGTGTTTCCTGAAGCCAATGCAGAGAGCGGGATCACAGGACAAAGGTGTGACCCGCTGCAGTCACACACCTGGCTGTGTGCACCCATGGGTGCTTCCTTTCTTACCTGCACCCATGGGTGCTTCCTTTCTTACCTGCCTTCCCAGGCAGCACAAGTAGTGGCAGAGAAGGTAATTTCTCTGGGTGAGACCGCTGGATGCAGAGGTGCCATTCCGAGGCAGCTGAGTACGCTCGTCACCACTGCATTAGCACTGGGTATACGCTTTGGAGCTGCAGTGCTGGACTCTGCAGCAGCGCTGGCTGCAGGAGGCTGGGGGCCCTGTGCTGGCCACTGAGAGCAGCTGCCTTCAATTGGGTATTTCTCAGAGAAAAAGGCTCGCTGCTTCTCTCTGCTGGGCTGATGAGGCTTTGCTGCAGCTGAGCCTGAGCTCAACCCAGCCCTGCTTTAACGAGCTCTCCACCCGGCTCCATCGCAGGTTGTCCCCCGGGCTTCCACGGAGCCGGCTGCCGGGAACGCTGCGACTGCGAGCACGGAGCAGCCTGTGACCCGGCCACCGGCCGCTGCCACTGTCCC
The DNA here is from genome assembly GCF_036013475.1 of Columba livia. NCBI lineage: Eukaryota > Metazoa > Chordata > Aves > Columbiformes > Columbidae > Columba > Columba livia. Next base: position 839,423 of record NC_088622.1, read on the forward strand.
CCTGGGCTCCAGGGCGATCACTGCCAGACAGGTACTGCGTCCTTTGCTGCCTTCCCTGGAAACCGGTGGGATCCTGAGGCTCACGTGTGTGCGGTGTATCTCACCTCTCTCCACAGGCTGCGGGGCAGGGACGTACGGCGAGGGATGCCAGCAGCTCTGCGACTGCGCCGGCGATGCGCCCTGCGACCCGGCCACGGGACGCTGCCTGTGTCCCCCGGGGAAAACCGGCCCCACATGCGGCTCCGGTGAGTTCAGCCACAGCCCAGGAGGGGCACTGATGGGAGGCTTAACCCAGTCCTAAAATGGGTGCAGATCCCTTCTTGTTGGAGCTGAATTCTCATGGAAGGGGGCTTTCTTTTTTGTCTCTGTCCCCTCTCTGTCCCTCACCAGAGTGCCGACCGAGCCGGTACGGCCCCGACTGCAGCCTGGGCTGCCAGTGTGACCCCAGCAGCTCCTACTGCAACGCCCGGAACGGTCAGTGCCGCTGTCTGAACGGGCACATGGGCCCCACATGTCGGGAAGGTAACGTATGGGCACAGCGAGACCTGCGGTGGGACAGTCCCAATGCCACCTACCTTACTTCTGCCCAAACCACGATGAAACCTGTTGGCTCTAAGTGACTTCCCCTTGGGTGCTACATGGAGTCACTATGGGGACAGGGAGTGGGATGGGGGGACAGGATGCTCTGACTTGCTTTGCAGGTGGTTCAGCCCCTCTGCCGCCGGCTGAGCACCCCTCCTCGGTCCCAGGTCAGTGACACCCCGACGCGTGGCTGTTCACACCGCGGCTGCGGGCACAGACCTGAGAATGAAGCAGCAGCTCCCGGCTGCGAGCGCCGAGCGGGGCCAGCACTGGGGGGTCCCTGCAGAATCTCCCCTCCCGAGCTGCCGACACACCGTGAGCACTGACCCACCCTGAATTCCCTTCCAGCCGCGCAGCCTCTGGTGCCCAGCGGGTCCCCTCCGCTGTGGGGGCTCCGGCCGGGCCAGCACTAGGTCCTGCTCCCTTGGCATGACCAAGCAGCCACCTCGAGAAGCCAACGACCCGCTGAACAAACTGGTTTACAAGCCCCAGGAGCAGTTATTTATCATCTCCTGGCAGACTGAGCTGCTGCTCGTGATGTTGTCTGAGCCAGGCTGAAGCGCCGAGGGTCCCCAGGTCACTGTGGCGGCATGGGTGGCCTCCAGGCACGCATGGGGATACGGACACAGTGGGGACACACATGCACATGCCAGCACCAGCGTATGCCTGCAGCCAGACACCCAAAGGAACAGTTCAGAAGCAATTGCTTCTGGCCAGCAGACAATGGACTGTGATGGCTTGTGGCAAATTGCTGGCCTTCATCTTTTGGGTGCTGGGCTTGGGGAGGCTGAAACTATGGTCCAAAAAAAGTATTTATGCAATAGTATTTATGGGAAGCTGCACAAGAGTCGTCAGAACTGAGAGCTGAATGTGACCGGCTCTCCTGAGGTCACGCCTCCTGTACAAGTACCACCGCACTTGAATTTTTTGTTGTTGTTTTGTTTAAATCAAATTTGCAATGGTCTCATACTGTAAATTATCATCTGCTGTGGAGGACAAGACGATGAGCCCCAGCACTCGCCTCTGCAGGTTTCCTGTGTCACTGGCAGCACCGTCTGCTCCTGACGAGCTTCGCAGGGGCACAGGAGCTGATTTTCCATACCAGGAGTATGTCAGCCCCTTTGAGCCGCCCATGTCATTTGCTCCACCAACAAGCAAGCCTAAATTAGTGTAACAATCAGACATACTGCGTGGATAGACACAAAGCCCTTGCGTGGTCCAGTAAATGCAAATCTCTACGTGTTCTCACCCCAGCCTTGGACCCTCGATCTATTTGCACAAAGCCCTTGGGCAAACGCAGCCCGAGAGCCGACACTGTCCAAAGCCCCAGGCTCTGCGAAGGAGCTGGGACGGTCCCGTCCCGTCCTGTCCCCTGTGCCGCCGCAGCACCGCCTGCCCGCCCTGGGCCTGGAGATCGAGCCCGCAGGGGCCGACTGAAAATAATGAAAGAGTTGTTTCTTTTCCTGATGGAATTTATTTTAATCTGTATATAACTTGTAATTTTTTGCTAATTCTTTTCTTATTTTATTTCTTCCTTAACAGTATTTTTTGCGTTAGGTATCATTATTGTGAAGAGATAATATAAGTATGTAGTGAAGGACCAAAATTGTGTAATTAAGGTTGTATGTTGTATGACTGATAACCAGGGAGTAGGAAGATTCTGTCCGTGTGCCAAATGACCCTGCTCAATCCTGCTGACCCAGAAGCCAGTGGGTGCAGCGGGAAGGGCCACCCATTGATGCCACCCAATGATGCCACCGTGCTGCTTGTCCCCTGCCCGAGGTGCAGAGAAGCCCTGGGCCCTGCTGTTCGCTCCAGGACAGCACAGAAACTGGCCCAGCCTCGAGCATCGGGATTATCCGTTCTGTCCCATCACACACCCAAAGCCTGAGCTGCAGCTGCACCCCCTTGGAATAAACCATAAGCGTGGGACCACAGCAATCTGTACCTGTATTTCTTATAATCACGATTTTTTTTCCCTGTTCATATTTCCTAATACAGTTTGTTTGCCTCCTGTTTTCATGTAGTTAGTGTCTCTCATTTTGGAGCCCTAATTAGCACTGATAAAAACTTTTAATTCTTCCACAGCTAATCCAAATAAACAGAAAACCTCACTGAATGTGTGTCTGGTCTCGGTCCCTCGCACTGGCCATGTGCTGCAGCTGGCTGCAGATGTTCGGCAGCTGTTCTCGAGGATGGGTCTGAGACGGGCATTTGTCAAGGACGAGCGGAGGCCAGTGAGCTGCCAGCAGAAGGAAGCGTTCTTTGTAGAGCTCGTCATCAAACAGACACATCACAACAGGGCTCACCCCAAAATTGTCACTGCCATTTCCCCATCTCCTGCCAGCGCCTCGAAGGCCCCGCGGCATTAAACACTGACGCACAAAAACCCAGATGCGAACTGCTCAGCTGCGGCAAAAGAACGACCCTCCTCGATCATCACTTGTTGGTGCTAATTCTGGGGCACGGGGTGGGGCGAGAGGCCCGCTCTGCCTGGGGAAGGACGGGGTCCGCACCCCCGTGTCCATAGCGGGAGACGGGACAGGCGGCGGGAGCTGCAGCATCACTCGGCTTCGTGCTTCTGGGTTTTTTGACAAGTGACTGAAAGGCAACGGGTATCACCACACCCTGCCAAGGTCGCCGTTGTGTTCAAAAGAACCAAGAATAATTGTGGGGGGAAAAACAACGAATAAAAAAGAAACAGGGAAACTGGGCCAAATAACCAACCTAGCACAATGATTTAAGTTGTTAAAAACTTCTTGATCCAGGTACACTCTCCCCGTGCCCCTGGGCTGCCCGCACAGGCTCTGCAGCCACCAGTGGGGACGGAGGGGGCAGCACAAGCCGCTCAGCAGAGCCCAGAACGTGGCCACAGCCACTTCAACCCAACCCGACACTCGCTATGGGCTCAGTCCGCAGAGGTTTGAAGACCCCTGAAACGAGTCAGGACAGCAGCGTCTCTCCGGGGCTGGAAGCCTACACGTCGGTCTCTATGCGCAGCCGCTCCATCCGGCGCACGTTGCACTCCACGGTTGCGCGGCTGGTGATCTGCCGGGCGCAGGACTGGGGAAACCAGCCCCGCTCGCCGTCCCTCAGCCGCTCACCCCAGCACCAGCCTAGGAGAGAACAGAGCTGGTCACACCGGGAGGACGGGCCGTGGCTGCCGGGGACACGTGTGGAAGGAGCAACAGGGACCTGCCAGCGGCTTCCTAGAAGCTTCTGAAAAATAATGGCTAACGTCCCAGTTTGTGGGGATCGCTGAAGCTTTTCCCCCCACCGCAGCTCGGCTGCAGCTCCCTGCTCGCCACACTCACCGTCCTCTCCGCCCAGCACCAGGACAACATCCGCCTGCTGCAGGGACAGCTCGTCCGCCTGCTTGGCCAGGTACGCGCGGGTTATCTCCACTTGGCTCAGATCTGCAGGGACAGCGGGGACCAGTGAGAGGGCACAGCCGGGCTTAACTCATAACATCACAGAATCGTGCTGTTTGGAAAAGAACTTTAAGGTCATCGAGTCCAATCGTTAACCCAACGCTGCCAAGTCCACCTCTAAACCATGTCCCTAAGAACAGCGTAAAGCCCTGCACCCTGTGCTCAGGCTCTAGTGCCACCGTCAATCCCCGCCTCTCCAGGCCTGACCTCCCGTGTGCCGATACCTCCTTTAGGAGTGGTGTCAGGCTTCTCCTTTTCTCTGTGCATCAGCGCCGTGATCCAGCGGGCCCGGTCGCTCCTGGCAGTGAGAAAACCCATATTATTACACAAAGAAAGCCTCAGAGGTGGCATCTGTGTCGGTGGCATCTGTGTTGGTGGCAGTAGCTGGGCAGTTCCCAGCGGGAAGGATGAAGGCCTTCAAGGGAGGTCAGACTGAACAAACATCACATTCAGAGCGTTCAGCACAGACACTTCACAAGCAGTACGCATCACCCAGCTGCTTTGCTTGATTTGCACAGGGGAAGTATCATATGGCAACTATAAGGGAAATCTAAGAGAGAGAAGGAAAGCGAGCAAGGGGACAAGCCCGCACAGATCTCCGTTTCTGGGAGGGGGCGCGGGGAGGGAAAGGGTGCTTCACACACAGCCTTATCCCACGGAAGAAGGACATCCGCCCTGCGCAGTCCCACTCACAGCGTCTCCGCCGCCAGCACGACCTCCTCCCGCCGGCCCTCGCTGTCCCGCTCCATCAGCACCCGCAGCAGGTGCCCGCCGGTGCCGCGGGCCGCGCTGCCGCTCTTGCCGGGAGGAGGAGAAGGCGGCTCCGGGTTCTCCATCTTCTCCACCGTGACCTGGTCCAGTGTGGCGTAGTTCATCACGGTGTAGCTGTCCTCGCTGCGGCAGAGACGGGACAGGTTCAGTGGGCATCACCGAGGTGACCGGCTCAGGGTTGGTTCAAAACACACTTCAGTAAGGGTCAAAAGAGGGAAATCTCAAGAATTTCTTAAGCTACATGCTGCTTGGGAAACGGAGATTTTAATCCCCCTCGTCCTTTTCCAGAGAAAGAAGAAGGTTCCATGCGGCCTTACCTCTTTTTCTTGGTTATGATGAGGACGTCGTTGAACAAGAAGAGGTAGCAGAGCCGGCCGGCGCCCCGGCGGAAGATGCCCCCCTCTTCCGACAGCAGCAGGTACAGCTCCCCCCGCTTCAGCAGCCAGCGGGACGCAGAGATCAGCGGGAACGGCTGGAACGGACCCAGAGAAAATCCCATTCACCACCTGTCTCACAAGCAGCAGGCAAAATCATATAAAGCAGCTGCATTTGGACTCAGAGTGGCTCCTGGCGTGCCCAGAAACTCACATTAAAGTCAGAACAGCAAGAAAGAATGGTCACCCCCCCGGATGAAGCAGTGATGCTGCTCATGGCAGCAGGGATGCTCCGGCTGGTCCAGCCTTCCTGGAAGGACTTCCAGGACAGACCCAACACGCCGGGACGGGCCCCTCTAACCACACACCCCAGAAGATTTCTTTTCCCCCACTTCCACAAGACTTCACCTTCTTCTTTCCAAATTCCAGCTGTTTCTGCAGTGTGTACATCTGCTCTGTCCTCTCCATCGCACGAGCTCCCTCATTGCAATTCTTAACCAGCTAGAAAAGGGAAAAGAAAACCCATGGGCAGCAGTGAACAGCAGGACAGGTCTGTCCGTCCTCTGCTCCAGCACGAGCGCTGCCGGCGCGGGTCGGCGGCTGCTCCGCTCCCCCGGGCAGGAGGAACAGCCACATCCCCACACAGCTCAGAACCGGGCTCGGGAAAGGCAGCTGGAGCTTCTCTGCCACACAGATCGCCAGGAGAGGGGTGGAACCTTCACTCTGCCTGGAAAAGGGCCAAAGCGAGACCGCACCAAAACCGAACTTCACCGAGGAGCAACACGAAGAGGAAGAATTAACCATCCCAAGAGAGGAGGTGAACGGAGGAGGACGAGCGCTCGGACAGACGGAGGGGAGGACAGAAGCTTCCTGCAGGCAGGTGAAGTGAAGCCAGGTCTGGCCCTGCCGAGAGGCACCCGGCCCCCCGCGAGGTCCCTCCGGAGCAGATGTCCCTGTGCCACGGGTCCTTCGCTCCTCCACCCTTTGCTCTTTGCTTTGTTTACTGCTCTTTGCCTAAATCTCTGACAAACGAGCCAAGTGTCGCAGACCACTACCACCTCGAAGGAGGTTCTGAGAAGGGGGTCACTAATGGAGAATACACCACCAAAGGGAAGGACAAAAGATGGGCCAGAGAGGAAAGAAGATGACAAGAATAAGTAAAAAACAAGATCAGGTGAAACAGGCGAGGAAGGGAGAAGATGTGTACAGCCAGCAGCTGTTTGGAGCAGAGAAATCCCCGGTGAACTGACGCAGGAAGAAAACGGAGAGGCCAGAAGGCAGATGGGGCAGAGAGACGGACGGAGAGCTGGGAGCAGCGGCCTCACCTTGCTGATGGCTTTCAGAGCGCGGGTGGCAGCTCCGTACGCTGCTGTGCAAGCTTTTGTTTTTTGACAGACAGTCTAGAATGTCAAGATAAGATGCTTTAGTGATATTGCAAGGCACGGAACAGCGTGTCCAGCTGGGATTCCGGATGTGGCACAAGGGTCAGCCCGGCAGCGGGACAGACACAGTCAGAGCAAGTTCTGCAGGGCTGGGAGCTGTAACCTGGGTTCTGCTGGGGCAGTCACATCAGATACATGCCTGACCATCACTGTCACCCTGCGCTGCGGGCGTCCCCCCGGCCCTCGGCCCTGCAGCCCAGCACAAACTGGGAGCGGTTCCCAGAAATCCCACCTCCAGCAGCCTCACTGTTGGGAGCAGCTGGGTGCAGAGTGCTGGATCTCAACAGAGCTTGTGCAAGACCTGCTCTCCCTTCCTGGGCCACGCGGCCGCTGATGAAACAGGACACCGTGCCACCCACGGGTGCCCAAACGCAGCACGGGGCACGGAAGAACCTCATGTCGCTCAGGTGGGCGGTGCTGAGATGTGAAGCACAGAGCTGCACATCTGGCACACACAGAAGCAGATCACTTTGAATCTAAATCCTGAATAAAGGCTTGGGCATCCCAGTGGGATGCAAGTCCAAGCAGAAGCTGCCCCGGGCTCAGCTGAGTAAGAGAATAACAGCCACCTCTTCAGAGGCACCAAGCAATGCCACCGTGTGACTTACTTACATCTAACAGCAGAGGAAGCCGTGTTACCCTCTGCATAGGGAGAATGAGAAATGATATCATTGGCAGGCCTCCACATTCTGGTTTCCTTTCAATTTGTTTCAGGGTCTCTTTAAATAAAGGGTTTGTGGTTCTGGAACAGGACAAGAAATCTCCATTAACTCTGTTCTTCGGTTGTCAAGATTCTCCAGCAGCTTTCCACGCACAGAAACGTGGTGGCGGCGCTGACCGGCAGCGTGCCGAGCTTGGAGCACGCAGCCGGGGCAGAAAACAGACTGATCCATCAGCCGGTGATGGAAAAGCACCTCGAGATGTTGTGCCCACCAGAGTAAAGCTGTAGATGTACCAACAGCAGACACAAACCTGACTCAAGCCACCAGTATGATCTGGGGATGAACCGCCTCCACAGACATCCCCAACAGGCCCCATGCATGTTATTCACCTTGGCAGGAGCTGCCCGACTTCATCACCCCCACTTATCCCTGTCCTTCACCTGTCTCACAGCACAACACAAACCACGTCCGGATCATCGGACACAGACACACTGAGGTTGAGAAGTTGGACTCTGCTCAGAGAGGAGACAACCTGCCTCAGGGAAAAGGAACCGCCACGGGCCGCGGGAGCCCCACGCAGGGCACGGTCCCGTCCCGCCATCGGGCGTCCCCGCAGCCATGGGACCCGCAGAGGCAGCTCCAGCCAGGGCTGAGCACCGAACAGGACTTACAGCAGCTTCTGGAGAGTCCTCTGCTGGTAGACTTCATTGGAGCAGTAGCTGACGTAGGGGCTGAAGTGGTTGGAGGCGTGTTCTTCAACTATGTCACTGATGTCAGGAATGAGGATGTTTTCCTGGTGCCGCTTCTCCAAGTCTTCGAAGAATCTAAGGGGAGGATTCCAAATAACTTCACTACATGACCCGTCAGGGCTGGACAAACGGAACAGACAGATGTTTAACAATGTTCCCAGGGCAACTTTTCCCCAGTTTTCCCAGAGGAGATAAAACTCCGGATCTGTTCTGCACAGGGTCAGCTCTGCGCAGCTGGGACACCCACGTCCCCAGCGTGGCTCCCAGCAGAGACAGGGAACGGGGGACACGGCTCTTGAGGCTTCCTCCGTTCCCACACGACATCCCTCCTCCGCTTTAGCTCTCTGGGAAGCCTCATTCCTGCCCCATCCGAGCTGATTCTGCCCAGCTGCAGGACACCACAACCCCGACACCCCCGCAGCGGCTCCCACGCTGGCCCCACTTGCCTGGTGCTGACCGCCAGGATGTCGCTGATGTTGGAGAACAGGTGATGATGCTCCATCTGAGTCATGGTCTCCTTCAGCTCCTCCGACCTCATGAAGTGACACACCAGGATGTTCAGGCTGTGCATGTAGGAGTACTCAGAGGTGATGATCTCGAACATGGCCTGAAAAAGCAAGGCACTGAGGATGTAACAGGACAAACTGACAGCACAGCATTCCCTGCATCATCTCCTGCATTGCTTGGCCTACACCCATAACTTCAGCATGTGCTTAGGACTTTCGTTCACCACTGCGATGTTCTCCCTTCCTGCACCTGAAGGAGCTGCCCGCTTCCCTGCCAGGGCACACGGGTGATCGCAGCCAGCGCTGCCCAGCCCCAGAGCTGCTGAACCTGAGGCTGAGCCCAGCTCTGCTGAGCCCAGCTCTGCTTTGGGCCCAGCCCAGCACGAGGGCTCAGACACAGCCACGTGTCCCCCCAGCCTCCAGCATTCATGCTGCACCCCGGGCACATCCGAGGCTCCTCTCACCTCCTGCCGCTCGCGCTCTTCAGGGTGGATCTTCTGCAGGATCCCGGCTTCCAGCACCTGCGGGAGAGCTCTGGATCAGCGGGCGCCGTCACCGTGGACCAATGGTCCTTGCACGCCCTCTAGTGCAGTCTGGTCCTCTGCCTGGCCCCACAACGCACCAGCATCGCCCGCCGCAGCATCGCCCGCCGCAGCTGGCAGATGCTCATCTGCAGGAGGAGATAACTCTCCCCAAGGGCCAGCACCCAGCCGTGGTACCCAGCAGCAGCACCTGCCTTCCCCCGGCCTGTGGGTGAACCTTTGCAAGCACAACAGCAGCAGCATCCTGGCGAGCCCGGGCAGGATCCTGCGTGTCCCGGCCAGGGCCGGACAGCCCCAGGTCATCCCATTGCAAAGACTTGCGCTGCAGAGTTACCCATTCACGGTTTGTTCAGAGAGCTTTTAAAATACACGCAGCTGTGGCCGCAACACACCCCAAGTGCCGGAGCAGCCCATGGCAAGGGCGAGAGGGTGTTTTGGGCTGGGCTGCTGCCCCTACCTCCGGGAGCTGGCTCCAGGTGACCTGCGCCGGGCGGTAGCTCTGCACCACGATCGCAGCACCCGCAGGAGACGGCTCTTCTGGGACGGGTTCCTCCAGCAAATCCTCATCTGACTCATGGCTCACAGAGTTCAGGCCTCTCTCACGGATTTCCTGGTACAGCTGGGGCTCTGCAGAGGAAAAGGCAAGAAGTCGGCGAAGCCTCTCCCAGCCGCAGCCCGGGGTTCCCTTTGCACTGCCGCCTCAGCCCATCGCCCAGAGCCAGGGCCAGCACTTCCCTGTGAGATCGGACTTTGCACAGCCCCAATTAAGCAGCAGCTCCTGCTCCTGGCAGCTCCCACAGATCTCCCATGTTTGCCCAGAGCAAGCAAAGCCAGGAGCGCTCCCGCAGCCAGCACGGCAGCGCCTGCGCCTCGGCACACCCGGGAGGGGAGAGCAGGGCTGAAACGCTCCACTTGCAGGCAAGAGCAATTGCCCCAGGCTGGGGACAGGCAGCAGCACACGTGGCAAAGGGACCTCAGGGACTCGCTTTGCTGAGAAGCGCCAGGTGCCCTGCGAGGCCAAGGGGACCCCGGAGCTCCCGGGAAGATGGAGGCAGCACTCACGGTCCTTGAAGGAGCCACCACGCTTCTGCACCCGCTTCCGCCCAAAGGTTCTCTGCAAGGGGAACAGGAGGAGAACACGCTGCAGTTACTGATTTCTGCGGCCCAGGGAAGCACTGAGCAGTTACCTGCACCGCCAGTCAGCAAATACCACCCTGTTCTTTCAGCCCGAGTTTTGTCTGAGCTTTTGTTTGCCTTACCAAAGTGACTCAGCTTTCACCTCGCATTATCGGGGCCACGATCTAAACCAGTTTGCAGTCACACCGCTGCCTTTCACATCTGTCCGTCTCACACCTGGACTTTGCCTGTGCTGGAGTCATGTTCACCCATGTTTGTGTACAACCCCCCGCCAGCGCGGAGCCAACCCCACCCTGCAAACGTGCCCACGGCCGCCGGCCGACACGCGGGAGCCCGTTCCACTGCCCACAAAACCCACGTCAGGTATTTCCGGGCTCTCCGGGGACCTACAGCATCTGCTGGTGACATGTTGGTTCCCAAGGCACAAGTCACATCCCGGGCTCAGCGAACCCTGCCAGCTCCACGCTGGGCTCACACAGCTCTGCAACCCACAGGAGTTGCAGGATAAAAGCTCCGCAGACCCCCCGGCAGCAGCGCATCACCAGGAAAGTGGGGCTCAATCCCAGTGGGGTGACAGCAGATTCAAAACCCACCTTGTTCCTGGTGGGGCTGTGGGCAGGCGGGGAGCTGCCCTCCTCGGACACGGGTTTCAGCGCGGGGATGGCTTTTTCCGGCTCCGCGCCCAGGCCCTTCATGGCCGCGCGGTAGGACATGCTCCTCAGGTTGCGCTTGAGGGCGCCCCCACCGCCATCCTCCTCATCTGCCTCCACGGAGACGCTGGGGACGATGGGGATGGACGCCCGCTTTGGGTCGGGGCCCTGGGGCTCCCGGCTGGGCCCAGTTGCCCCAAAGCTCTGGTGCCGGGAGGGGTTGTTCTTGGTCTTGGTGGAGACAGCCAAGCTCCTGGGGATCAGCTGCTGGGTGCCCACCTTGAGCGCGGCCGGGCTGTCGGTGCTCAGGATGATGCGTCGGGGCTCGGCCAATGGGGGGGAGCCCATTGCAGGGAGCGGGGCGGCATTGGGCGCCATGGCAGAGCCGTGCTTCCCAGGGGGGGAGCTCGGGCTGGGGGGCTCCGGCCGTACTGGGTGGCATCGGTACTCCAGGAGAAAGGCCTTGTCATCCACAGAGCTGCCAGTGGGACTTCGCGACATGATGGTGGCACAGGGAACTGGAAAGCTGTGCAAGACAGACAGACAGACAGACGGATGGCTGAACATCTTCTCCCAGCAAGGCAGAGGGCATTCACACTTGGCAGTGGCCAAAGCACTGTTTCACATGGGGAAACAGAGCTGCCCCCGGCCTGAGCCACCGCAGCTGTCCCTTCCCTCCTGGCTCCCACCGCCCCAGGCTGACGTGCTGTGAAAACCCCCAGGAGCGCGAAACCGCGAGCCCTATCCTGCTCAAAGCTGGTGCCCGTCCCAAACCGTCCCGAGGAACAGCTTCACACCGCACGCAAAACCACCTGCCCGAGTCCCTAAAGCGCCTTCTTTGGGACTAACTTACTCATCTCCTCCTGTGCCACCCCCTGTGCTGTGCACCTACAGAACAAACATTTGATGGAGCGTTTTACACCCACTGCCTGCCCCATTACATAATTTGAGGAAAAACTATGGTTTAATTCCTCTCAACCGAGATCTCATTGTATTCCACCACCACCTTGAGCTGTTCCTTTCCAAAGGCCATGGACCAGGAAGCAGAAACCAAGACTTGAATGTGTTTCCCCACCTCAATAACTGGCAGAAGGACAAAACAGTCCCATCAACAAAAGCTCATTTGATTAAGATGCTGCTTATTTCCCTGCCCTTGGATGAGGGACACATGCCTCTTGGCCAGAGGTCTGCCAAACGTCCCGCAGATGAGAAAAGCGCTACATTCTACTCTTCATCCCCTCTTGGCTGAGGATGAAGCCTGTCCTAAGCACCAGCCCTAACAACATGAAACAGGCACGCCCGGTTTCAGAGGCGCTGGGTGCTCCAACAACCCCAGGTCTGCGGTGCCGCTGATCGGCTGGGACCCGCAGTCTCCGGGACACGGGGACACGCTGAGGGTCCCACCGGCACAGCCACCCCGGAGCTGCCACCCCCGCCTGGTGGCTCCGGTGCCGGCAGGGACCGCTCCAGCTCCATCCCTGGGGACAAACGCACCATTTCCCCCCCGGTACCTTCACACGGGCCCCCGGGACCGGCCCCGCGGGAGGGTCCGCGACAGGACGGAGCCTCCGGCTACTCACCAGCGCGGCCTCTCCGCCCCCGCGGAAGAGGCGCTGCCAGCGCGGGGATCCGCCTCCTCCGGGGCAGCCGGGGCGGCGATCCCGCCCGGGGAGGAGGCGGAGGGACCGGCCGCTGTCGCCCCCTCCCCGGAGCACGCCCGGCAGCCGCTTGTTCCGAGCCCCGCGCCCGCCCGGCGCTACTGCCCGCAGCTCCGGTCGCAGCCCCGGTCCCTTTCCGGGGAACCCGCGCAGGAGGCGGCCGGTCCCGCCCAGCCCGGCAGTGCCCCCGCTCACCCGCGCCCGTGGGAGCCCGGCGGGGCGGGAGCGGGAGCGGAGCCGCCCCGGGGAGGAGCCGGGGTGGGCGGGGCCAAATGAGGCGGGGCCGGGTTGGGTGTGGCCGGGTTGGGCGGGGCCAGGCGAGGCGGGGCCGGGCGGGGCTGCCCCCTCGGCAGGTGCCGGTTGGAGGCGCCGGGGTCTCCGTGGCGCTGCCCCGGGCAGGTGCCGGTACCGGTACTGCAGACATCCCGGCTCCTGTGCGCCATCCCAGGGCCCGTCTCTACTGAACAGCAATGAAGAACTCACTAAACTCAGCTGAACGTTTTTTTGTCGCTGCTTCTTGATGTTTCTTCAAGACGGTGTTTGTGCAGAACTTCTCTCGCAGCCCCTGGGCTGTTTTCACCCATTCCCGAGAGCCTCCTCCCCAAGGTCACTAAAGGTTACAGGATTCCTTGGCCTCGTTCCTGTCATGTTAAGGTGTGAAAATCTGCTGCACCCCTGACTATCCACAGGGCCTGAGAGCAACAGGCACTCAGTTATTTCCAGCAGGACTGTTTCTTACTCCAGGCACGCACACACTTGCCATAGCAGCTCAGTCCAGCGGTTAAAGTAATCCCAGGCTGGCCCGTTTGCTGCACAACCCCCGTTTGGGATGCTGTGGAACCCTCTGCCGGGGGCGCAGCTGCCACAGGACGGGGGATCCCAGGGTCAGGCTGTTGTCCGGCTGCCCCGTAAAGCCGGGCTCAACAGCGCTCTGTATTTACTGGGAACAGAGTTTTCCTTGACCTTCTCTTTTGCCCCCCGCTCTGGTTTTCCGCCTGCCCTAAAAATGGAGCCTTTTTTCTTGCTGGTTTATGGTGAATCTCAAGTGCTTTCTGGATGACAAAGTCCACTTGTCAGCAGTATTCTTTTAAAAGACTCTGTTCTCTTCTCTGCAAGGCCTGCCTGACAATCGCTCTATTATCAGAGCTTTCTTAGCCCACAGATTTTTTCCTCTCCCTCCGGGGCTAATAAGGAGAAAGGCTCCAGCCGTCAGAGACGGTTTCTACTCAAGAGTTCAGCCTTGACTGAAACCCTTACACGGCAACTCCAGGGAAGGGCCATTATGCTGTATGTAGGATACCATCATTTGATCACCATGAATGACTTTCTGAAGCGGAGACCATTCATCAGTTTCGTAATGCGTGTTGTTAGTTCAAAGACCGTGCTTTCAAGTCATTTCTGCTCCCAGGGCCCCCGCTGAACCGTCTGACCGCTATCACTGGATCGCTCGCTGACTCGCAGCTCGTGGTTTGAAAGGGAATATTCCCGACACCCCAAACTCCTGCACGAGCTCCTGGTTCTGTTCCATGCCCCCAGCCCTGGGGCTTGTCCGTCCTGCTCCTTCTCCGCTCACCTCTGCGCCAGGTCGCCCATCCGAACGCCCACCGCGCGGCTCCATCGCCACGCCAAGAACAAAGCTCACAGGACCACTGCTTATAAAAGCACACAGGTTTATTGCATATCAATCTCATGTATAAATTCATTGTAGCATTGGAAAGATTACATTTGGTATACATTCCTATTCTACAGCATTAACCTCAAAATCAGCTTTTTCTATTCATTATTTTAAAGGAATTTCTCTACACAAGTACATTTGTCTTTTTATCACAAGCATCAAAATGAAATTTGTAAAATCGCTTTTTAATTATTTTCTACACTTCATATCTTTTATTTCATTATGCTTCCAAACAAAGCGATTTCATATTAATTAATAACTGCCGACGCTTTTCTTTCGCTCCTCCCGTGGCAGTTCCAGGCTTCCAGCCTCAGACGCAGAATCTAATCACATATACAATAAGTGCATCTACGGAATCTTTTTCCTTTTAATAAAAATTTCACAAACAGACACAATAATGACTGCTAAACACAAGTCATGCACAGTTTACTTATAAACATAACAGAAGCAATATACAATCAAGAATGATATGGAACAAGCACCATCCTCTTTCTCAATGTTTTTTAAACATTGTATGAAAACCAGACATTTACAATTGATTTAAAAAAACACTATACAGTTCTAAAGAAAAAAAACCCTAAATCATATCTGTATTGTAACAATGGGAAAAGGAATGACATAGGATGCACAGATTTATGATTCTTGCAAGCACAATATATATATGTTTTAAATTACATCTTTTGCAGGCTGGATATGACATCAGGGCAAAACATCTCTTGCTTTGAAGAGAGCAACAAGAATGTAAAATACATTGAGAATTACTTTCAGAATTACTTTGTTCACGTGTGAATTGCACATTTGGAAATCAAAGCTGCCTTTTTTTCTTCTTTTTTTTTTCTTTTTTTTTTCTTTTTTTCATTCTTTTTTTTTTCCAAAGTGGTAATTAACAGGAATTAACGACAGAAGAGAAGAGCAAAATAATCCTGGAATCATTCCGTAAGGTTTTAATCACAGTATCGCTCAGCACTGGAGAGGAGAAGCTGCACGGCTTTGTGGAGACGCTCCTGACCCCGGCAGAGGTTTTGCCCTGATGCTGCCAGCGCCGCCGAGCGGAGCGCGACGCTCCTGCCCCTCCGCACCGGGCAGGTCCCGGCGCTCCTGCCCCTCCGCACCGGGCAGGTCCCGACGCCGCGACGCGTCCCCGTCCCCCGCCACACACACACACACACAGTACAGCACGTAGAACTCCAATGTAAGTCAGTAGATTGAGATGGGCTGCAGGGAGGGGGCTCACGATCCAGTGCTTTGATGCTTAGAGTCTAAACACGTTCACGGCATTGTGCAAGTGCTTTTCGAAACGCTTCGCATGAAGTGAAAAAGAAGCCGCTTTCAAGAACGCCTATTGAAAGTCTAAGTGCTGATTAGGGAGAAATCGAAAGCTTCCACTAGTCTGTTTTAACCAAGACAGAACCCGAGCTTTGCGTTTATCCTGAATGCAGCCGAGCAGTCGGTTTGGCTTTGCTGCGGCACTCAGCTGCTCCGGGACCGCAGGGCCCTGCGGGATGCGCTTTAACGGTTTAATGGTGAGCACTGGGAGCAGCCGGCACCGGCAGCAACACCCTGTGCACCCAGCAGTGACCTGGGACCGCGGGCGCTGGGCACGTCCCGCGGCACAGCCCGGCGCACCGCGCTGCACCGTCACCTGCATCGCTGCAGCGGTTCACACCTACCGGCTGCTCGGGGTGGGCCGAGAAGGGACAGCGCGATCAGAACCGCGTCCTCCGCTCTGTGCCCAAAGACACGTCCAGGAGCAGCAAAGACCCCTCTTGGTGCAGCGTCACATCGGCAGCGCCGAACAGCCAAGGAGCATCAACCTTATCCCGTTACACAAACAACTCACAGCGCTCCTCCCGCCCTCTCCTCCTTGCTCTTGTGGCAACATGGCTGCGAGATGTGGAAATACTTTTAATAAATAGATCCTACACAACTATTCTCGGTTTAATCCCCACCTCCAGCGGTGCCCTGGCTTCCAAACCACCAGCTGCCGTGTTCCAGCTCGCGGTATCGCCCCAGGACCGCGGCTCCCGAGCACGACGTGCTGGTGGGTTTGGTGTCCTTGAGCAGGACGGCTCCATGTCCTATCAAAGGGGACCCAGACCTTCCCCACCACCAGGACACAGCGTGTCCCTCCTCCACACACGCACTGGGAAACATCCTCAAAATACGGGATTGCTTTTGTCTACAATGGCGAATCATAAACTAAACATCTGCTATGAGCTGCAACATGTTTCAAGTGCAATTGAACGAAAGCTGCGAGATAAACAGAGATTCAGTGAGGCTTTCTATTTATTTAACTGCGGAAAAATTAAAACTTGTAATCAGTGCTAAATTAGAGGAGTTGGGAGATCCTACAACAAACAGACACCAGCTAGAGAAAACGGGATGAAAACTGAATTAGGAAATATGAAAAGAAAAAATCATGTCATGATTTTAAGAGCTATATTTGCAATGTCCTCGGTCCCTGGCGGGACTGCACCCCCGTGCCCGGGCAGCACCGCGGGCTGGGGGAGCAGGAACAGCCCCGCAGCACACGCTGTTCTGGGCCGGGGTTGGGGACCAGCTCCCTGCTGCTCCGCCAGCTTCCACCACAAACAGAACATCGCGTCAGAGCACGCGACACTCGCTGTTACCCCCAGATCGTGTTCCGATGAGGCAGACAGCACCGCAGGGCCCCTCCGAAAGATGCTCAGACGCGGGGATTACTCCAAGCACATACCCCAGGAGCCACGGGGCCGCACGGGTCTGGGACCACAACCAGAGGCTTTTATGGGGCCAGGCACGGCTGTGCAGGGGCTGCCAGGGAACACCGGCACTTGCCGGCTTGGTAGCATCACTTGCCAGCCCCGACTGCACCCGACGCGCCCGGGTGACTCCCTGGCCCCCGGCTCGCCCTGTCTGGCGGGCAGGCACACCGGGAGAGGCCCTCGCTTTCTGGAGGAGCTTCGCTTTCCAACTGGCCAAGGAAATAACCTGAAACCTTCGTCTAACGCAGCGCGGTCACTTAAAGGCAAATGCAACAAAACATATGATTGTCTGGAGAATCGGCAGCAAGACCAGCAGGATTGATCCGGGTCATTTGGCACATGGACAAAATCTTCCTACTCCCTGGTTATCAGTCATACAACATACAACCTTAATTACACAATTTTGGTCCTTCACTACATACTTATATTAACATTATCTCTTCACAATAATGATACCTAACGCAAAAAATACTGTTAAGGAAGAAATAAAATAAGAAAAGAATTAGCAAAAAATTACAAGTTATATACAGATTAAAATAAATTCCATCAGGAAAAGAAACAACTCTTTCATTATTTTCAGTCGGCCCCTGCGGGCTCGATCTCCAGGCCCAGGGCGGGCAGGCGGTGCTGCGGCGGCACAGGGGACGGGACGGGACGGGACCGTCCCAGCTCCTTCGCAGAGCCTGGGGCTTTGGACAGTGTCGGCTCTCGGGCTGCGTTTGCCCAAGGGCTTTGTGCAAATAGATGAAGCAGTTCAGCTCACGCTGCCTGTTGGTCTCGGAGCCTTGGGCACTTTCACAGGGCGTTGTGGAAAACCAAAAAGGAAGGGTAAGTTTTCTTGGAAAATACACGGGTGCTGCTAATTTACCTTTTGTTCCTTCTGTACCAGAGCCACCCCAGGCGCCTCCTCCGCGGGCAGCGCGGGGCTCCCGGACATCTAGAAACAGCCTCACAAGTGCTTTTGGGTGCAAAGAGTGAATGACAAGGGTATCATCCCTAACACACCCTCTGCTTTACCTCAACAGCTGTCTCCCTTGTTTTAGCACGCTGGAATGAGGCTTCTCCGCTCTGCTCCTTCACACCGGCCTGGCACGGAAGCCTCCGCCTGTTCTTTTGCACAGCACACAGGCAGAGAGGCCACACGTGTTAGGTGTCTACAGGCAGATACACCGACCTCTGTGAGCTGCTTCTCTGAAATCGGCCATTAACCCAGTTCTGCAAGCAGTCATGACCTGATGCAACACTTACTAGAGGCACAGGCAGCACTAAAATATGCTGAAATCAATGGGAAGAGTTCCTCTGGCCTCACCAGCTTTGGATGCGACCTGTACAGAGCCGGAGTGCCCGCGCAGCGCCCGGCTCCTGGAGGCTGTTGCTGATGCAGAACTGCAACGGCCGAGATGCAGAGACGCGTTTTCATGCAGTGGTGGGATAGTCCAGTCCTTGGCATTCCCGACCTTTCCTTGCTGCAACTAGAATATTCTCAGGACACACATTCTGAGTAGCCAACATTATCCTTTGCAAGCCCCGATCGCTTTCCTGACTGTTCTGTAATTCAGCTTTACCTGCAAAAGCAGTGCTCCAACAGCAGGTGGTAACTGCAGTGTGGAACAGCATGAACGGCACAGGCTTTCTGGAGGCTGCTTTGTATCAGTAACGAAGATGAGACTTGGAAGCGATTTTAAATCACTCATAAAATATTTGCAAGTGATTTTAGAGTCAGAGAGACAATTCGATTCTTAGCTCTGTGCCTGAATAGTGGTCTGTACCCCTGAGGTTGCCGACCCAAGGAAATGTTAATCTTTCTACTTAAATTACAGGCCATATAGCAGTGTGCGGTACATAAGCGACCATCCAGCATACCAAAACAACTGCACGAGCCAGCAATTTCCACCACAATTCCTGGACACCAGCAACTCTGGAAGGATGTCACTCTCAAAACCCTGGGAGATGAATCAGAAGATGGACCTGAATCGCCGTTCTGCAGACGAGACCCAGCACAACGCACGGCGCACACGCGGTTCACCCCCCGGCCCCTCTGCCCGGAACGCTGGAGCATCTTCAGCGCCTCAGCAGCTCGGTCGCGGGGCCTGGTGCCACCGTCCCCTGCAGCCCGGCCGAGCGGGACCTTTCTGAAACGCTCGGATGTTTGGAGTCCAAGCAGCAGCTCGGGCTCGCACACACCAGCAGAGATGGAAAGACTGTTCACCTCGCAGCGCAGGCACAGACAGGACGTGCAGGGCACAGCGGTGACCGTGAACCACAGCGATCACCCACCCTCAGCTGGGACACCACGGACGGTGTATGGTGACCGCAGGCAATGTGGCCTCACGTTCGAGAAGCTTTGCAGCGTGCCAAGGTGTTTTGCTGGGAATAAAGGACAGGACGGTGGTTTTGTGGGAGCACAGAATTCCAGATTCTCATGGGGGTCAATCAAATGGGTTGAATTTACCCTTCCCTGGTATAACTCCAGTGACTGTGTCAGAATTGCACCAGGGATGGGTCACGCCTGGCTCGTTTTCCTTATTACTTCTCTACCCAGCTGAACTGAAAGGAAATGCTACCAAATGGTTTCAAGCTTTCATTTATCCGCAGGCTTTACTGGCTCAGCGACACTGGTTTGTACTGTTAGAGGGGCCAATATTTGATTGCACTGTTGCAATTCGTGTCTTGCTTATGCTATTCCTATTGACTGTGAAATCTCGGGGCTGCATTGGAGTTATCCAGTTTTGGAGAGGTTCATTCTGATAAATTAGAAATGAAAACTCTGGATAGATAGAAATGCAGGACGTGTAGGTCGGATGCAACAGGTTTCCTTCTCAGCCAAAAGTCCAGACGGCTCCCTGAGGCCCCCTCATCCGTCTTCTGCTGCTGGGATTTTTGCTGGGACAATCGCAGCACCGCCGCCTCCTCGCTGGGACTCTGGCCAGTGCCTTGGTGACCTCTCAGAGGTGGTTGATGGGGTTAAAGGTCCCCGACTCTGAAGCTGCTCCTGCCATGTCCAACCAAGCACCCAGAGAGCTCTGGGAGGACGCGTGGAGGGGAGCGTTCTCGGACAGGGACAGCATCATTGCATAAGCCTGGAGGAGGAGAGAGCAGCGCAGAGCACACGTGTGAGCGCACCCGCCCGAGAGGCCGCAACACCCGCGTGAAGCTCAGCAGGGGCTGTTCGGGACCGGCAGGACAGCCGGTGTCCCTGGCCTGGGCCAGCAGCCTTGCCCGTGGGGCTGAGGTTACGTCCTCATGCTGGGATGACACCCACCACTCCAGCTACTCACATTAGGCACCAAGTTTATGGGCAGTTGCAGGGTTACTCGGGAGAGGCCATTGTTCCCACTGGCTTTGGTAGGACCAGACCCACCCTGTGCCAGCTTCACACGTGGCCACAAACCCACACACGTGGTTCCAGGCTCTGCTCTAAGGGCAAAGCAGCTACATGCCGAGTGCCAGTTACTCTGTTTTGTTCTGGAAAAAGTACATCTAGGGACAAGCAGGTGGCCCGGTCACAGCGCAGGAACAGCACCGCGACACCCACGCCAGCCGTGACCCCACGGGCAGCAGGACACTCGCTGTCATTCCTGCATGAGCTCACCGGTGCCCACAGAAACCTGGGGAATCCGGGCATGACATGCTCATCAGTGTCACCAGTGTGTCCATATGTTCTTGTTGGGGTAAATTTATTGCTGCAGCAAAATGTTTAAAAGTGTCTGCTGAGAAAAATGCGTGGAGACCTCTGTTTTCTCTAGAACAACCTGCTCGCTGCTTTCTAACCCCGATGCTCTCCCTCCTCCCTTCCACGTGTGTCCTTTCACAGCCCACACCGGTGATGTGAAGACTCGGGCAGCTGACAACCTCCCGTACAAGCAACGCAATCCCCAGGCGCGATGTGGGACAGAAGAGGCCGCGGTCCCAGCCTCCCTGGCTGCGTTGGCCGTGCAGCGTCGGGACACGCACGCTGCTAACGCTGCCCCAAGCACGACAGCCACGAGGGAGAGCCGCGCTGCTCGCACGAACGGTGTTTTACTGCGATATGCTGCACGAGACGTGGCTCAAATTGTTTCAGCTACTTACTGTGATTTAAGTGTGGCTACTCCTGCATCTCATACGTTATAAAACTGATCAAAAAAACAAAAATACCCCTCATCCAAGCACACACTAGACTTAACAATATAGTACAAACTTTAAGAGAGCAAGCTGTGCCTAAACAGTTAGTACAATTAGCGTATTAGTAACAGGACACAGGTTAAGAGTCAGGCAAGTGGCTTGTGTTTAAATTAGTTTCACCTGGAAGAAAGCTGCATGCCACCTTCAAGCAGACCTTCCCCAGTTCTTCTGTGAGGGACCAAGATAGGAACTTCATAAAACTAGACTATTTAATGGGGCTGCCCCTGCCTCCACGTTCTCCTCAGAACCCCACGAGGCGCTGAGATGTGATTTTGAGGTCTCTTGGTGGGTCTGAAGGAGCAGGCTTCCATTTTAGGGTTTGCTTTTAGAAATGAGGGTGATACATGAGGAAACCCTCCAGACCTGCTGGACTGCAAGTCTCGGAAATACTCTTGTCTATTTTACCTTCTGTAATCAAACCCAAGGATTCCGCAGACCAAACCTCGAGTTTCTTAGTATATACCAACTGAAGACCCATCCCAAACTATAAATAAACTATAGTCATAAAAACATTTATACAGACAGATAAAACCAGACAGATGCCTCTCTCTCTCTATGTAAGCGTGTCCTCACAGCACAGGCTAAATGATAAATTGAACCGGTGACCTAAAACTGATGCCCACTCCATTTCTCCTTAGTTTCAGCACAGTTGCAACAAGACACAGTTCACATATGATCCACACGTTACAGTGAGAACTCCTGCTCGCTGGAAGGGGAAAATCAACCTTAGCTAAAGGAGGCCAGCTGCTTGCTAACCCTGTCGGACGTGCTGGCGGTGAGCTAGAGAAAACGGTCTGTCATATACCTACCTGGTTTTTAGCCTGCCTGTACAGAGTCTGTTTTATTGTCTCAGAGTCTAAGGTGGAATTAAACACATCTTTAACTTCAAATGCTTCCTCGGCTGCTTTGCGAAGATCCAGCCCCTTCCCAAAATTCGGCATCTGCTCCAAATCTAACAAGCCGGCTTCGTCCTCCTCAACACACCTGTACCAAGGACCAGGGAAGGGGGGAGCTGGCGTTAGCTCATCTCGCCAGGGTTCTGACCTGCATGCACATACCACGGGGGTCTCACAAGCCACATGCGTGAACCGACAGACAGACGGACACAACGACGACACAAAATGCAAGGAGCGAAGAAGAAGTGGAGAGCATGACTGTGCACAAACAAGCGCTAGTGCTGGAGGTGCTGCTGACCCAGCATGGCCACAGCTCACTTTGGTCTCTGTGTGATGTCCGATTGCTGCCCGCTCCTCGAGATGGCTAACTGAAGAACACCGCTGCATTTTGGCAATGACAACAGCGATGCACTGGAGTCATGTAAGATCCTACTTTGCATCATGGAACATTTGTTACAAATGCCAGTTGGGAAACTGAGGCAAGTTGAGGCAAAAAGAAAGCTAAATCTATGCTATGTGCAACAAACTTCTATTTTAAGGGTATCTAGACATGGCTTGACCTTGGAAAAAAAGCCTCACTTTTTCCCAGAGCTCTGAGAACTCCCCTGGAAGTCAACAACATTTTGCTACAACTAGAAGGGGCAGAGCAGCACAGACCGGGTGCACACAGGTGCCTCTTCCCTTGCCCTGACCAGTGTTTGAGAGAGAAAGACTTTATCTGCTGAACTGTGGTGCCCTGAAAATGCTGTTTTCTGGGTCAGACTAACTGTTCTGATACGAACTTCTCAGCTCTTGGACACACACCTTATCCCAGGTTCTCCCTGCAGTCCACTTGTTTCACGTCCCCACCATGGTGGAAATGGAATCTCTCAAGTGAATGCTCAAATCAAACCGGAGGGATGACACATGGCTCGAAAAATAAAACAAGAGCACTCCCAAGCTCCCGGTGACTCAGGTCTGCACCCGTTGGGTCCTCCGGGAAGGGCCCCCTCACCTTCGGCTGTGTTCAAAGCTCATGGTGAGAGATGTGGGCTCTTCATCCTCCTCATCCTCGAACGCTCCCCGGGGCTCTGCGGCGGGCGATGCTGCCTCGTCCTGGGACTTCCCTGTCAGGCTGTCATCATCCTCCTCTTCCAGTTCTTCGTCTTCATCATCCACATCTTCCGTTTTCTCATTTGCTAATCCATGACACTGGGAATTGCCATCAATATCCTGGATTTCTGGCCTGGAATATTTGGTCGAGAGGGGGAAGAAGAAAGAAAAGAACAAAAAGACGCCAAATGTGTAAGTCATGCATTTCCACTGCACCACATAACTTTGATAATTGTATACATATGTCTGAATACACAGACATATTTATGTACATATACATATTACTTAAACTGCAAGGAAGGGGAAACCAACATGTTTCAGGCATTTAAAAATCAGCCTTCACAGTGTCCTAAAGGCGGCTGATAAGCATGTCGAGTACATATCAAGCCCAATGCTTTTCATATTTTACATCAGCACATGCCCCACTTCTTACTGGTCTTTACATGGGTCACATCACCAAGTGGATTTCTCATACTTACATTTTGGACTTAAGCCTCAGTATTGGCATTAAGTAGTTATTTGTGAAAACAGGATAGCAGCAGGTGAAATATCACTCATTCAAAATAAGGCTTGTGATATGGATAGATCTGAAACAAACTAATAGACCAGAAAAGCAATACATGTCACAAGATAATTTTACGCGCTTGTCTACCTTTTATCTGCTAAGGTTGACGCTTGATTCATCTCACTATTTGCAATAAAATTTCTGATTTCAGAGAAATACGAATCCTCTTTTTCATCTAAAAGTGCATGGTTGTCTGATTCCGAGTTCGGGGAGGAGGCGCTGGTCCCGAGGTGGTTTGTGATGACTCCGGAGTGCTGGCTCACTGCGAGACAAACAGAACGGGAGATCCCGTCAGGTACTGCCAAAGCTGGTACTAAGAGCAGAAATGAAAAATGAAGGAGGACTACTACACAACAATCCTCTCACCATATAGTAATGATTTAACATTGGAGAGGAATCTCATGGAGTAAAGCTCCCAAAAGAAGCTCATGTTTTCCTGACATGCACTACAGAGAGAAACGTAGGTGATATCTCTCATTTACAGACGGCATACACAATTTCAGAACCACCACCCATTGTGTAGCTCTTTGCCTGTAACCCTCTCCTTATATTTTTTTCGAGGCTGGGAAATGACTGAAGTGCTGGCATTTCTTCTTTGCGGCCAGACGATATCCACCCTTCGGAAATACCACGTTCCACCAAGGCCTCCCGGGGTGACCAGTGAGACCAGCCCACGGCGTCCTGTCCAACCAGCCCACGGTGTCCTGTCCAACCAGCCCACGGTGTCCTGTCCAACCAGCCCACGGTGTCCTGTCCGACCAGCCCACGGTGTCCTGTCCGACCAGCCCACGGTGTCCTGTCCGACCAGCCCACGGTGTCCTGCCCGACCAGCCCACGGTGTCCTGTCCGACCAGCCCACGGTGTCCTGTCCCCCAGCTCACAGTGTCCTGTCCAACCAGCCCATGGTGTCCTGTCCAACCAGCCCACGGTGTCCTGTCCAACCAGCCCACGGTGTCCTGTCCCCCAGCTCACGGTGTCCTGTCCAACCAGCCCACGGTGTCCTGTCCAACCAGCCCACGGTGTCCTGTCCCCCAGCTCACGGTGTCCTGTCCCCGGCCCAGCAGAACCCAGCGCCATCTCCTCCTACCTGGAACGTTCTCGTGCTCGTGCTTCTTCAGGTGCCGGTCCAGGTTGGTCTGCTGCCCAAAGCACCGGTTACACAGGTGACACTTGAATGGCTTCTCCTTGTTATGGATGTTTCGAACGTGCCGCTGGAGGTTGGAGGAAATGCTGAATGACCTGTCACAGTATTTACACCTGGAAAAAAGAAGCAAATGCCAAAGAGTGCTACGTGAGGAAAAAAATCTGACTATCAGAAAAGCAGAAAATGTTGGTCTATAAATCTTTACTCAGTTGAGGACCTGGGAAACACCAGGCATTAATCATTCCAGACAAATCTGATATTGTTGTTATTCAAGGAACACAAGGAAAGGATTAGGATTAATTAAAAAGTGAGCCGTCCAAACAAATAGGAATTTTAAGCAAAAGAATTGCTTTTCCACACATGAATGTAAAAATAAGAAAGCTGAATTTATTTCCTCTGCCTTTCTCGTTTAGTGGAGGAAGTAGGTGAAATATGGCTGTGGAACCAGGAGAAAGAAGGGAGTTTAAATGTAGAAAATAGTTATTAGGTAGAACATCCCTACGTGAGACAGTGATCTGGATATACAGAAAGCTCAGATTTACTTCTGAAATTCCTGGCGGTACTCAAGATGTGGGCAGAACAGCCCAGAGCAGTCCAGAACAGCCCAGAACGGCCCAGAACAGCCCAGAACGGCCCAGAACAGCACACCTTTACAGGTAATTATTATAACACAACAGCTCCCAAAAAAGACCCCGTAGTTTCCAAACAGGTGAAGATTTATTCCTATGTAGTGAATATCTGGTTTACGATGAAACAACGCGGAACGTTTCTCCCGGAACGAAGCCCCGCGGGGCCGTGCGGGAGCTGGTCCAGAGCCGCCGCCCCTCTGCGGGTCCCGATTCCCTCCCCAGCCAGGCCAGGCTCTGCTAAACCCGGCTGCGAGCCGGGCCCAGCGCAGCGCAGCGCCGGGCGGGAGAGGGCAGCTGCGAGCCGCCAAAGCCGCACAAACCCCAGTGCCTCTGAATCCGCCTGAATCACTACAGCTCTCTTTACACGCGTCATTCGTACCTCCACAAAGCTGCTTTCTGCTTCCAAAACCCACGAGCAGCAGAATCCTCTCTCCGCTACAGACCTTTGCAAATCCTGGGCACTTAGGGACAAAATAAAACTGTTCCTAAGCCCTGGTAAGTCCGGAATAAACCACTTGCTCTAGCAGAGCAGGACGTGTCCCTGAAGACGCTGCGGCGCTTGGGGATGTTTTTGGAACCTCGTTAGTTCACTCTGGGAAGAGGGGACACAGAACTCAGCCCGTGCCTGTGCCATTCCAGCACCACACTGGACTTGCCTGGACACTAAGGACACAGGGTTGTTTCCTACAGACACGACAGGTTCAAACGCAGGAAGGAGGCGCGAGTGTAAGAAATGGATGCTGTGAAACACACAATTTCCAGATGTGCTACAGCTGCGATTTTTATTTGGTCTCTGAAAATAAATTGATATTTTTTTTGGAAATAGCAGAGATACATTTATGAAACACTCTCTCTCACTGAATGTTTATGGATTCCACGCCCACCTTCCAATTTCCTACCGTTCAATCACCAAAAAGAATAAAGTTATTTCAAATAATGAAGCTTTATTATGATTAACCTAGGAAGAAAGCAAAATTTGTTCTTAAACTGCAGTTTTCTCAGCCTTCAAACGTTTTTCATTTTTTTCAAAAAATACGAGTAGAATAACTAAAGAAAACAAGTGATATTTGCACATTGGGGAGAACAAGCAGAGTTTATATACTGAGAGCTGAAAATCCAGAGGCTTCCAGCTCTTATTCTCCTCCTACCCGCGAGCAAGCGACGGATCTGACCGCAGGAGCTATGGGGGTTCAGCACTTCGGGAAACCGACATGTCCCAAATAACCGACCCCCAGTATCCCCGTCACCCCACGGGGCTGCCACGGGCGCTCTGCCCAGCTCGGTTCCACTGGTGTCGCATCGCCAGCCCCCGTCTCTGCCGATGCCCCAGGTTCTCCCTCCCTCCCTGTCCCCACCAGCCCTGGGGCTCCATAATCAAACTGCCCCTTCCCTGTGTCACCTTGTGCCTGGCACACGAGGGACACTGGGCACACGAGGGACGTGGGGTCCCCAGCACCGTCCTGCTGGGGCTGCCCAGGGACCCACATCACTCGCGGCTGCAGGGACTTCAAAGGGGCCCCCGCACGCGTACGGCAAGAAAGGCCTGGCCTCCCGCACGACCATTCATTTAGATGTTCAGGAAGCCTTTGAAAAGCTCCCTTTGACAGGTCCTGGCTCTGCCTGTGAGCTATGTGGATCCAGGTTGGGGGACGCAGAAAGGACAAAGAGCTTGTTACAAAAATAGAAAACAGAGGGGCATTGGAAAGGAGCAAGAGCTGATGTCTTGAAAGCAAAGGGATGAGGGAGACGTACGGTGTTATTTGTGGTCCCAGAGGGGTCGGTACTCAGATCTCTGCTGGTTTTAATCTAAATAAATGACCCAGACAGAGGAACCAGCTTAAATTCGGGGAAGAGGTGAACACAGAGGCAAGAGGCGAATAAAACTCAAAAGTAGTAGGATTTGCTTTGTAAACACGCTGACAAAATGCCACTAAAGTTTCTTCCTTATCAGTTTAAAGTAACACACCAAGAGGCTAAAAAAATACAAAGTGGGAGTGAATGATAGTGAAAAACGTGCCCGAGCCGGGACGCGGGAGCTCTGAGGAGCAGCGGCAGCCCCGTGAGCTCGGGGACACGCAGATACCTGCTGGGACACGGGGGACACGGGCAGCGGAGCCGTAAGCGAGCGGGACCGGAGGCGACGGCTGTATGGGAACGCTCCCGCTCCCGCTCCGCCGTAGAGCGGCTGACAACGCGCTTGGTGACGCTGCGGCCGCAGGACAGCGCCTGCAGAATTATACACTTGTTGGCTGATCAGTGTGAGCTGCGAGGACAGAGTTGCGGTAATAAAGGATAAAACACAGGGACAGGCACCCTTCCTCCGGATAACTCCTTCATCTCAGGAGCGTTTACACCAGGGGGAAGTTTTGGCTACATTTGTAGAAAACAAGAAAGAAGAGGTTTTGAGTGAACTATGTGCAATCTTCAATGACACGGCAGACGTCGGCTTTGGTTGTTAGTTTCAGCTTAATGCAGATAACAGGACACGAGTCCTGAAAGGAAATTAAAGGAAAACAAACTCAAAACAGACGTCAGGAAGCACATCTTTATGGGGGAATCACGGCAACGCTTCAGGACGGGCTGTAACTCAAGAATCAATTAGAGGGCATCCTGGGGGGAATGGGCATTTGAAGGGAGAAAATAAAGTCCCGCTGAATCCGATGGGTTTTAGCTGTTCTCAGGCCAAGCTTTACGTACTTTGTGTGATTCTGCGATCCCACAGAATGAAAACAAAACACAGAAGCAAAGCCACAGCCACAGTAACCCTCACACTCCCGTGCTCCAAGCACACGGAGCTGCACTAAGATCAGCTCGGCTGGGTTCTGCTTGGGAAGCTCCGAGCAACATCCTATTTTATACACCCTGAGTTTCCAGGTTTTCACAAGCCCAACCTAACGTGCATTTCTCTGCCAGCAGCAGTTGGGTTTGCGAGTCCTTTGTGAAATACACGCTGCCGAATCTGGGTTTGGTGTGGAAGAGTGAAAAGCGGCAGGTCTAGTTTCACTGTATAGGATATTATCTTTAAATCCTTTCAAATAAGTGCATTTTTTAGGAAGCATATTACAGGTATTTCTCACTCTCCAAAAAACACGTAGCACTTAATAATAAGAATTAATTTGCCTCCTTATTGCTCAAGTGCTATTAATTCCTACTTTATCCATAATTAAATAGACACCTCGAAAATGTAAGCGACTCGGTAAAAACACATCGCTTATCAAGGACAATCAGGAATCAAAAGCAAAGCACCTGACTTTTTGGCCTGCCTGCTCTTTTATCTACACTTGGACATTTGGTTCGTTCACGTCAGCACTAAGAACATTGAAATTCCTGCTTGGACGAATAACACGGACAGAGGCAAAAGAAAAATCATTAAACAATCAGAAGAAAAGCTGCAAGAAAGACACCCGGAAAACACCGAACAGTCAGCCACCTCCTTTTACCTGCGCAACGTCGGCACTTAAAAACAAGCTTTCCAAACAGCTATTGCTGCAGAAGTTGGAAATCTCAGTTCTCAGGGAGGAAAATCAAACCAATGACAATTAAGCTCTCCTGTAACCGCAGCACTAACCCTCCGGAGTGCTGTTAGAATGCAACATTGTCCAGAAGTCAAACCTCTGGTACAAAACAAACACACGGGCCGTTTTCTGGGAGAAGACCAGATCAAATAAACCTCTGTTTTCCTAACCTTTGTTAAGTTGCAAGTCTCCTTTTTTGGAAGAAAACTGGACTAACCATCTCCGAAAAATCAGGAACAAGCGTTTCAGTCCGACAGGCTGTATAGTGAATGCACAGCATTCATTTAAGGCATATCAAATAACGCAAGTGAAAAAATCAGAATGGGGAATGGTTCCAAAATGTGTGTCTGCTTTGGAGAGGGTTTGTTACATTCTTAATTTACCTAATGTCTACACTCAACATTCTGGATGACTCTGTACGGAAAAAAACTGTGACTCTGTGTGTACCAGGGATCACAATGTGGGAGAGAGCGGCTCCTTAAGTTAAACCGAGCATAAGAATTTGATGTATTTGACCACATGGCCTTTTGCTGCTCATAAATTTGTGTTTCTCTTTATATAATAACTGTTACATTTGCTTTGTTGTGAACTTATGACTGTGTATGGAAATACCATAATCTTCGCTACCAAAAATGAAACTGTTTGAATTGTTACTACTGCTTGAAAATGTGCGAAACACTTACTCACATTATGGAGAACACAATGCTTGATTTGCAGTGAGCTCTCAATTCATCATTCTTTCAGTTTTGCTCATGTATGTACCTATTCTAACCACAAATCCAGGACGCAGGGCAAACCGAAGCCTAAAAATCAGACCAGCTCGTCCACAACCAGCAGAAAAGGTGGCTCAGGAGACTGAAGGCGCAACCCCCTAACTTAGATTTTAAAGCAGATCGACTACAGGGCTTTTCTTTTCTTGATCCACTGCTCCAGACACCTCTGGTATGCATTAGGAAAAGGAAAAAGCCCAGCTAGCCCCAGCAGTTACTTACTGGCAAGCCCTTCAAAACAGCCCGATTTTCAGAGACATTCAGCACCTTCAGCTGTCCCTGAGATGAATGGTTAATGTGAGTGTTAAACAACGCTGCAAATCAGACCACTCGTTTGCCAGCATACATCTAAATATAAGTTAAGTGTCTATCTTCAAGCTGCCAGGCCTGATTATTTTTGGCTGGTACACATAATATACAATCCTATGAATCATTATATGTAATGCTACGGGACTGCGGTATTGTGTTGGCACGGCTTTACAGAGAGGAGAAGAAAGAACAGGGTGGTGGATGAGGAGGGTGTGGGAAGGGGTTTGTTGCGGGTGAGTGAGGAGGGTGTGGGAAGGGGTTTCACGGGGGCTGAACCAGTGGGGTGTGGGAGGGGGTTTCACGGGGGCAGAACGAGTGGGGTGTTTCGGGGTTACCTGTAGGGCTGCTCCCCGGTGTGCGTCCGCAGATGCCGCGTCAGGTTTGCGGAGCGCGGGAAGATCTTCCCGCAGTACCTGGGGTGAGAACCACAGAAGCGTCAGGTCGCCCACAGACACGGCCCCACCAGCGCCCACCATCCAAAAACCCCTTTGTGCACTAACAGCTGCAGGCACCACGTGCTGAGGGCGGAAGATGCGGAGGCGAGCCCACAGCTTTGCAGCAAAACTGAACACAGGAGATACATCAAACAAAATATACACCCACTTACCGCCCGCAAGAAAAATGCAGCGGGAGCCACCACAAGAACCTCTGGTAGCTGCAGGTCAAACTCTATAAGCAGATACAGGTTTTTATTCCTTTGCTGATCTGCTCCGCTAAAAGCTTTTAGCGCTGCAAAGGATGTGTAAGTATTTCTGTGGATACAAGTGTGTTTGAAAAAGCGGTTTGCAGTATGCTGTGTTCTAAATCGCGTTATTGTGCATTGCTGAGACCAGATGTGGCTGAGATCAGACGTAGCTGAGGTCGCACTCACGTTGGCAACTGTGGCATTTGCTGCCACACACGAGAGACTTGGCTTGGACAATTGTGTTTGCTTGAGAATCTCCAGATCTGCTCTCGAGGTTATTAAAGAATTACAAAGAAAATAGAAGACGCTGACTTTCTACCAGACAAAACATGCTATTTCAGAGCGAATTAGTCATGAGAATGCTCTGTTCTAATTCTGTTCTCCCTTTCCACGTCCGTGTGAAGCTGCTCCGTTCCGTGCCCGTGGTGACGCAGCGTCCCCAGGGGGTGAGGTTCTCACCTGCAGGTGTAGCGCTCCTTGCCCTTGCGCAGGATGGGATCCGACAGCGTGGGCGGCGGCGACCGGAAGCTGAAGGGGTGGTGGGGAAGGGGCTGCAGGGACGCGCCAGTGTCCGCCTTCATGGCTGCAAAACTCTCCAGTTTCTCCGTCATCGTTTCTATGGCTGACATCTACAAGTGCAAGGCGAGAGCTCGTGTCATAAAAATCCACGGGAAGAACAGTATCTGATGCATAAAACATGTCTTTTAGCGCCAGGATGCTGGGCAGAGCCTGTTGCTGGTGTTTGCTCTCACTCCCAGAAGCTGGTTGCACAGCGTGAAACGGAGCCATTGAATCCAGCCAGGAAAAACACTGTACTGGGCTCAGAGAAATCAGAAAAGATACAAGCCATGCCCTAAGCATCGGATCTTAGAAATTAGGCGCTTGTTCACCTTTTGCAATGTGCATGTGCTTACTTGCAGCACTTTAGATTAAAAATTATCTCAGAACACTTTTGGTTTCTCTTTTTCCAGGGCTGACACTGAAATCAAACACCATGGCCAACTGCTGGGTGCCAAACTCACCACCCAAAGCCTCTTCCCAGACTCAACCAAAGTCTGGGCAAGCGAGGAGGTTTGATTTCTGACCCAGGGGCTGGGGCTGGGAGAGCAGGACTCGGATCAGCCCCAGGACGGAGTGAGGCCACTTGCCCAGCGAAGAGCCCAGCGCTTCAGTTCTGTGTGACAAAGGCTCGGGAGCCAGTGAAGGTGACAGAAGGACGGGTGGGAGATGGCTGAGCACCCCGGATTCCAGCCAAAATGTGAGCTGTGGCAGGATGAGTTTGTGTGGGAGCACCAGGACCCACAGGTGGGTGCCGCTGGGATGGGGCGGCACACGGACAGGCCGAGGGACGAGATGCCACGTGAAACGTTTCTGGAAGCCCGTATCAGCTTCGGGTTGTGTCTCAGCAATAGCCACATCCTCACATAAACACTGGATGAAATACCAGACCACAAAGAGGGAGAAAACCTGGGGAGACAGGAGGAGGAGAAAGCTAAAAAGGCAAGAAAAGAGCCAGCCTGTGCGCAAAAAGAGGCTCCGCATAAGGATCCTACGTAAAGAAAAGCGCTTTTGCTTTCACTAAAGCGAGACAGGAAATCCGAATCCAAGAGAGAGGCGCAGGTCAGAGGAGCGGGCTGACATCTCCAGCGCTCGGTTTTATGCGCCTTCGAGAGCACTTTCAAGGCACCGAGCAGAGAACACGGATAAAACAAACAAGGCGGCAGTAAAGCTGCCTCCTCTCACCGACACGGGGAGCCCGAGCGGGACAGCGGCGGAAGGCGGTAGGAAGCCATAGATCACATCTCGATGCTCTATTGTACAGGAAGGGCTGACCTTTTGCACGTTTGCACTTTATTAAACTGGGCTCGGGGCGGGGAGAGAGAGCCAAGATATTGTTTAAAATGTATGACTATGAAAAAAAAAGTTGTCTTAATCACCACAGAATACATTGTGGAAGGCTGACAACCATTCATAAGCTGTAAAAAAGAGGAGTAGTAAAACCCATTTCTCGATAATAGATCCACAGCCCCTTAGTTGGAGGCTCCCGGCCCATGATAAATAGTAAGTAATACTTAGCGCCAGCCACTTGAAAAGGTTACTTGATCATTTACAGCAAAAGCTCTGCCCCAGCTGCCAGTCATGTAACAAAACCATCACGTTAAAATGCTCTCCGGATCTCTCGGAGCTGTGCCGCTCAGCCCCGCGCCGCAGTACCTGCAGATCTCTTTTGTTGTGCCCTGTTCTTTAGGCACTTAGTCAGAGATGTTTGCTGCCTTGATAGCCGGAGGCTTATTTTAAAATTCTAAACGCCGGCCGCAGCCTCTCCAGTGGTAAAGGCACTTTGCTATTTAGGGAACAACCGCCTGGTTATAATAAAAAAGAAGGGGAGAAGAAAAGAAACTTAACAGGTGAGGAAAGGTTTTTCATTAAGTTATCAAAAAGTTACACCATTTATTTATGTTGTCCAGAGTTTCATTTAAAATAGACAATGTAAGAATAACTTCCATCGGAGCAGAGAAACTACTGGCAATGACTGGCTAAGAAATAAAAGTTGCCTGAAATTCAGTTTGAGAGGGAAAGCATCTCCGAATGCTGAGCCTTTGTCGGGCTCAATCACCGCCCAGCCTGGGCCCCTGTGAGGGCTGGGGAACCGCTGACAGGGAAAGGGCTGAGCCCAGACTTGTGTTGGGAGTGACACGCAGGCAGAGCATGGGCTGACTGACCTGCGATGTGAACGTCGGTCTTAACAAAGACAGAAACAGGAGCCCTTGAAACCAAGATTTCTTAGAAAAAGATCCAGGATAACATTGGATGGGGATCTGGCAGGAAAAATCTGACCTATTCTTGAACAAATGACCTGTCTTGGCTCACCGCACCTGAAACACCCGATGGATGACATAGCACGGGAACAGCCGCTCTCCAGATCGAGTGATCTCTACACAGCAACCCGCTTTCTTAAAAATGAGTTACCAGGAAGTTTCGGGCTCGCGTGATTGTAAATTTTAGGCTATTCTGTGTGACAAGCTATTAGAGATAACCAGACCTTCCACATCTTTTCATTGCCATGGGAAGAGGACGTGGTCAGGGTTTCGGGAACAATGTTAATAACCTTCCACCCAATCCTCGCTCCCGCTCAGCGTCTGGACGGTTCTCATCGTCTCGTTGGGTTGCTTTGCCACACTAGCTCCTCCCTGCTATCAGATTCTTTACAGGCAGATATCCCCACTATTCTAACCCACACAAACACAGGATGTTCCTGGCCAGCCTGTCACCATTATCCAGCCTGGATGAAGGAAAAATCGGGGGAAGTTATTAACCAAACTCTGAGGCTGATGCGAAACAATGAGGGAACTAAGTTTAGCTGTGAAAGCAACCAGGATCCAGCTTTCACAAACCTGCGAGTTATTTATCTAAGGTGGGAAACACTATCAGGGGAGAACAATGCATGTGAATATAAAGGAGAGCACAATAAGGAGCACAGAGCCCAGCGTGTGCTCACGGCAGCGGGGCCGGAGCAGAACGGGTGACGCCGCGGGGCCGGCGGGCAGCCTGGGCACCACCGCTGCGGTGTCGCTGCGGAGCCGGGAGGCCTGAGGCCAGGAGAGCTGTGCAGGGGGACAACACACGTCACCCGCCAGCGCAGGCAGAACTGAACCCCCATTCCCACCGCCCTGCGCCTTCACGCTCTCCAGAAGATGTAAGGGAGGGTCCTGCTCGGGTGCTGGGGGTCTCTCCACATTGCACCGCCATGAATGACGGCACGGGGTGCTCCCAATGGAAACGGTTTGCAGGCATATCTGGCGTGTGAAAGGGGAGCGTGGCAGATGACACGAGTTGTCCAGTCCTCATCCCTGTTCTGTTCATGTGAACGGAACAGCATGGCACAACCCCCGCCATCCTCACTGCCAGCATGGAAAAAGTGTTTGCAAGTAACTGGCGGAAAACTGCAGTGTCCAGTCAGGCCCTTGGACCAGAACGGGTCTGATCCGAGTGACCTGTTTGCACCAGCTCCATCTCAGAATCCTCAGCACTCAACCAACACCGCGTTACAACGTCCCTGCTTTTACCTGGGGGTGAAAAAGCAGCGGGGAGGGTCGCAGGTACTTCTCCTTGAGGGCACCCACAGGGTCCGTCACCTTCCGCTTCTCCACCCTGCTGGACAACAACACAGAGGGTTACGTACCCAACACACCGCCAAAGGTCACACACAGGAGGCTATTCCCCTGCTGACACAAACGTTTCTCCCGCTCCTACTGCATACTACGAATTATGACCCGCGTTACCCCAAAATGCGCTGGGAATGATATGAAAACAGAGCCCCTCCTCTGGGCAGTGTTTTTTCAGCCAGCAGCCTGGCGACTAAGAAAACATTCTGATCTTTCCTTGTGAGAACTCACGCCTCCACGACAGCGCTGTCTAAGTCTCTGTTGTTGGGAAACGTCATGAAAAGAATCACATTTACAGCAAAAGCACCGTTTCAGTGGGAAAAGCTCGAGAGTCCATAGTGGGCAGCCGCTGCATGGAAAACAACTGTCTGTGAGCGTTTGGCTTAAGAGTTAACACCAGGCCCGACTTCGCAGCCCCAAGCGTGCTGAAAACATTAGGTGTTTCATATTTATTTCCTCCCTTGCAGCTGAGATATAATATGCATTGAGTTTATTTGGCAAGTGTACTCAGACAACAATCTAAACAGTTAGGAACGGGTGGGAGATTTCTGATGCAACTCAGGAACGAGTTCTGTTCTGATAGCAATCTGGCCTGGTCAAATATTCCTTGCTTAAGCACCTTATGGTGCAGAAGCGATCCTGAAGCTCGGTCCTTTTTTTGAAAATATTGGCATTTCTTTCACAAAATATTCTATTGCATTAAACTGTCATGTGAGATCACCCAAAAAGAGAAACCGAAACATCCTCCACGGGAAAAAGTGCTATGAAAGTAACGCCAATAAATGCAGCTGCATCTTTAAATTACTGGAACTGAGTCCATCTCAGCTACACCAGCAGAAATCCCATAGTAAGAGTAATTTTAACAACATTAGTCCAGCATAAATGAGAGCAAATTATTTTGCTGCATTTCAGCTGATTGGTGTGTGGATCAAATTACCAAAGAGTTTAAAAGAAGAGTCATGCAGCGTGCTATTTAGCGAACTGTACTTAATCTGCATTTAATTTTTCTTAGGTAGAAGAAAAGAGAAGAGCTGGATTTGAAACGCAGCCATAATTACGATGCTTTGGAAGGCACTGGTTTTGTTACGGGCATGAGTTCTCAGAAAAACACCAAGCCGTAAAACAACATCGAGAAGTTTCTCCCTGGCACAAGGTAAAACAGCAAAACCTCGGTGACCAACACCCCGACCAGGGAGGTGTCACCCCCGCGAGGTGCTGGAGCCACCCAGGGAAGCCCCCGGCCGCGGCAGCGCCGGCTCCTGGCACCAGGAACCCCAAACCTCGGGCACCCGCGGCGCTTCGCGCGGCTGCGCCATCTCCCCACGTCAGGCGGTGGGAACGCGACGCACAAAGGTCCTCGTCAGAGCCGGATTCCGCAGCGAGCAGAGGATTAAGCTGCTTTTGAGCCCTGTGCCTGAGAACATTACCTTCGCAGGCTGAGCTGAAAGCCGCGCTGATTGCGGGCTGTCTGGCTGCGCTGTATTAGATCACCAGGAGAAAATGTCAAGGATTTAAGTGGCCTTTGGGAGAAAAACGAAGGAGCCAAATGATGTGAGAGAGTCTGATAAAGAGAAGTTTAGAAACAAAATATTTCCATATTTTTTAAGCTGGGACTTGGAAGCTCTGCTGTTTAGCTCATTACATCAGAAGTCTGATTCACAAGCGACTCCACCACTGACTTTCTATTTTAATATATTACTAAAACTATATGCATCCCATGGAATGCAACAAACGATGCCCCCATCCTCCACTTCCATCTGTCTTCTGGACCTTTACCGTTTTCCCGAGGCTGCTATTTTAATTGGCAACGGCTTTTTCAGCCCATGTTATTTTAACATTCCTACTGAGAATGCCCAGAGGTGGCAGGATCCTACGCTAACTCCACGATTTTGCCTGACTATCCCATTTATTTACTTCTTTCCACTAGTGCTTTCTACAAGAATGTGCGGGACTGTTCACAGCACCAGGGATTCCTGCGGGGGGAGATGGGCACGGTGGGCCCCAGACAGAACACGTACGTGTCCCGGGTGTGATGTGGCCGTTTCCATCACAGATGGGAGCGTGTCAGCGAGGAACAGCATCAGCCCCGAGCGCGCTGGCACGGCGAGAGACGCTTTCTCAACAGCAACAAGGCGGGCTCGCTAATCCTCGTCCCGGCTGACAGCTCCTTGGCCTGGCTAGACATTGACATCATTTTTTCCCACAGTTATCACCCGTACAAGGCAGCAGGGCAGTGACATAGGTGCTGTTCTCCCAGCCCGTGTTTCCAGCCCGGTTGTCGTTCGCAGCCCTTTGAACACCCGGGCGACCCGTCCCAGCGCTGACACGATCGCTCCGCGGTGTCTGTGAGTCTGTCCAGCCCCGGGGACCGCAGCGAGGCTCACGCCGCAGCCCGGGCATGCTCCAGACCCCGAGAACAAACCACCCGCTGCCAGGAACCGGCTGCTCAGTCCCACAGAGCCCAGGGGCC
The DNA here is from genome assembly GCF_036013475.1 of Columba livia. Classification (NCBI taxonomy): domain Eukaryota; kingdom Metazoa; phylum Chordata; class Aves; order Columbiformes; family Columbidae; genus Columba; species Columba livia. Next base: position 876,751 of record NC_088622.1, read on the forward strand.
CTCGGGGTCAAACCCGTGGACTGAGATGGATGAAGCATCCTGTCCTCAGGGAGAATTAATTGCCATGTTAATGGCTCAATCAAACCGGTTTGGGACATCTCTTTTCACTGGACTCTGCTAGAAAGAAGCAAACGGTATTTGCTGTGTGACAAATACAGGAGGAGAACAAGCGCAGTGCCAGTGCCCAGATGGGTAATATGCAAACAGGGACCCTCCCCTTAAACCAGTTTCCATTTAGAAAGAGGTTTTATAAATAGCTCTAAAACAACAAAAGGCTCAAGTCTGCCTCATACATCATCTTCTGAATTCCTTCCTTCTGGAAGTGTAACTGGCATTTGGATAACTTCATCCCGTCTGCTTTACACATGCCTTCCACGTTCAGCTTATTCTGGGCATGAAATAGCGAATCGGGCCTTCCCCAAAAACCAGCCGTTTCAAGTGAAACTAGAAACCCCTTGTTATCTCCTAAGAAAGTTGAGTTTGTGATGAATCTATCTGGGAGAAATCCAGATAATAACACATTACCATGTAGTTACACAGTACTTGTTACTCCAGACCTAAAAACATTTCAAAAGGCTGGGTCCACAACGGCTGTTCCTGTGAACTGAAAAGCTCTAAGAGAACAGAATTAGAGAGCGAAGGGGGTGAGGAGGAAGCACGGTGAAGCGGCACAAAGGCCACCGCGCAGCGCTTCCCGGGGCTGCCGACTCATTCCCAGCCCCTCAACTCCACATTCCTATCGGATCAAACCTCTGGGATTTCCCCAGCGCAAGTGCCATCTCAGCGTTGGCTCATGGGAGAGTCCTTAAACAGGTCAAGTTTCTTCTTTATCAAAATAAGGATGTGTTCTTTATACATACTGACTATAAGCACTCCTTTCAATTATTCAGCCCTTTCGATTCAGAAAATTCAAGGTGCTGTGATAGAGAGCAGCTCGAGCAGCTGCAGCAGATTCTGCTGCGCCTTCTGAACACCCCACATCCCCATCTGCCTCCAGGTGCGAGGCCAGCTAGGAAACGAGCTCGTTAGGGAAACGCTTAAGGCAGGGTATGTTAATACCTGTATATGGGGTCCATGAAAAAGGGTGATGGCTTAGCGTAATGCAGGGACGGCTGCTGAGGCAGTTGAGATTGGGAAATCTTGGGTAAGACTTCACTTGCCATCAGCTTCCTTTCCCCATAGATGTGGTTTTTCCGTGGCTCTCTTCCTCCGTTCTGGCTGGCCCGGATGCGGTTGCCGATGCTCAGATCCAGCGGCTGCTCCTCCCCGGAGGCCGGGGCTGGCAGGACCTTGGGTGGCGGCAAGATTGGCTTAATCTCTTTTGGCTTTGTGGTGAGATCGAAGGGCGACTCGGAGCTGGTGCTGCCCACCTTGTGGAGGTCCCTGGGTGACTTTGGTTCTGCCTTGACCAGCAAGTTGTGATTGAGGGTCCGCTCCGCGAAAGGGTAGAGAGAATGGGGGAAGTTGGGGAGGAACTGAAAGGGGAACATGGAATGATAGGGGAGCGAACCCATCTTTTTCTCTTGCATCCCCATAAAGCCAGGCCCAAAATATTTTTCGGCAATGGAGGCGATAGCTTTAATAGAGTCATTGGCTGCTCCCGTGGCCGGCAGCAGGTGCTCTTCGGGGGGAGGAAAGAAGGAATGCTGAGAATAGAAGAGAGGGATCTCACTCGTGTTGTTGTTGGAGCCTGCAGACACAGAGCTGCTGACAAAATCTGGCTTGCTCTCAATCGGTTTGCTCTTATCTTTCGTTTTGTCCCTGTCACTCTCTGCATCACTGTCCAGGTCCGACCCGGTGCCAGTGGTGGTGTCCAGATCTGTGCCCGTGGTTGTATTGACGTCCTCGAAGTCGCTGCCGTCGGACATGTCGCTGTTCCTGGCTTTTAGCTTCTCCAGGTAGGAGTTTTCCAGGCTGCTTTCGCACTTCTCCTCTCCCGCCGCGGCCTGGTTGCTGTTGCTCACCGCGGAGATGAGGGGAAGCGCCGGGTTCCCCAGGGGGCTGGGCAGCTTTGCGTCCGGAGTGTGGTTGAGGGGACTCTTGAGCAGTTGGGTGGGTGGTAACAAGGGGGGCCTGGGGTACAGAGAGGGTGGGAAAATCCCCGGGAAGCCCGGGGTAAGGGCTGGGAAGGCCGGGGGGGCCGGGGAGAACGGGAGACCCCCCGGGTGCGGGCGGGATGGGAAATAATCGTTAAACCCCAGGCTGGCGTGGTTGAGGGTGGGAGAGGGCTTGGATTTGTCCATCATGGAGGTGGGCGTGAGGGGGAGGCCGGGGGCGAAGATCCCGGCGGGGCTGTAATGGTTCTTGCCCTCGCAGAAGCGGCGGTGCTTGTTGAGGGAGGAGGTAGTGCTGAACATCTGCCCGCAGTCCTTGCACTTGATCTGCGTGCGGCAGTCCGCGTGCATCCGCTTGTGCCGGCACAGGTTGGAGAACTGCGTGTAGGACTTGTGACAGACCTCACCTAAAGCGTCAACAGAAACCAACAGCAAAGGCGATATGAAATTACCAGGAACTGGCCGGGGGTTGGTGAGGAGCTTCCCCAGCCGCCCCCTCCCCTTTCCCCACAGACAGAAGACAAGAGGTAAAAAGTACAATAATAACGCATTTCCCTTCAATAAACGTCCTTACCGGAGAATGTCTCAACAAGCAGCTCCCTGCGTTAGTCTGATGAGATGTGCTACTCCTGCTCTAACAGTCTCTTTAAAAGTTTCAATAAAGATAACGATGCGTTTCAATGATAATACCTATTTATTTGATCTGCTTTCCCTGTAGTCCTGGCACGGCAGGAAGTATTGAAGGCTGAAGGGAGAAGAACTTTGCCTCATTTAATCAAACCCACCCTTTCTTTAATACCATTAATAGCGGGTAACCGCTCCATAGGGATGTCCTATAAATACTTCGCCAGCCGGGCCTCAGTTCAAATAGAAGTGGCGTGAGATCTTGTATGCATTATGTTATTAAGACACCTTAGCAATGCTACGTTAATGCTACATCAATGTTTTCTTTAACAACCTGTAAATACCGAGCTCTCAAAACGTGATGTTTTAATGACCTCTTTCACCTACAGACTTTGCTGGTGTGGAAGGAACAGGCAAAGTTCGAAAAAAATCCCACCCAAACTTTTCGATATATCAAAACACTGTAACTTTTTATTATCCGATGCCTCTTTCAACATCGGAATAAATTCTGCTGCCCGGTGAATTCACGCGGTTCTTTCCCAGCAGAATTGCTGTTATCACCATTTTGTAAACACGGCAAGTGAGACAACGGGAGGGAAGGTGTGTTGTTCACCCCAACCCGGGTTCTCCTGACACCCCATCCTCCCGCTCAAAGTCCCCATCCCTCCATCCCCCCCTCCCGCCTTATACCGACAGGTACGTACAAGTGTGACTTTCCCTTTATTTTCTCCTAAATCTTTAGAATTTCCACCAGTGCTTGAATATGAAATGACTGCCCGGAGAATATTTCACTGGCAGCTCTGAAAATATAAGGGGAAGTCCCTTCTATTGAAATTCCAAGCAAAGATTATTAAAACTTAACAAAATTCTCTAAAGAAAAGCGTGACAGGTATGAGGACTCACATCATCCTCCTAAAATAAGGAAAAATGGAAAATGTTTGTTTAGGTCTCCAGTTATACAATGATTTAATAACTCTGTGTCCTGCCCCTCTCTTGCTGTTCTGCGGTTATAAAGTTACAGTTTGGGGATGTTTTTAAGCCAAGTGGAGCAGTGTAAAAACCAAACACGCACACGCACGAACTCTCGTCTTCCGTGAACGGGAGAGCAAAGCGTGGCAGCGGCTCCTCGCTCCCCGCTAATGGGTTCCATACTCACGCATGTGACTCCACCTGGCACATCTGAGCCGGCGGAATCCGCCGCGCGCTGCTCTGCACGCTGATCTAGACTGACAACCCCTAATTCTTATGAGGTGAGAGTGAGGAGATTATGAGAAGAAATCATTCATCTCACTGCAGCAATGCTATGAGATCCAAATTATCTCTTTCATGTGCCCGTCATCTAATGAAGGATTGCATCAAAATGAGCAATAAGAGTATTTTTTCTTCCTCCACTGACACCCATCTGATTATCTCAGAGCACATTAATGAAACGAGTCTCCCAGGATACTCCTGCATGCTGTTCCCATTACAGCAATAGGGGAAAAGAAGGCAGAAGTGGGTTCAGTGGCTTCCCTACCGGGACATCAAAGCCGGAATCAAACCCAGATCCCGTCCCGCGCCTGAACCGCGCTGGCCAAGCAGCGTCGGGAGGAGCCCCCGCGGCTCCCCGAGCTGCTGTGACACAGCCGCTGCTCTGCACTCTTACCAAACCCCATAGGTGCTGTGTCAATTAAAGAAATATACAACCCTGAGAACGACAAGGGATGAGATGAACGGCTCTCGGGGGAAAAGGCCCTTTTGGAAACACCGCACTAAAGAGAGCACTGAGGACACAGTTAATCTGCTATTTATTTGGCTCCCCAGCATTATCTAGATGAAACATGCAGTAAATAAAGAAGGAAAAAAACCTTCTTGTGTCTGTGATTGTTCCAAATTCTTTACTACAGCTACAGGATTTGAGGCACCCTGAACAACACTCCGATCAGGCTGTGTCAGCTATTTATTTGTGTCACCAACATGAACATTCAAAAATTATTAAGGAAAAAAAGATGAGCGGAAGAAAAGATACGAGCAAATGGCATCACTAGGACTGCTGAGAGACGCGGCTTTTAACTCGTCAGGAAAGTCACAAACTGCCACGGATGTTTGCTGGAAAATCAGGGAGCACGCAAAAAGAACGAGAAAGAAAAAGAAAGGCTGTGGAATTTCATCCTGTGCTCTGACGTATAAAACCACTGAGGCTGCTCCCGCAGGGGCAGCTCGTAGCGGGGGCCCCGGGGATCCGTGCGGTTACAGGACAACTTACATATGAAAGGTTTGACGGTGCTGTGGATGTGCTTGTGCTGCTTGAGGCCGGACGAGGTGGCGAAGGTCTTGCCGCAGTCGGGGCAGGCGTGCGCCCGCGCGCCCACGTGCTGCGAGCGGATGTGCCGCTGCAGGTTGCTGGGGTCCGTGAACACCTGGGAGAGAAAGCGCCTTGAGGGGGGACACGGAGCGGCAGGTGAGAAGCGTCTATGTGAAAAGCTTGGTGATGTTTGCCGTTTGTTGCCACCACCGCTCCTGGTGTTGGGAGGGCAAGGTGTTCACCTCCTGCACAACGTCACCTGCCACCTCGGGAGATGCTCCAGCACCCAAAGGCGGGTTCCTCGGGGCAAGGCTGAGCTCCACAGCCACAGTGATCTGTCTCCGTGTCACCACCCTCCGCCTCACGGCCAGGCCAGCAAAGCAGGCTGGCGTGTGTCCCCCTGGGCCCCTTCCCCAGGTCCCCGCGCCTGTCCCAGGCAAAGCTGCCCGCGGTCCCCGCGTCCTGCCCCGTACCTTAACACAGTTTTCACATTCAAACCGTTTCCCGCTGTCGTGAGACATTTGGTGCCGAATCAGGTTGGATTTCCAGTTGAAAGCCTTGGGACACTGGTCGCACTTGTACTCGCGCTCCTCGGTGTGGATCACCATGTGCTGCTCCAGGCTGGGGGACAGAGACACCGGCTGAGCCACCCGAACCGGCACCGGGGACACAGCACACACCGTCACGGCACAAGGTTTGAAACCCAGAGAGAAGGTTATAGATGGTGACAGAGAAACGGCCGCGAGCCCGGAGGGGTCTCCAGGCCCCGCTGCTGAGCACCGCTGCAGAACTCTCTGCGGAAAGCAGGTGAGCGGCACAGTGACCATGGGGCAGCAAGACGCAAATACCGCTTCGGTTTTTGGCTTTTATTTCACTGCCCTATTCTGCCTCCAAACATTGCTGTGTTTTAGAATATATCTTATTAAAAACCTGAGTCCGTTTACAGGGAGGAGAAGGAAGGTAAAAGCAGACCTGACCCTGCAGGTTCCTGAAGGGAAAAACGAGCGCTTTGTGACCAAGATTCCTACGGCATCCCCGCAGGGAAAGACAAGATATTAGCTGTTGCTGCTGAGACTATCACGTTGCCGTTTGCACGGGCACAAAGCCCACGGCTTCCCAGAACACAGCAACTTAACATTGGAAAGAAACGTGATAAGGTGCAAACACATTTCACTTCTAAATGTCAGACATCTTTTATTACTTAACTCGGCAATTTCAACTCCTGCCAACTGGCAGCTTCTCCCAGGACAGGAGGATGATGATGGCGAAGCGAAGTGGCTGCTGGAGCGGGGCCAGGGCAGCGATGGCTTTTCAGAGAGAGAACGGGGTGCTCTTCCTCCCTGTGCCCACCCACTGTCCCCAGTCAGCCCGCAGAGCTCTGGGGACACCCGGGGACGGCACCGCCGGTGGCAGCGAGGCAGCTTTGGAGCCTGGAAACCATCCCAGTGAAGACCGAGTGCTGTAAAATGTACCGAGGGCGCTGGAAATGCTGCCCCTCCCAGGCCAGTCCTCAGAAACAAAGGAAGGAGCTTTGCATCCTTTGGTGGAGTTTAATTGAGTTATGAACTCTCTTTCTTACTGTGAATTCTGACAAATTTACGTGAAACCTGCTGCTGCCTGAAATCCCCTACAGATTGATATTAAACCACTCCTATGGAACTTTAAAGCAGCGCTATGTTTTAATAGGAACATTAAAGCGCAGCACTAGGAACAAGGGCAGCCCTGCAGCAGGTGGGTTGTCACCAGTGGGCTCGGTGGGACTGCAGCCCCGGATCTCTGCAGCCACCAGCCCGCTGCTCCCCAAAGAGCCCCCCCTGCCTCCAGCTCACATCATCACTATTCACACTCATGCGCCTCACAAACTGCCAATCCACTCGTTTTAAAGCAGCAATATTCATTTCGCTGAAGAAATGGCATTCTTAACACTACTAAATTTTTTACGCATACAAAGAAATATATACCTTTCATATACATATACAAAAATAGGCTCCTGTTAACTGTGATTTATGAGTTTATTTAGAGCAAATATGGACAAACTAATAGGCTGTTTAGAGGCAAGTACCTACCGGGATTAGCAAAACATTTATTTATTTAGTCAGCTGCTAAATGCTCAATTTGGGTTCCCCAGTGGCACTCCTGATTTGATCTGTATTAACTTCTGAAAAATTACAAGACCATCTAGGTAAGCTGGCCGGATAGATCCTGTGTTCTAGTGCCTTTCTCAGGACATAAAAGGCAGCAGATTGATGGGTGGGGTAGATGTGGACATTCTCTCCCAGGCCCACCCGGTCCACCAGGAACCCTGCACGGGGATGCTGCTGCCTCTGTCTTTCCCCTGACGAAAAATGACTTCACATTATTTGCTTAAAAAATCCCCAACCAAAATACTTGGGTTTGATGCTCCAGAAGGCAATGCAGCCACCATCCGACTGTCACCGCCCTGAGGAACTCACAGGCGACTCAGAAAACAACCATTTAAACTTGATATTGCCAATAATCTGTGGGTGCTTCTAACAGTGGATAATGAAAAGCATCAGTCTGTGAAACTAAAGTGGAACAAAATGCCGCCCCATAGCTAATGACACTGGAGGAACCCAAAAAGGCCCTTCCTGAGCCCTGCGGACAAAGGGAAGGTCAATCAGCCGTCCCAGCTCCCACCTTGGCCCCACATCCCCCAGTACCAGCCAGGACCATGCAGGAGCAATGCGGGGCTGGGTGTCCCGGTACCTGTATTTGTTGGGGAACATCCTCTCGCAGTCCTTGCACTCATAGACCTGCCCATCGCCGAGTCCCTCCTGCTTGATGTCCTCGCTCAGGCTCTCGTACAGGGAGCCCACGGCGCTGCAGGCGTACTTCTTGTGCCGCCGCAGGTCCAGCTTGGACTGGAACAGCTCGTAGCAGTCCTCGCAGCGAAACGTGGGCTCTTCTGCAACAGACACACAGACGAGTTGGACTGCTGGGTCAAGGAGTCTGCTGTACCCAACAGATGTAAAGATGTGACATTCTGCGAGGATCTATCAAACAAACCAAGAGGAAATCTGCAGAGAGAACCCAAGGTGGGCTGTGCCCACAGGCTGCTTTCACTTTAGGCATTAAAAGAACTGCACCACACACCCAGGAGATGTTGTTCTCTCTGTGTCCTGGACTCTGCTTGAGACCCACAACAATCAGCAGATGCACAAACACTGGGGGTACTTCTGGAGCACCGCATTTGTTTGCCATGAGGTTCTTTGAAATGATGAATGAGCTTTTCCTCAAAAGGGGCTGCCAGGGAAGAAAGGGACAAACCATAACGACAGACACCGGGAAGAGCAAATGGCCACAGCACAAACCTGGGGAAGCTCCTAAGAAAATGTCTTTCTATTACAATGTTATCCTCTTAACTCGTCCCACACAGCGGCAGCAGCTCAGGGCGCCATCAAACCCGACGGGTTCAAAACCAGAGCACCGTGAAGAAAGAAAAGGCAGCCAAATTCTTTGTTGTTGTGCTTTTTTTTTTAAAAAAAAGACCTAATGCACATAATAAATTATTGTAGTCAAGGTCAAACAAATTAAAAAGAGGGCAGCTATTATGAAGTTTACAAGGCAGCATCCTGACCACGGTGCCAAGCCAAACAATCAGCTCAGAGCTGTAAATTCTCCAGGAGAACGGCCTCTGCGAGGAGCCGGGAAGCTCCGGGTTCCTCCACCCGCGCAGCTTCTGCAGCCGCCGCCGGTCCCCGATGCCGCGCGGCCCCGTCCTCCCCCGCCCTCCTCTGCCCCCGGGCTCTGCTTCGGATTAGTTTTATTCTCTTTTTCTGGTAACTCCACTTTCCGAAGGAAAGGTTGTGGTAAAGCGCGTTAGCTCACAGGGAAGGGAGGAAACATCCTGCGAGACGCGGCAAGAGCCGCCGCTGTGCTGGATCCGTCCCCGCGGGAGGGGACAACGGGGGCCTGGAACCCTGTTCAGAACCCGCAGCCTTCCAGCAAACCCTCGTTTAAACACCCCATGCACTTGTCTGTCCTAAGTTTTGCACAGTTACAACCGCTTAGGCTGTGCTTTAAGGACTGAAATGGTGTTTTATATAAATCAGGGTGAATTTTGCTGTTGTGACACGAGCGCAAGCGCGGGCAGCGTCTCACCCAGACCGCCGATTCCCCACCTGCGCCCGGGCAGCGATCTCCTTTCTCCGGCGCTCTCGACACAGCCCAGTTAAGCTCAGGCTGTGGTTTGCGACTTGCCTCTGCGGTGACTAAGAAAGAGCAGATCCCATCGGCTGCGACAAGCAGCGATGTGGGCAGATGAAACCCAAAGTGCTCCACACCTACGCGGAAAGTATCGACATGCCCACGAACTGGAAACAGTCAAACGCAGCTAGAAAAGAAAATACCACTGAGACACGACCAGCGAAGCTTTGCTGTTCATCCAGGCAGCACCTACAGCGGTTCTGCACCCCGTCTGCACAAGGGGTGGACAGAACACAGAGACGCTGCAGGATTTCCTGGACTGCAGAACGGAGGGTTGTGAGAAGAAATAAAATCCAGCGGGTCAAGACTTTCCTTTGGGGGATGAAAAGGGATTTTGAATAAAAAAGGAGACCTAAGAGAAGAAAATACCCGTATCTCTCCCATTTTAACTAGTTTTGACAGATCATATACTCTGACATTGCTGTGAAGTGGATCAGGCCCCGCTCTACTCCCTAGAGAAATCCTATCCACTGGCCTTTTGTAGAATAGAACCTATGTGTATCTCACGTGTTTTATGTCCCCGGGGAGGGAACCCTGGAAATCAGGATACAAAGAACTACCCAGCAGTATCAGCAGAGCGCGTATCACCTACCATTAAAATAATCCAAACTACTTATTATGGGCGGGGGGGGAATTCCAGTATCAGATGTCCTGTTATTGCATTGGACCCGCACCAGCGGCATGAACGTTACCCAGCAAAATTTAAGATTTCATCATGTTTATGGACCGAAAAGATTCTTGGCACAGAAGCAGCAAGTGGGGGGAGAAGAGACAAACCTGACGGCATCGGGTGTCCCGACCGCAGACGCAGGCTGAGGAGCGGCCTCGCCACCATCGCTCCGCGTCACCAACCAACCCGTCAGCTCTGCTGGCCCGTGGCCGCTCTGCACCGGCTCAGACACCGGGCTGAGCTCAGGGTGTCGCTGGCACTAACAAATCCTGCTTCAGAGACTGCACTAACCCGATAAATGCTCTCAGAGCCACAGAGGTTTCAGAGCTCCGGCCTTCGCACATCACTGAACTGAGCAAACCCCGTCTGCTCTGTACAGGCTCGTGCTCCAGTAACAACATTCCACTGCCATCACCAACACAACCGCTTGTACACAGGTAGGAAAGATGGGTGATGAGAAATGCTTGTGCTTCAGAATATTAGAGTTTGCAAAGAGAACTGTTTAAAGAAAAGAAGAATTAGAGAACTGACAAACCCCGATGAAAAGCCCTGTGACCACACGCCACACGTGTCGCCACGAGGAGGCTCAGGACCGAACTGAGACCATCTGGTATCTGCTTATTGTCTTTATACCACACACCCGGTTTGCAGACTTCAGGTTCATTACAGTTGTTTTTTCCTTCTTTAAGCAGCAAAAAATAAAAACGTTGCCCTTCAGAACAAGTTCTCATTAAAGTTCTCGTCTTTCGTTGAGCGGCACAAATGAAGCACTGCCCTCCAAACAGCGTTTGCTGCTCCAGCGCCGCACGGGGAGAAGGGATGAAAGGAAAAGAAAAACCCAGTCACAAAAAATTGCTGCCTGTTCTCTGCGTCTTGTTTGTCAAATCTATGGTTATATGTGTCTATCTTAAGTTCCATCAGCAACACTCAGGACAAAGCAGGAATGTAACAGAAAAATAAATCAGTGCCTAATAGCTTTCAGAGAAACCAAGGGGAACACAATTATGTGGCATCTACATGCTAATCTACCAGACTTGAATCTCAAAGGAGTTCAAGTGCCCTACTCCAAATTCCTGCAGTGATAAGGGGTCTGCAGCGTTCCGCTGGGCGCGGAGAAAAGACTTTTATGATAATTATCTTTGTGTAGAACAATTTTGCATTTTCTTTCTTCTTAATTCAGAATGGAAACGGGGTGCGAGGCAGCAGGAAGATAGCATTACCGAAAGTAAAAAGTATTAAGAAGTCAAATATTTAATGTTGGCCTACTATAATTGGAAAGCAATTACGTGGCAAAAGCACTAAACGTTACCAGGAAGACACAGATAAATGTTACAGAGTGATGGAGATGGAAAACAAGGAGCACTTTTTGCTCCTTCAAAGAAAAGCCAATTAGAAACAGAGGTGCAAATCAGCGGCGAGGTTTCCTTCTGATTTCTCCCTGACATCAAAAAGAAAAGGCATGTGTTACTCCATCACTGAGAATACACTAATTAGTCATCTCTGTGTGCTCATCTTGGGAAAATTGTGAACTTTTTTGGGGAGAACACTGACAATATAATCCCAAACCTGACATGGCAGTGAGCCAGCACCCTCTGTCCATTCCCTGCACCAATGCACCTTCAGCACGAGAGCTTCACTGCAGCACTGCCGCGTGGCAGGGTCCACATTCTGCAACGATAATTCTGTTCAACAACAATTCCACCCTCTGCTTGGCCTTGGAAACGTTTGGCCCATCTTTATTAAACCTGAAGAAACACAGTGACCTTGGGAATTCAAAAGGCACCTCCACCCGCATTGAAAACCAGAACGTCCCTCAAAGAGAAGAAGCAAATTAACCTGTTGCATGGCTTGAGGTTAATAAGAGCTTGCTCGCTATCAATGGCTGAGACAGCTCACCAGAAACAGTGCAAATCAGCACAGCTATTGCCAGCGGGAGCAGGGGCAGGTACGGAGCAGGCGCAGCACCGGCTGGGCGCTCGGCACGGCCAGGACTGCTGGGAGAGGGGCAGAAGGTCCTGTCTGGTGAATCGAGGCCTTACCTTCCATGCTGGGCGCCATGTTCCCAAGGGAATAACCACCTTCCTTCACATACACCAAGAGCTCTTCTCCTGGCTCAATTTCTTTAATAACTTTATAATAGATCTGGGAATCAGAAACAAAAATTGAGAGACATGTTAAATATGCAAAGACTTGCACTTTACATTTTAACCAATAACTCAAATTATTCCAGCTAATAGGGGAGGCTGTCACTTGATTTGTGTGATAATTGCTACTGAGAGCTCTTTTTTCCTGCCTTTATTTTCCTCCATGTGTGTCAGCGTTTCACTCGGCTTGCACAATAAAGCAGTATTTATGGTAACAGCCTCTCTCCTTCAAATTACACAAAATCTTCCCATTGTTTTCCCTGCCTCCCATAAGCTTGGTGTATTTGTTATAGCGCAGGGAAGATTAAACTGATGGAATTGACACATTCAAGTCTCTGCTTCTCTAAGCCAAAATTGGCCTGATGATTAGAGCGCTGAATTAGCATATCCACACAGAGCTGTTTGTGGATCCCTGGAGCCTGAGGATCCGACCCCTAAAGCCACGCTCTGAACCAGCCCAGGGGGCAGCTGGTCCCTGGAACCTGGACCTCAGAACCGCCCCGAGCCCAGCGCTGCTCGCCCTCCGCACCATCGCCACAACACCCGGAAACCAAACCAGACCCCACAGACCCCGTACCAGCCGCATGCCCCGTCCGCCTTCCGTTTAAAGTGTGCCGTTAATAGCAACGCGCAAAATTCTTTTTCAGGATATCGCCTACAGTTTACCCAGAAAGATTCCCTAAATTAGCTGCTGCTCAGTTTCTGCCCATCTACAGTCTATGGGGAAGACACAAAACTCTTAAACGTCCGCGTGGGCTGCTTTATACAGTCACTATGATACATTTTTCTTCCCACAGCCTCTTTTCTCCCTTCTCATGGGAGCTTCTCCGTCCCAGGAGCTGCTGCTGCCAAAATCTGCCCCAAGATGCGGCACCACTGCCCGGGGCAGCCCCGCTCGGTCCGGCGGGTCCCGGAGAATCCCGGCTCTGAGCTCTTCCTCCAGACCGAGTTCGGGAAACTCCCAGGGGATTAATAATTCGTTACAACTAAACCTAAACATAACCATGTACCGCGAGCCAGTGACCGGTCCCGCAGGTCTGTAACCAGGGTCGCTGTTCAACCCGCACGGCTCCGGGAGCAGCTCCCGCCGCCTCCCCCGCAGCCGGACCCGCTCCCGCTCCGGCAGCGCTGGGCGAGGGCTCGGCCGAGCGGCCCCGGCAGCGCCCGCCGCCCGCACCGGGACCCGCACCGGGATCCGCAATGGAACCCGCACCGGGATTCGCCCGCACCGGGACCTGCAGCGGGACCCTCAATGGAACCCGCACGGGGATCCGCCCGCAGCGGGACCCGCAGCTTTCCCCGGGAAAGCCCGAGCGAAAGTTGCCGCAGCTGCCGGCGCGATGCCACTTGCGGGCGGCCCCGGCGAGGGCGGCGGAGCTGCCGGTGAGCGGGCGGGAGCGGGGCCGGAGCGGGATCGGGCCCGTGGCGGCCCCTGCCCGGCCCAGCAGGGGGCGGGCTCCGCCCGCCGCGGGGTCCCCGCCGAGCGGCCGGTGCGGAGCGGGGCCGGTGCGGAGCGGGGCCGGTGCGGAGCGGGGCCGGTGCGGAGCGAGGCCGGTGCGGAGCGGGGCCGGTGTGGAGCGGGGCCGGTGCGGAGCGGGGCCGCGGGGGCAGCCGGGGGGCCGGGACGCCTGACCTGTGTGCGCTCCGGGGCGCGGGCAGCGCTGTCCCGGGGCCACTCCGGCGGCAGCGGCCGCGATGTCCCGTCCTGTCCCGACCCGCGGCGCGGATCAAGTGAGGGAAGCTGGGGCTGTACCGGGGTTTTGCGGCCATGCCCGGGTCCGTGCGACAATCGCCGAGATCAACCCCGACACCGCAACCCCGACCTGAAAACGCCCTTTTTGGTAAAGTGAGATCGGCGCGATGCGTTTGGTTTGTGCAGGTGCCTCCGTTCATCCTAAGCATGCTCTAAACCCCCTCAATTTCTTCTGCAAATTAATTGAGATACATTGATATCTTGCGTGCAAACAGATTAATACTGCCCAGCAGAATGGGCATCAAATCTCTCAACAAGAGTTTCAAACCAGCAGCAGCGGCATAGCCACAAACCCAAACGTTTGAGAACTGAAATGTAACTGCCTGTGATTTACAAGGTGTCCCAAACTGCACAGAAACCCGTCCCTGCACTTGCCAGAACCCTGGCGCAATTTTCATCACAATTTTCTGCTGGTTTGTAACCAGTTCTCCCACTGAAGATACATCCATCCTCACATCTACCAGATACGCCATCAGAAAACGGGGATTTGTGCAGCTGGAGCGATCTGGGTATCTCGCTGTGCTCTGAGATCCTCAGCTGAAAATCCCTGTGCGGTGCAAACCGGGCAGCAGGATCGCGGCTTATGCAGAGATGGGAAAAAGAAAAGCACCCAAAACAGCTATTAACAGACATTCCTTTCAGCTACCAACCCCAAACAAAATCAGCTCTAATGCACAAACCGCCACCTAAAAGGTAACACCCAGTTCATAGATACATTCACAATTTTTACACTGGGAAAACCCTTCGGAACAGGAACTCTCACTGGCCAACGTGGCCACCGCGTCACCTCCGACCCCTTCGCTGCTGGTTGTTCTCAGAACAAAGTTGCTGATGTATATCACAACATGTATATCACATGTATATCACAACATGTCTGCTGCAGTCTGTCCAGAAATACAGTATGAGCTTCACTAATGACCAGGGAAAAGGTGGATTCTTCTGGAGTCACGTTAATTTCGTCAAACGTTTCATTATAATAATAAACTTCATCTTGCAATCATGCTACTGATGGGCTGAATTAATTAAAACTACTGCTGTGTTTCCTTTCCTTTTTTAATCTTTCGTGCACCCGAAAAGATGGGATTTACTAACACATCAGAACATTCATAAATCATTTATATTCATAATTTATATAAAAATTCCACACGTTACCTTTTCTTATTTCTCACAACAAAAGGGCACCTCTCCTAACTACCAGTTTTATTTAATGCAGAACAGTTGACAATATAACTGGGGTTCTGTGCATCTTTTCCTTGAGAAAAAGTGCTTTTGAGGCAGACAGCCCAGAAACAATGCGGGGTTTCAGTATCAGGGCAAGAGATGGAGATGAAACACGTCAAGTGAGAAAAGTCCGTCCCAGTATTACCTCATTATTCAAGTATCTTTCATAAGAAACAGCCCCGTTTACCTGCCGTGCGAGTTACGGCCACTATTCATCTTCGCCTCATTGCAGCAACACGTTTGTACTTTGGGGAAAAAAGCGCTTTAGAGAGCAGAGAAAACAGCTGCAGCGTTTGCCCAGAGATCAAACCCAGCCACGAAGCGCAGCCGCGGCAGCGGAGCTGATGGGCAAACCGGCCCAAACGAGCCCACAAGCGGTTGGTTCACGTCCTTGTCTTGCGAACAGTGACCTGCACTAGGAACGCAAGGAACAACACGGGAAACGCCGCCGCTGCTGCTCCGCGGCCCCGGCCGCGTCTGCTGGGCAGCCGGGAGCTGGCGCCTCTGGCCGGGCCGGGGCTGCTCCTTCTGCTCCTGTTCAGCTGCTTTTCCTCCTCTGGAGTCGCCTTCCCTTTGTCTCAGCCGAGCCACATTGCTTTCTGTTTCCTCTTTTGTGTTACACACCTAGGAATCCTCAACAGCCACAGACCGCGTATGTAAAATACACATAAAATATCTCCATTATGCGCACACGAGATTGACTTACTAAACAGAGGCCCTATTTTTTCCATCACTGTAGCTCCCGTTAGGCTCTTTTTTTCCAATATATGTAACACAAACAAAAGCAGCAGCTATCATTCCGAAAGCAAGCTCATGGCTATTATATTTATTACATATATGCTGTTTAAGATTAGTCTCCTGAATAAGAACAGCTAAACTGCTGTAGTGTTTGCCCCATGAAGGCAGCAGTAGCAACATGAAAAAATAAACCAGGAGTCATGTATCATTTTCCAGATCCATTTAGCAAATCATTTCATTTCTCTACACTTTTTTTCCAGTCCTCCTTGAGAAACAGAATTATCTCGGCTAATCAAGGACCTTCTGTTCCTTGCAAATACCTATGAACTAAGACTAAATATAAAGAAAACCGGCTAACATTATTTTACATATCAAAATTGGTTTCACAATTGAAATATAGTTAATGAAATATATGAACTGATGTCTTTCTAAATAGCAGCATTTTAACCTGCACTTTGGGGAAGAAAAAACCAAACCGAAAGCAGCACGTTCTGAGGTCCAGACCCTGCTGCCCATTACTTAGAGATCCAGGGAAATCCCCTGGACAGCCCTGGGAACGTTCCCGAGCTACAGGAGCATAAGGAACACAATGTGGTCTGGGGGGGTGCAAAGGACGGTCTCCCCATGCAAACATGTTGATTTTTTTTCCTGAAAA
Organism: Columba livia; assembly: GCF_036013475.1. Taxonomy (NCBI): domain Eukaryota; kingdom Metazoa; phylum Chordata; class Aves; order Columbiformes; family Columbidae; genus Columba; species Columba livia. The sequence goes on from NC_088622.1 coordinate 893,121, forward strand.
GCAAACGGTTTTGATTAAAGCTTATCCTGGCTCTTATCCTCACAGTGCTGCTTAGGTACTTTGTGGGTGATCTTTTACTGCAAGGTCTTTACTTTCATTGCAGGTTTGTTCTTCTCTCCCTCCTCAGGGGACCCCCAGACCCCGTCCCCTCTCCCCGCTCTCCCGCGCGGTCCCGGTGTGGAATCGCTCTCTGCCACCTCTGTCCGCTCCTCACAGCAAATTCCTACAGCGTCGATGGCAACAAAATACCAAGACCAGTTCCCATTTGTCTCATTGTGTTTTGTTAATACAACCTGTGTCTCACACCATCCTCCCCACCACAAACGGAGTCCCGCACCAGAGGATCCCATCAGCGCAGGGGTTGTAGCTGGTTTTAGGGATGAGCCCGTTGGTCATTCGATTGGGTGCTGCCCCACACACCGGCTGGACCGGCGAGGCGGTAACGGGCGCGTGGTTACCTGGTCGTTGAGGTGGCACAGCGCCAGGTTCTGCTCCTCGCAGGAGCAGCTGCCGCGGATGAACTTGAGCCAGGTGGCGGAGCCGCTCTGCCCGGCGTCCACTCCGAACTTCTCCGTGCCCAGCTCATCAGCGACCTGCAGGGGACAGGACGAGAAACACCTGGGTCACCCAACACCAAGGGATGGCTACAGAACCGAGACAGACACCAGAACTGTTTGCAGCGCAGGATGCCAAACAAGAAACAGGAAAGCGGGATGGTGTGTGTAATTAATAAAGATGCACATGACAAGACTAAAATCAGCTCTGAGGTGTAATCTGCAGTTCCTGGTCAGCAGAACCTCCGAGGATGTCCACCTGAGTTGTCCACGAGCTACAGGTGCAGGATTACACACAGTTCTAGTATCCACACCAGCTCAAGTAATAAAGCACAGAACTCCTCTGAACTGGATTAATTTAAATGGTAAGGCCCTTAGACTGCCCCACCTTCACACTACCTATTTTACCCTTTCATGCAAGATCATTTTTTATCGTACATAAAAAATCACGTTCCTTTTTTGAGTAGACTTTCAGAACTGGTCACTTCCCACAGGGCTGGGAAATGATGCTTTTAAAAGCGCTGTAATGAATGGTGCCTTCACTTATAGAACCACCATGGTGACACCAGAGCATCCGATGTAAAATTTGGCCAGTGTGCAAGAGAGGAATCCTTCCAAATAAAAACCCCCAAGTGTGTCCAGGTGTGAAAAAAAACAGGTTAATGAAATGGTTGTGGTCTAAAGAGAACCACTGTTTTACCAGCAAGATACTTGGCATGTCTTAATTCTTGAGACAGCACGGTTTGATGGCACAGAACCAGAAAAGATGCTCCGCGTTCCACACCAACGTTGGCAAAGATCCATTTCACAATTCACTCAGCAAAGCCCGGTTTAAACACGACGCAGGATGCCACCGGGATGAGGCAGAGCCCCTGGTGCTGAGGCGGCCAGGCTGGACCCTGCTCGCGAGCCGGCCTGCGCCCCACAGAAACGCCTGTCCCTCCGCTTCCCTCTGCCCCACCAGCCCCGTGTCCCTGCAAGTTCCTTCAGTCATCAAAACTGTTAGCATGCTTTACTAGCAATTCATTAATTCAACCAAAATCTCATGGGATACCATAATACTTTCCCACCTGTTTCAAGACAGAGAAAAAAAGAAAGGGTAGGAACAAAGGAACAATCAAAACACAGTGATGGCGACAAATCAAGTGTCAGGTCAGGCCGGGAGATGCTGGAGCGACGTGGTTGGCAGAGACTCCGGTGCCAAACATACCAACCTACGGCAAACACCGCATTTCCTCCCAGAACCGGTGTTTGTCGGGACAGAACTGGTGGGAGAAACAACCCTCCTGTGCCGGGATCCGCAGGAGAGGACTTTGAACAAAGCGCACGGCGGTAACGCCACAGGAAGCCAATTCAAGGTAGCTCGGACTTCGTAATTTTTTTTTTAAAGCGTCCTTAAAGTGGGTTGAAAAGCTCCACGGAGTTTACTGCAGCTAAAATTACAACAACTTCTGTTTTATCTCAGGGAACTTCGAGGAACATGGAGGGTGACTGAAGCTGTTGACTGTTGTTGAGATTAAAGTACTTGTCTTGGCCTTACTGGCCCCCAATTAGCTAACGAAGCGGAATAGCCTGGCCAGCACTGGACAGAAAGTGATCACAGAAACCGTCCGGAAAATGAGACCAGGAGGAACCATCCACGTTCAGCTGTTTATTGGAAGCCACTCGGGGTACATCGCATATAGTTTAAAAGGGTTTGAACGAGCAGCAGCCCACTGACCTCCCAGCCCCTTTCATTTACACAGCAGCGGGCAGAGAAGTGAAGTCACCCCGGGGCTCCAAACTCCAGGGCTTACCAACAGCCTATTTCACTTCCCAGCGGTATCTCACAGGCACCTCTCCCGTACTCCAGAACAGGTTGATGAAGACACTCGGCCAGCCCTGGGAAGAGCCAGAATTCAGCCCAAACCCCCAGCTGCTTGCAGGGCGCTCGGCAGCTCAGCACAGCGTCCCGCCACAAATCACCTCCAACCCTGCCGTTTGATCTGAGTGCAGCTCGAAAACCCAACAGGGGTGTGAAATCTCACAGATCAAAACGAGAAAGAGGTTGCATGAAACCCTGAGAACTTCAGCCCCTGTTTTTCACACACACTCTCTGCGCCCCGTAAATAGCACAAGGCATCGCGAGCCCTTCGAGTATGACTGTCCCTTCTCCAAGGGGCCGGGTCTGTGTCAGCAATTAGGGACCTTGGAAATCCCAACAGCTGGAAGACAAAATGTTATGGAGCAGAACGGAGTGGGCAGAATATCCCCAGTAATACAGCTGTTAAAAGGCAGCAAGTTCTCCTGGCCAGCTGAGCCACAGTGAAGTGATCCTGCGAGTTCTCCTGTCCCCTTATGCATATGAATAAAAGGCATCATTTTCAGGCAGGGAATCTCCCCGGATTTTTGCTAACACGCTTTTCCTTTGCAATTGCAGCAGGCTGGAAGCTCAGGGGCACAATAGGACACAATGATGTGGAACAGACTGTTAGCAAAGGTGCTTAGAATGGCCGGTCTATGGTTTTACTCGCTATAAACCCTTGATTAATAAGTCCAGATTTATGTAGCTTTCTAACTTGCACTGAACATTATCTGCCTGATTAATAACAGCATGTTTTTCTGTGTGCCTGCGACCCAGGAGCAAACAAAGTACAGGTTAAACTACCAGTTACAGAGTCCCTGGCAGCTGGGTACTCATTAGATACTTGCGATTTATCATAGGAACAAAAATGAAAGTGAGATACAAGGACACAGGCTAGTCTTATAAATCCTGCCTTTAAATGACAATCGCTCTCTCAAAATCTCAGTATTTGCAAACACGCAGCATATGCCTTCCCCGCCAGCTGAAGGGAGACAAACAGGCGGCATCTCCAAGGCTGGCAAACGCCTGCAAGTTCTTTACCAGGATGCTCCAATGTCTGCCTCCCACCGTGCCCGTGCCGAGCTGCCGGCGAAGACGCTGTTCTCAGGCCGTGCGACGCGCTCCGAGCGACGCGCTGAGCGCCCGAGCGGGACCAGGCACCGCGGGGCCGGCGCTTTGTGGTTGACACCTCTAATTACAGATCAGCTTCACACGCTCTTTTCTGATGTTCTACATGAAACTCATAACACAATTTGAAAAATACTGAGATATCCAATAGCAGCCACAAATTACTGTCTGCAGTAGGTATTTTTTCCTCTGTGAAATGTGCACTCACAGAAGAATATTCTAAGTCCCTCTTCTTCCCACCTTAAAAAACTCCAGAAAAACAAACTGCAACCTTTGACCACATCTCCACAGCTTAGACCAGAAGGAAATCAGAAATTTCCTCTGCCGAAATTCTTCAAACCAACTGTTTACAAGCCATTGTCAGCAACAAACCAGATCTTCTGTTGGCAGGTTTGCTTTTGGAACGCACATGGGCATTCACTCTTATAGATTTGTTAGAAGCAGCACAACGAGCACTAAGAGAGAACTGGTGCTCCGAGGAAGATCAAATGGGGAAAGAAAAGGGGGGCAAACGGCATTATCTGGGGGTAAACTAGAGATGGCAGAGGGATCCACCCGCAGTGACTGCGCGAGGTGCGTTCGGCACATTCAACACCCGATCCGGGACGGACTCGTCAAAACAGCCGTTTCCAGCTCTATTAAAGCAACTGGCAAACAGACAAACCAACCCACCAAAAACAACAACAGAAGATCACATGTAATTAGCAGGAATCCGCCTTGGTGGAGCTGAACTGTAACCACCGCACTTTGCGCTCAGGCGCCCTCTGAAATGGGTGAGGCAGCGGAGACGGATAATTTGGCTCAGACATTAAAAGAGGTTATCAGAGGAAAAGGAGAGGGGAAAGGAAGGGGGAAGATAAGGGAGACAAGGAAAACAGAAAATCAATTTATAATTAGTAATCGGTATAATTTTTACAAGCCTCAAACCATCAGGTGCTGCCACTGCAGCCCAGCGCAAGACAAGGCGCTTTACCTGCCTCTTACGTGAGACCCAGACCCAGAACATGTGTCCCTGTCCCACCTTGTCCCAGGTCAGACCCGGGTGCTCTGGGACAGATGTGCACTCGTACGCCTGCTGGAGAAATGAGCTTCCACCTGGACTGCAGCCGGGGGCATTCTCGTAAAGTTAATTATTGGGGACGTTTCCTCTGCCTCCTCTCCCTCTGATCAGCCTTCCATCTTATCCCGCCCACCCAATCATGGGTTGCTCGCGGCTTCCATTTCAATGAATGCCAAAACCCAAGTTCACCTTTTTTCCCCCTGTTGCACACTGTGAGTTCCATATATACCTTTATATATTAACCCAAGGCACCTCCCATCACTTTTGTTTTCAAGTCCGACAGCTCATCCAAGCACCTCGGCTCCACTCCCCTCCTGGCCGGTAACGGGCCCCGGTTCCATCCTGCTCAGACAGAACCACCTTCACCATCTTCTCCCCGTCCTTCTCATCAGTCTCAGTTAAACAAACACCCCTTCCCGTCCGTCTGGTTCCGGGTTCGACCCGGCCCGTGGCAGAGACGTGAGGAGCCCGAGCCAGGACCCTGTTGTGGTTCAGACTCATCCCCACCGGCCAAAGGAAATTGCTGTCGTGTTCCAGGGCCCCGCAGCCTCCTCTGCTGTCTGCAGAACAGCGCTCGGGACCGGGATCCAAAAGGCTCATTGATCTCGGAAAGGCTCCGTTTCATAATTTATTACCATCAGAAATGCTGAGTTATGAAGCGAAAGTTATGGAAAAATTCTCTTGAACGTTTACAATTTTTTTTGCCCATCATTTGAGGTTTCCTGCTCCCCTGATTTGCGGGTTCTCTGCTGGGCTGCTCCTGTCAGGTTGGAATGGGCAGCGTCCAGCGCTCGGCCCCGCAGAGGCGCTGCGGCGGGGGCGCCGCCGTCTGCCGTCAGTTGCCCTAATGGATTCCCAGTGCGCACGGAGAAACGGAGCAACCGCGGGTTTGCCACCAGTGACCCAGCGTCCTGGTGCTATAACATCCCTCCCCAGAAGCCCGAAGTGTAATAAACCTTCTCATCCCATCGTCGCAGGATCTGCCTCTGACAGCTTGGCTGATGGTCGCATTTTATTTGGCAGGAGTTAGAGGGAGATTTTCCCCTTTTTTTTCTTTTTCCTTTTTGCTTTAATGACCCACAAGCTGATTTAGAGCAATAAACTGTTGCCATGAAGTTTTGTTGTGTTTCTTTTAAATAAAGGGGAGGGAGGGTCTGCTACAATTTATGACTTTCAGAAGTAACTGAAACAGAAAGTCCATTCTTGCCATGAAATGAAGAGAAAAAGACTTGATCCAGAGAAACACCTCTGTCAATGTGCGGACACGAAGCCTAGATGAACTCATAAATTCAGCGCTCTGCCTGCAATTAAGCAGGCTTCCTGGTGCTTTGACAAAGAGTTAATGAGAAACGTGTCAGACAAACAGGCCACGGCACCGAGAACCGAGGGGACCAGCAGCCCAGCAAACCCACCCGGTCTGCTGCCCCGCTTCAGGGCCGCAGGCACACGGCCAGAGCCACTTTGTGTTGCACACAGTGAATTTCTTGTCCAAACAACAGGTCCTCCGGCACAGCCTGGAGCCAGCTCCCCATCCTCAAAAATGCTGGATGATAAGGAGAGAAACCGCTGTTCTCATCTCCAAACCCTCATGCACCCAGAGGATGCAGGTATGTGATGTGCACAGGCTCCAGGGTCAAATTCTGAGGGCTCTTTACTAAACGACTGCGGGATCAGAGAACTTAATTCACCTGCGACTGCCCGACTGGCTGCGTGGCCCCAGCAGCGTCCCCACCGCCCGCACCCCTCCCGCCCGCAAAGGGACGCGCGGATCTTCAGCAAAACGTCCGGGCACAAACCCCCGGCTCCCAGAGGAGAGCCCGGCGTGCCCGACCGAGGGGAGAGGAGAGAGATCGCTACGTTTTTAAAAGAAAGAATACTTTTGAAGTTCCACTCAAGCCACACGTCCGGAGTGGAGTTTTTCCACCGGTGTCTGTGTTTCTGCGTCTGCCCTCATGCTACCGTATTATCTGGTTTCATGAAGGATCTGCAGGAAAAACATCAAGGAGCTGCAAGGAACTGAGCTGAACTGAGCAGGGAACTGAGCTGAACTGTTACTGAGACATAGTTTTGTCCCGGAAAAATAACCCTCTCATTCTTTTTTCCACCACATCTAAAGAACACAAGAAATCACACGACACGAGGCTGCTTTGGACCAGAACGCCCTGCTCCGTTGCTCACACACGCTGTGCCAGCGAGGCTGGACTCGCTGAGCGTGTGAATGCAGCCGAGCCCTCGGAAGGTCTGCCCGCTGTAACGGCCGCTCTCCCGGCACCAGCACACCCCAGCACCCGGGTGGCAGCTCCGCATCGCGACGCAGCGGCTGCAGAACTGCGGCGTCACCCACGTGTCTTTCAGGCACGGCGGCTTCATTCCAGCCCAACGCACATCAGCCCTGACCATAAGCACAAAGCCTCGCTGGAGAAACCAACAGCAGCAATTACACACAGACCATTTGCAGAGCTCGTTAAATGCGATCTCCATGAAGGCACCTCCTGCTCTGCAGAGCAGCCGGATGCAACAGGCACCGGAGCCTCGGACGCCGTCTGGATTACAGGGCAGAGCAAGGTCTGTGCAAAGGGAGAAGCTGAGAACTCTTGGGAAGAACCACCACTGGCCCTGCTCCCCGCTCCGGCCACCCCTGCTTTGGGGGCGCAGCTTTGCTGCCCAGAGAACAACCCCAATAACACAGGACGGAGCCAATTCCGCCCCTTGCGCCCCCTCGCACCCTCGTGCTCTTTGAGCGCCATCAGCTGCGCCCAACAGCAACATCTCATCACCGCACACGGCGACGCGGAGCACAAACGTCAAAACAGAGGACGACTTTCGGGATGATGGCAGGCGTTTATCTCAACAAACGCTCGTTTTTCACTGGTAACGTCATTCGGACCGCACTGATTTAAATTAAACAGTAAACCATAAAAAGTTACGCTTGAATCAAATCACAGCGTTGCCTCAGATATTGTACACACAAGTCAAGAAAGGGATTTCCAGTTCTTTGTAATATACACACACAACAACTTTGAAGTTTTCCTCCTCCCTGAAAGAGCCCAAGACATCACATTCTGTGTCCTCCTTCATTCTGCTTCATTTTAAAAAATAGTAACTGCTAAAGTTGTAAAAGCTTAATACATGAAAAATACATGGGGACGTGAGAGAATTCTTCACCTGACTAACAGAAGACAGAGCTGCTTGCAGGCAGATGAGGATTCAGAGTTTCAGGACAGTTCATTTCAGCTAATTAGGAAGAGGGAGCAGAAGCACACAGAAAATTCAAGAGATGACAAACACACTGATGGACTGTTTGCTTTCTCTGTGGTTTCTGAGCCTGCTGTCTGTAACTGATTCACCTCGGGGTTCCCCTGGGCCCAGTCATTAAGAAACTCGAGGTCCCGAACTAATTGCTGTTTCCAGGAACTGGGGCTTTACACAATGCATTTCTTGCTACTTTTAGTGCTCAGTTGTGAAAGTTGTGGTGAAACCAAAGAAACTGGCTCCTTATTGGTGCTCCAAGGGTGCTGCTGGTGTATGGAAACCCCAGCTGACCAGAAGATGAGGTACCCCAAGGAAAACTGAATGAATCCAGAGAGCTGAGGTTCTTGAAATAGCACCTATTTTCCATTTAATTAATAGATCTGGGGATATACAGCCCAAGTTCAAGTAACAGGAAGATGCAGATAACTGGTGTCCAGATAACCAAGCCCACGTCATGCGGTATATTCAATGGGTGCAACTTCTGTGTCTCACCCCTCAAAACCGAGAGGATAATTATTCTTATAGCTCAGTATTTGGAGTTTTCCTGACACCTGGTTTGGTGCTTGGGCCACGATTTTAACGCCAAAAAAGCTGCAGAATAGCAAATCCAGAGAAGGCAGGCCCTGAACACAACAGTATCGCGCTCTTCTAGCACAAATTTACCAGCATCAGTATGCCTAAACCACAGGATTATCATCCTTTGCAGGCCAAAAAGGTGCATATTACTGTAGCTTTAGCCGTGACCTTATGCTTTCAGAACAGAGATTTTAAATAAAGGAGATTTAGAAGACAAAAGAAGCCCTTGAGCAAAGCGCAGCGCCAGCCTGCCCTGAGCTGCCGCCGCAGCCGCACCAGCTCCACGGCACAGGAAACCCCCCAAAACGCCACAATCGCACGACGGAGCCCGGGCTGAACCTCTGCTATCAGAAGCGAGCGGCCCAGCTGCTCTGCAGGCTGGTCTCGTGCTCCTCGGAAGGTGTGAAATGCAGGAGTTTGTGCACCGGGCTGGCACACAGACGCAGCGAAAGGACACGAGAGGTTTCCCTCGCCAGCCACGCAGCCGGTCGCAAACAGAACAGCGGAACCGGTTCAAGGGCTCTGAGAACAAAGCAGCTGCCGCACAGCAAACCAAAGAGAAGTTTCCTCTCGGGGCAGTAACCAAGTGCTGCTCTGTGCTCAAGTGACTTCTTTAGAGCTGATAGTTACCAAAAATGTGAACAAGAGAAGGTGCAAAAATGAGGCGATGAAGCCTGAGCACCCGTCCCACAGCAGCAAAATAAGGTGTTTTTCCAGAAGGGGATGCACCCCCAGGTACCTGCGAGTCAGCACCGCTCACAATTAGACACAGAAACAAAGCGAGCAGAGTAGTTTTCCTTCACATTGATGCAGTGAATAAAGTAATTTTGCCCTCTGACACAATTACTCAATGTGTAAAGGAATTTTGGATCCTCGTTTTTCATCCCGAGCTCAGAACCAACACTGTTCCTGCTCGTTGGACAACCTGACGCTCCTCAGGCTGTTTGGAGTCACCAGGCCAGTCACACTCGCAGCGGAAGGTGTCGGGGTCCCTATGGATCTTATCTACAGACACAGCACCCCGGAATAATCACCTTCAACCACCTGCATCCTCCAAAGAGATCCGACCATCACCCTCTCACTCAAATACGTGGAAATCTCTTTTGTTTTATTTAAAAGCAATCCCTAGAATTCCTCAGAGCTTGTTGCTCTTTTCAAACCTCTGAGCAATGCGGGGCTGATGGAATTATTTCCCTCCAAAGGCTGGTGATTTGACCCCTCCGCAGCTGAAACCGAATCATTATCTTGTCTGACATCACAGGCTGAAATCTCGGCTGTAAGGAAGCACAAGGGTAAACTGCACAGTCCCACGTGCCGCCTGATGAACTTTACCCCGAGCCAGTTCACCCACTTATGAAATGATATATTCCAGGGAATTGATTCTAATGATAAATCTGCCCTCTGAATGCGCTCAGAAACATTTCAACATCTGCGGCTCAGCTCTCAAGCCGTCTCTCAGGCCAAAACGCTCGGCAGACGGGCGCTGTGGAGGCGGCTGCTCAAGGCAAGGCCGCAGCAAAGCCAGACGGAAGGTGCCCGGTGCCTTGTCTCACCTCGGCAATCCCTGCACATCTGGTTCTCCGACGGCGGCTCTCGAAACAAGACATAACCTGACATACCGTCCGTCCTGCGGTGCCGGGGCCGGGCAGGTTTGAGTTAAGGTGGTTCTGATAACCCCCCACGACAGCCAACACGCTGCGCTTGGATCCACCTCCCAAGCCAACAGCACACTCCTGCGCTTTTTAACATGAGCCGTTTCGGAGCCAAATAGAAGAAAAACCAAACACAACAGAATTGCATCTGCCTTTCACAGCATTTCCTCCACTCTCAGAAAGCCAGACCCAGAAAATGATATTATTCACAGCCTTCAGGTATTCAGAAAGCCCACCCAATAACCTGCAACTCTTCTCCGTTAACGGACAGACACTCTTTTCTTGCAGACAGCTTGCTTCTTATCTTATTTTGAAGTTAAAACTCACATATTACAGAACAGAGGACTTACAAATTCCCTTCCATCATAATAAAAAGTATGGATTCCATGCTGAGAAGCATTTTATCACATTTTTAGCAGCGCTTTAGCATGCAAAATAAGTGAAACACCCAGTGCAAACAACTGCATTGTCTCCTTCCTTCTGCAAACACCCGTGCTGTAAGCTGAAGCAACTGCACAAGCCTTGAAATGCTGTTGAAACAGTTTATTGCGACCTAATCCTACAGCCTTTAAAAAAATCTCATAGCACAGTATTTCCATGGTATGAATGATTCCTGCCTGTATCTGGCAGCCCCACGAGTTCTCTAAGGATGAACATAAATTCACTTCTACCAAATTAAATCTGAACATACATAAGCCACATAACATTTTAATTGAGGCAATTCTTAACTTTTTTTGGAAGAACGATACAATAGCAGAGCCTACAAGGATGATACAACACATATGCTTTCTCCCTTGAGCTGCCTGCTTTTATTAATTACTCTGGCAGAGATATATTTATATTGATGTTGTCAGTGTGTGAACAAAACTTCATGGACAAAAATGGCTTAATTAAAGCAGAAAAACGTGGTTTACGGGTGGTTAGCAAATCTGTTCTTTAAAGTCAGTAAAACTTTCATAAGCGATTAGATAAAAATAAATCTCAGGAAAACATTTGCACCAAATACGTCTCGTGTGTTTTACACTGAAGCGTTTTGCGGAGCGGGGGAGGCACATGGACTCAATAACGTGCTGGCTGCAGCTCTCGTTACTCTGCTTTGATAAACAGATCTGCCTCCTCTGTCCAAAGCTGCTGCCACCCCGCACCCCGTCCTGTTGTCACCGTCACCTTCCCAAAATCAGCCTCGAGGGGCCCGAGCTGCCCCCCACCCCCGCAGCGGCCAGTTCACAGCAGTACAGGGCGCTGGGGGCCGGGTGACCCGGCGCAGGGCTCTGCAGCTCCAGTCTGTTTGTAAACAGCCGTGTTGATGTTTGCAAACTGCTCCGGGGATGGACAGACTGCTTGGGAAGCAAAGGCACATCCGCGCCGGGGTGTGGATGCTGTACGCCCCCCCGCCCCGCGTCCTCCTCTCGCGTTTGACATAATTCCATGTAAATTGTGCTGAACTGAAGCGGTTCACTGTCCCTGGAAATTGGGGAGCCCCTGGGCACCCCGCTCCCTTTGCCAAGGGACAGTATTCCCAAGAGAGACGGTGCTTCAGAGCAAAGCGAGGCCGTGGACGTAGATCTCGCGTTCTAATAAATAAAAATAAATACCTGACCTCAAGTAAAAGGTCCTTCCTTTGACACTCCTCATCATTTTTATCCTTCAAGCTCAGTTTTTACTGGACGGGATCCAGCCATCCTATGGTAATGTAACAGCCTTTTTCTTTACATGAACAAAAGTCCTTTTCTAGTCCTGAGGGCCGGCAAGTTTATCCAAATACTCTCAGTTTACTACTAGCCCCCTTTGGAACCGGAGCACTCCACACAAGCACGGGCTGTATCTCCAGCCCCGCGCAGCGCAGGGTCGGGATCGGGACAAAGCCCCTGGCTGGAAGGGACCGGTGGAGATGCTGCCATCCTCATCATCCTCCCCCTCCTCCCCGACAAAGAGCTGCTCGCATCTGACAGCGCCGCAGAAAGAAAATACACACGCAGAGCAGCTCCTCCTCCCCCTCCTGCCATCTCCACAGGAAGAATGTTTGGAAATGCTAAATAGTCTTTTCCATGTTTCGACATCAGTTCTTATTTTGGCTAAGCTTGTCCGGCCTGTTCGCAGCTGCCAAGCGCATGAAGTAATGAGAAAGCATAGGGAGCAAGAGTTGACTTCATCCCCGCGCTGGAGCCCGCGCAGCCAGTTTGTTCTCGGGCTGTCAGCGCGGCGCTGGACGGACCTCATTAGCAGATGGGACTTGACCAGCCGGCCGAGACGCGTCCCCTGGTGCGGGGAAGAGCCGGGGAGCCAAACGAGGCCCACAACCAGCGAGGAAAGCTGGGGAGAGTGGGGCTGTTCAGCCCGGAGGAGCCTGAGCTGCAAGGACCATCCTCAGCTCAGAGCCCAGGGCACTGCCCAGCAGTCGAGAGAGCGATGCAGAAAAGGACAATGGGCTGAAGAGATTGTGGAGAACAAAACCCGCCAAACACAGCACCCCCTGCAGCCCAGGGACCCCCCGGCTGTGGGACCCGGCACCCCCTGCGCCCCAGCAAAGGCAGGTTTGCAGAGAAGCTGCTGGAAAAGCCCAGCGCTGCCCATGGGGATGAGCGGAGCAGGAACGGAGGTGGTGCCATCAGCGGTGAGCAAACAAGTTGTCACCCGGCCACCGGTGCCAAGCACTTATCCAGCAAATACGACTGTTTGAGGGGGAAACCATTCAATGGAAATTCTTCCTCTCCTTGAAGTAGCACAGGAACACAACACATCCAACCCCTTCGAACAAGTATACTGTCTCCGGGTGAATTTTACAAAACTTATATTATGAAGGGTCATTGTATTTATACAAGTCTTATCCACACAACGAAACAAAGCTTTCGGCAGATAAAGGCCCATAAATCTCTTCACCTCACTACAACGACCGCCAGCTAAGGAGAACGGACCCAGCTTATCCCTGCAACACGTGCTGCCTTTCTGACAAGGGGTTTGTAATAAGACGCACAGAACGTAGCGGGACCAGCGCTGTAATTTCCACGGGGCCCAGTGCCACAGGTGCACTAATATAGGCATTAGTGAATGATTAGGCCTCGTAAAATATATGAATGCTGTTTCTTTAAGAAGCCATAAAATTTTATTGAGGAAAAAATCCATGTGTAAGGCTTTTGGTTCGTTTCATGCGGTCATTCAGAATTTCACTCATTTCTGACAGGACTATGATAATTAAAACTGCGGCCTGGGTCTGGTTTCTATAAAGTCCATCTGGCCTTCCGCGACGGAGAGGTTTGCAAGTATGCAATTGCCTGGGCAGCAAATAACTATTTTGCCATCCGCAGTGGTTTAATTTTGTCCCGGCAGCAGGGGAGCTGAGTCAGAGGGGCAAAAGATCATTAACGTCTGCAGCCAGAGAGGGGCTCCCCGAGCACTCCCGGCCCAGATTTGTTGAAACGCTTGACACCAATGGGCCCCATTAATGCATGGGTTAGATACAATCTGTGGAAAAGGGTCTATTATAAAGGGATTATTTGGAAGTGTTCTGTAGTTGGGGGTGGGTGTGATTGAAGGACTTAAAACTGTTACATTAACCCTTAGGGCACTCCAGGCAGTAACAAACCTGGCATTAAAGAGCTGGTGTTTGTCACCATTTCTTCACTTCCCTCTTTCTCTGCCACGAGGTCAAAGAGATTAAAACCATCCAGAAGGCACTCGGCTGAGCTACAAAGATGGAGCTTGTTTTGGGTCCACTTTATGGCCGCACTCCCCCGCCCCCGCCCCAAACGCCATCATTCAACACCAAAACACACGCCAAACACAGGCAACGGCAATTATTTATGTATATGTGTGTGTGCGTTTACGTATGCATCACAACAAAGCCAACATAGCCGGCGTGGTGACCGGAGAAACTCTAGAGCTCTTCAACACCCAAACTACGGCTGTTCTGACTTTGCTTGACTAAAATGAGCTGGAAATTTCAGGCTTGTGAGCTGATCCCTTTGCTCGATAGACTTTAATATACTCCACAGAAGTCCATTTAAATCCAGACGGTTTCATTTCCATCTTAAACAGCGTTTTGTGTAATTTCTTTGTCTTGTCAGCTGGATTAATGTGTCTCCCATGGGAAACAAGAAATTAAAACCATTTTGGGCATTATGGGGTTGAAACTAACGAAGGGATCAAAACCTGCACCATCAAAGGCAGACATGTAAACCACCATCCACAGCTGCCCACATGTGCACGTTTGTTTGAATACGTCCACGTGCATTAACTAGTTTCCCTTCGTACCCAGCGTTGAGTCTCCTGTTTGTGCCCAGAACACAGCACGGTTTGAGATGACAATGACACCTGTGCAGCATTTCTAGTGATGCACAAGGTATTTCTGTTATCGATGCCCAGTGTGGGGTGAGCAACCTGTCTGCTCCGTGTTCCCAGCCCACCGCTCTCCTGCCGGGTTTCTGGAAGGCTCTTATCTCTGCAAATAGCTCTGCACACGCTGCTGAGCTCAGCTATGCGCTACTTGCCCAGCCACTTCTTTACCAACGTGGCCTCTGCTGCATTCTGCTTGGATCAAACTGCAAAACGTTTGTGTTTGGCCCGAGGACGAGGCACCGCTCTGCCAGCCACCTGAAAGGATGAGGAGATGCAGGATCGGCTGAATTCAGACATCCCGAGTGCTTAGAAACTTGATCTGTGGGATAAGAGGCAGAAAACATTACAAAATAATGAAAAGATCAAATGCAGCGATGCATGAGAAGACTCATCCCACGGTGGAGAACACGCTGCTCGGGTGCGGGAGGATGAAACCCCGAAACCCTGGCGTATCACCTCGGGATGCACACGGGCTTTGCTTTGCGGCGGAGGGAGATGAGGGGGGACGGAGCAGAGGCCGCGGCCTCGAACACGGGCAGAGCCGGTTTTGAGGAGCCGCAGTGCGTTTCTCTCCTTCGGCCGCAACTCCACAACGGGGCAAATCCTCCACCCCCGCGCGTGCCGCGGCCGGCCCAACCACCGCGATCGCCGGCGGCCTCACGGGCGGTTTCCTCTAGAATTAGCGACTTTTGTTCTGCTTTCTTTCCAAGGATTTGTTCATTTAATACGATCTTATATGACCCTCAAACGGACCACTTGGTTCACCGTGTTTACAACAGTGCCGACAAGGTGGTAAAAGCCCCAGCGGGTGCCGGAGCGTCCGATTTCCCCATCGCACCATGCGGTGACACAGGAGTGCTGGTTCCTGGTCCCCGGCTGGGCAGCCCTGCCAACGCCAAGCCGCGTGTGTCTCAAGTGCTCCCCGGACCCCACCCGAAACAACAGCAGATATCACAGTGGAAAACGCTTTATCGAGAATTATTGAAACCGCCGCTCTTGCAATGCAGCAGAACGTCTGTTTGCTTTGGCGTGTCCATCTCTGCCAGCACAACAACCCAACAGCAGGAACTACAGTCGGAAAGGATCAACGTGTAAGACAGCTCTGCTCGGAAGACCAAGGAGGTGAATTAAAAGCCATGAATTAGGGGGAAAAAGGGTTTTAAAACTTTTCTCAAGCAAGACACTAAAATGAAAGCCCCGGAGCCGCTGGTCACTGTGACAGCACCGAACCACCTGTGCGCGGTGTTCGCCAGGACACCAACAACCCTGCAAAGGTCCCTCAGAAGGAAAAAAACCAAAAGAAGAAACAGACTAGAAGAAGCTGTGAAAGTTTATGAGGATAAACACCGATGACAGGTGGAGCAGAAGCTGAAATTTGAACTCCAAAGTAACTGCAAATAAAGATTTGTTACAGATGGTTTCAATATGACCTAACGCTGGGACGCCAGCTACAGTATCGCTCTTTCCTGTAGGCCGGACAAGACCAATAATACAGCTATGGAAACACCGGGACAGACACCTCAGGAATAAGCGGCGTTTAACAGACATCAGTTATGTTCTTCAGAGCAAGACAGGACCAAAAATGTTGATAACGGGACACAGAGCTGGGGGCAGCAACAATGCGTATTTTCAATAGGCAGAATCAAAGGAAGGTAACTTTCCCCGTACACAGCAATATATAGAGATGGTGTATTTTATTCTGACAGGTGTTACACATTCTCCTGATAGGCACAAACACGGGAAAGATGAGTGAAGACCGGCTGAACATAAACCCCCTGGGTTTACCTGGGAACGGTGCAGTGAGGCACGCGCTGTGGGGCGGGTGGTGCGACGCGGCCCGTGACGACGGACGGAGGCGTCCATAAACCCAGCATCGGGAACAGTAAAGTTTTACCACTCACCTTATGTAACTTTTATTTTACACTCGATTAACTTTTATTACCAAGCCCAAAGAATAAAGGCATTCTTACTGCAGAGAATTAGAAACAGCCTTTTTGGGGAAAAAAAAAAGGCATTCTAATATAAGGGGCTGCATTCCCCTGAGCTTAGAAATACCAAGAATACAGTTTAGAACACAGGTAACGCGCAGCTTTACCGCTGTGACAGCCCGTGCTTGAGGAGCACGCTGGGCTCCGCTCTGCCCTGCACCAAATCCAAGTGAGACTGAAGCAAGAAGCCCACCCCTGTGCATACAGGAACTTGCTATGACACCAAATTATTTAGCAATTACGGCTTTCTAATTGCAGAAAAAAAAGAGCGAACCGCAAAAAATCTTGATGAAGATCCCCAGGGCAGATGCACCTGAACTACACGCACCAGCAAACGCCGTCCCAGGGGTCAGTGTCGCTAAACCCGAGAGGAAGCCACACGCTTCTGTATTTCCTTTAACTCATTATGCCTATTTTCTGAAACTTGTGCGAATGCCAGTCACAAACAGCCTATTCTGGACCAGCGGACGGTGCCCTCGGCCATTGCGCCCCACAAGTCCGGGGACTGTCTGATGTCTGTTTTCAATATGGGCCAAGTCCCTTTTCCCCTCCTGTTTAGTATAATTTTATACTGGGTGGACATATTTAGGGCCTGAATGGTTTGACACTAATGATTAATACCCTGCATTAGGAGATTCCAGTGAAAGTATTCAGGAGCACGCTGTGCAGTTTGGTTCTCATCAGATGGTCAGGTCTACAGGCCTATTAAAAACAGCAGGAGAGCTGCAGACTTAATCACGGAGGCTGGGCCCGTGGAGGGAGGAAAAGCGAGACACAAAAAGGAGAGAATGAATAGAGAGATGGACCCGAGGCGCACGGGAGCCCAGCTTAACCCGGGCTCAAACCAGCAAGGAAACTGGCTGAGGTTTCCTACTTTAAACCTGTGTCCAAAAATGATTCAAGAATAAAACCTCATTTCGAAGCCAGAGCAGGTAAGGTTAGAAGATTGTTCTTGGGGGGTGCACAAGGATGCTGAGCTTGGAAGTCCCTAGTGAACTTAGATTAACAGACTGTGGCACCTTGGATGGGACCCGCTGGGCCACTGGAACGCTCCCCATCCCCCACCTGCTCTGCTCTAAGGTACAAAATGTGCAGTGGGGAGGATGCAAAGCCACAAAACGCTGCTCCGTACCCAATGGAGCAGGGGTTCCTCCTGCTTCCCACACCCAACGAAGCAGGGGTTCCTCCTGCTTCCCACACCCAATGGAGCAGGGGTTCCTCCTGCTCTGCAGAAAATTACTGAAACCCCAAACCTTGAACCGAGCTTAAAACCCTGCTTTGGGTACCCAAGGCTTCGTTCGGTGGGGCCGTCACCTTTCAGCAGTGCTGGATTTATATTAAAAACCAAATCATCGTTAAAACCCCAACAAGATACAAACGGCATGTAACAAAGCCCCTGAGGTGTTCAAAGTCCGCAAATCCCCCTTTTTTTGAACGTCTGAATAACAACAAACCCAAAACAATAATTAATTCTTCTCCAATGCACAGACCTAGTTCAGTAACAAGCGCTAAAAATACATCCGAACCTTAGAAACAAAAGAGGAGGCACGGAGCACTTTGAAAGTTTGCTCCGATGATTAAATAAATTAGACCTGAGCTGAGAAAAGGGAAGGACAGAAAGTTCACCACCAGCACGACCAGACGTTGCCAGGTCTTGGCTTGTTTACGAAGAGAAAAAGGGGAAAAACCAGCACATTCGAACAGATTTCCAACCTCCAGGTGCTTTTTAATTGTTAAGTGACAATATGACATTCAAATCCATGAGATGACGGGTGGTTTTTGAGCAAAGCGAGCGCGGGGCTCTGACGGCGGCCGAGCGGCTCTGCGGGGGGACCAGCCGAGCGTCCCCCGCGCGGGACACGAACCGCTCCAGCTCGCGTTTCCACGCGTCCCAAAACGCCGCTTTGCCTTCCACGCGCCCTGACACCGCCCGACTCCAACCCCCCCGGCTAGGAACATGGTTATTGAAACCCAGCGCTTTTTGTGAGGCGTGAGGAATGCTCCCTTCACTTATTTAGAGCCATCGATGAAAAAGGTCCTTGTGTGAGGATAGCAACTCTTCTGATACGCGTTTAGTGGCAGAAAGGATTTCACTAACCTCGGTGTAGTTAAACCCAACTTAGCACCCCCTTGGCACTGAAGCCGCAGTTTCTGAGGACATTCAGTGCTATTACTGCAGTGTAACAGCTCTCCCAGACACTGAAAAGAACGCGGGACCCGCTCTGCCCAGCCCGTGCACAATTCCCTCTGTCCCCCCGTGGTCCCACAGCTCGGGGAGCTGCAAAAAGCATGAGTGTCACCCTTTGGAAGCATCATCGTTTCTGGATTGAGTGCTCGGATGTGATGGACAGCAGGAGAATCGGAGACAGGAGCTCTGAACACCCCTCTGCTATCGCCACTCTATTTGGATCCGCGGGTTATCGGCGGGGCAGCGACTTGGGCGATGACCTCATTAACTAACGTGGCCACATCAGCACCTCTGCGCAGCCCTTATCGCCCATCATGTGTCATGGGGCGGCCCGTTGACACCTCCCGGGAATGCCGTTGTATCTTATCTCGGGACAGGACCCTCACCCGGAGACAGAGACGTCCAGGAATGCAGCTGGAGACAAGTTCACCAGCGGCAGCTGACAGGGGATGATTTCTCAAACAAACACCGAGTGGGAAATGAATGGGCTTTGGTTTGCCACTGACAACACTGAGCAGAAATACATTAACTTCTGACTGCTATAATTTAAGAATTATTACTGTAATTTCAGTCCAAAGCTACTGGGACACTCTCATCGCGCTGCTCCGGAGCGCAGCTGCTTTCCTCTCCCATTATCACCATTGCAGGAGCACGGTCCAGCATCTTTCCTTCACAAAAATCATAGAGACCCTTAAGATCATCGAGTCCAACCACAAAAAATACAGACTTATTCCTGGTTGGCTGGGCAATGGAATTCTCTTCCCACATCTGAAAATCACTACAGTATTTTCTCCAAAGTTCTTCACACAAAAATCCTTCTTTTGCATCTCACAAGTTGGACACTGGGTGAGCAGAGCCAGCCCTGGAGCCGAACGGTTCACCAGGACCGGGCGCGGGGTCGGCAGCACAAATGCGCTCGAGAGCACACTCTGTGCCTCTCCTGGTGAATCCCGTTTATCTCAGGATCAGGGCTGCTTTTCTCACCACTTTAAGACCTGCAGAGTATTCAAATGTAGTTTGCATGCCAACTCAAACGTTCTCCTGCTGCAGATTGGTTTTTAGTCTCTGCTTTTTTAAAGAGCGTCTTGCTTCCAGCTACGTCTTTTCTTTTAGAAATGATCTAAAGGTGTAACTAGGAAAGATCAACCTGTGGGATCTAGCAGCTATAAAATCCACAAGTCTGATGATTTGGTTCGCAGCTAAACTACAAAACTCACTCGATCTTCCATATTATTTTCTCATATCCAAAACCTGCTACTGAGCTGGAGACTAACAGACCCCTTGCAATCGACAGTGGGATAAAGACTCTTCTCTATGTCTTTTCCAGACTTAAAACCAGATCTTTTATTGAACCACATTAACCTAAACATCCTCCCGTTATTTCTCCCTGCTGGGTACCACGGTGCCGAACACAAGCGGCCAGCACAGCTCAGTGTCCTGCTGCATGGGGGGACAGACCGACGGACACACAGAGCAGCGCGAACACGAGGGGCTGACACACCGACAGGGACATGACGACTTCCCTTGGATGATATAAACCAAAGCAAACTCTGATACACATTTTTCCACACCCAACCAGGAAAAGTCATTTTTGGAAGATAAAATCGAACCACGTTGCTCCAAGAAGGTTCCGCTCCTGCAGAAATCGCCCACAGTCAATGCCCCTTCGAGCACTCGGAGCCACCACCGAGGGACCAGGACCAGCGACCCAGCCGGTCCCCAGCTCCCCCGGGCTTTGGCCACGGCCCCTCATCACTGCCCATCGCCTTCGCATGGTGGCACCTTCAATTCATTAACCCCCACCTGTGTCCTTTGGATGGGGTCTCCACCGCGAAACCCCATCCCCAAAGGACACTTCACTTCATAACAAATACAGTGTTCTGTTCCAATTCCTTCTTTATACTTTTCTTCCCAGCATGGAAAACAAAATGACGGAAAAGAATCTCTGATCATTGTTTTCGTATGGCCACAGAATTTGAAGCACTATGGGTGCATTACCTCAACACAGAAGTATTTTTCTCTTTCTTGTCACCTACATTACTGAAGGTACGTGGGGTTTCTGGCACTAGAACAATTGCCGAATTTTTTTAGGTCATATTTTTCAAATGATGTCAAATGTCTCCTGGGCCCAATCTAGCCCTTATGAGAAGTCAAAAATCATCATTACCCGATAGCCAAGCCCAGCGTCAGGAGTCAGAGAACAGGGCAGCTCAGCAGCTTCTCCACCGGCTGCTCCAGGAGGTTTTGATCCCATCCAGGATCCAAAGTGCAGGGACACAGGGGACCGGGGGTCTGGGGCCACAGGAATGAGTGTGACCACGTGTGCACCCACCCCGGGGACACGCGTGTGCAGGGACAGGGGTGCAGGGACACATGTAACAGCCCGTCCAACACCTGTCTCGGCCACGGGCCTATTAAACATAAAGGATCATTGTGTTTTTCCCAAAGACCATCCGAAAGAACGCGTCCCCTGTGAATGATGATGTTCGGTTAATAATTTAGCGCCGTGCCGCCTGCTGAATTTTCTGAATCACAATATGATCGATGGGAAAACAGTTGGTCTATTGAGTTTGCTGTCAGTTTTATATCCTGAAGACACGGAGGGAGCGCAGAGGACACCCGCTGCGCAGAGCACGCCGCGGAAAAGGGAGACCGGATCGATGCGCCTTTGCCAAAAATGATTATTCTCTTAGGGAATGTTCAAGACACCCTCTGATGCACCAGCCTCTTAAAGCTGAAGTCTGGGAAGTACACAGACTTCTGCCTGTATTGCTGTTTTCTCAGCAACTGCAGAGATACTGCAAATAAATATCTATTCTTCAGTAGCCTACTTTCAGTTTCTATATTCTCTGTATGAAAACAATGAGGCTGGAAGGTAGAATGTGAAAAGAATGAGTTAGCAAGCACTTTGCTGCTGGAGGCAGATGTCTCCAGAACTTACCCTCCTCTCTTTCAGATAAACTCATATTTGCACCGCCTGCTGTATCTGCCTGAAAGCACCAAGTTTTGCAACAAGATGTCCCCTTTGCACCGAGCATCGTTCAGGACCAAGCAAGGAATGCAGGCTCAGTCAACAGTCCAAAGCAGGAGAAGGGATCCCAACAAAAACGCGGGTGAAATGAGTTCAGGGCAGCGGGCGAGCTCAGCCCCACGGGCTCTGCTCCCCGGGACGCTGCTCGTCGGCCGCCATGGGTGGGATCCAGTGCCAGCAGCACAAACAGCGCACCTGCCGCTCAGACACCTTTCCCTGGACATTCCCAAGGACTAAACCAGGACAAAATGCACATCGCACTGTGATGATGCTTCTGCAGCCTGTAACTGCCTTAACACTGAACCAAACCACCTTTCCGTATGGTGTATTTCAGTGTAAGAACCAGCAAAAGCCCCTTCCCGTGAGGACAACAAAGAGCCGCGCGGGGAACGGAGCCGGAACACCAGCTGGATTGTTTTCTCCCAGATACTCAGAGCTGCGGTTTGAGTGCTCAGAGCGTCTCGTGTTTGCACAGGACGGGCTCGTACTCCCCTGTTCCTTTTAAGTTCCCGTAACCTTGCAGGTGTGGGTTGATTCATTTTCTCTCTTTCTCTTTCTCTTTTTTCTTTCCGTAAAGATTGATTACATGCTAAGCGGGGTTTCTTTAGCCAGCACTCACATCTCTAATTATTAGCACTGCCAACTTTTCCAGCACAATGCTCAGTGTCAGATAAAGGAAATCTGGTCCTGTCTGTTCGGTAACTGATATCAGCTCCATAGTGACAGTCGCTGACCCCGGGACCCCGCGCTTTGTTCGCTGCTACATCTTTACTCTGTTGAGAATGGAGTCCATACACATCCCCAAATCACCAATATTAATTAAATCACAGATACCGTTATCACTTTGCTGAATAAAGGGCTGTTTCAAGCCACAGTGAGTAGCCCCAGCAACGCTTTCCTACTGACAACATTCCAAATATTACATTTCCCATACTTGCTTTCATCTTACCCACAACCTATTTGAATTAGTGG
This sequence comes from Columba livia, assembly GCF_036013475.1. NCBI lineage: Eukaryota > Metazoa > Chordata > Aves > Columbiformes > Columbidae > Columba > Columba livia. The sequence goes on from NC_088622.1 coordinate 915,700, forward strand.
TCATTACGTTATGACAGTCAGAAACCTGTTAAAGTTCTCTCTACACACAGCACAACGCAGACATATATTTAGATTCTACATCACGCTCTTTCTAATGGAAACCACAGTTAACCTAACGATAAACACATCGGTGTTGGCATCTGCCCGCAAAATGGCTCTTGTGGCAGAGCGGCACGTTTCAGCAAGGTGGACGTTGTGGCAATCTCTGGCACCACAGGCTGAAGGTAACAGAATTTGGGGTTTATAAGTGCGTATAATAGGAATAAGCATTCCCGGGGACCAGGGTCACTTTTGTTCAGGGATACCTGAACATTCGATCCCATATTTACCACAACTCTGTTACAGAAAACAACTGCAAATGGGTAAATAACAAGAGCTCCCTCCGAACGCCTACAAGTAGAAGCTGCTGCTGTAGGGGGGAGTCGATTTTTGAATATTTGTAATAAAATCACAACTCGAATCAATATGAAAATATCTATTACAATCATTTCAATACTTCTGTTAACTATTTCGTTGGCTTTATTGGTTTGATAAATGTCTGAGCTGCCAGTCCTTTGGATTTCGGTGTGGACCAGAGCAAAGCTGGGACACGTTCACACCTGGGGACAAGGACACCTGATGAGCCTGGAGAAACTGAGTGATACCGAAAGACAGGGACTGAAATCAGAGCCCGAATTAAAGGTGCTGGACCCTTTGCCTGCTAATAACATCTGCACGGTTTGGTTATTTCCCTTGTCTCTAGGAACCACTGCACGATAAATCACGACAAACCAGCCTAAGAGGCACTTTCTGCCACGCAGAGCGTTGTCCTTCCTCCCTAAACTCCTTTTCACAACTTCTTTTCATGACGGTTATTAAAGGCACGTTGATTACTTGTACAATTGACCATACTGCTGGTAACAACACAGCAGACTAATTGAAATGTATGAGAAACAATTACGAGTAATTGGAATCAATTAATTGATGACTTTCTGGGGAACGGCTGCTTGATGCGGGCAAATTCTAATTACATTTACACCATCTAGGAAAAAAACCTGAAATCGCATGATAGATTTTGAAGTAACACGGGGCTGTTTCCATCAGACGGGTCCCTGGTTAAGCTCAGCTTTGCGGGCGGAGGAGCGGGGGAGCTGCCCCAGACCCCCCAGCCATCTTTAAGGAATAAAAGAAACACCATTTCCCGATCTGGTTTTGTTGGGTTGCACGCAGTAAATTTCCTCTGCAAAACCCATTTAAAACAACCCACCCTTTATAAACAGACCTTAGAAATGAGGAGGATGTTTGCATCGAAATCAAAATCACCCCGAGTGATGCGAATTTGAGCAGCGGTTGGTTTCGGGGACTCTTCCCTTTCGCCGAAGCCCAACATCCAAGGTGAGTGCCAGCCAGCAGCTCCTCCTCGCTGAGAACGGCCCTTATCAGAGCCCACTGTCGTACTTGGCTTTGGAAGAGGCTCCTCTGGCCTCGCAGCCAGAGCACTTGAGCTGAGGAGCTTCGGCGGGGAAAGGACACCAGACAATCAAGGTAATGACAACAGGAGCGCCCGTGGACATTTCAAGTGGCAGAAATAGATACGTTAATGATTTGGGAGAAAACACATTTGCTTCTCAGACAACACTGAACTTCTGCCCTTCAAAAGTCACTGTTGGCATTCCGAAGCCTAAGGGTTTTTGATTTTTTTAATAAATCCGTATTTAAAGAACACGTCGCCCCGCGGGGTTCACGCTGCGCCCTCCGTCCCTGCTCAGGGCCCTGTCCTCGTGCGCGAGCCGACTTTCACCACTCAGCTGCAGCGCTACCTCAGGTTCCGCAAATTAAAAACACACCCGAACTCCAAACCCAGCACTAAAATTGCTTTTCATATTTATGGCTACTACAACTTTGGCTACAATTTCTTCTGAAATATATCTTGAAGTGAAACAGCGAAGTGAAACGCGGAGCGGAGCGGGCGCTGGCGGGAGCAGAGCACAACCACCCATCTGCCCCAGGGAGAGCCCAGCGGGGTCCCACCACTGTTTACTACAAAGAATTCAGTGCTACCTCTGTAAACTTGTCCCAGGCATCCAGCGTCAGATAAAAGTGACATGAAAGCATTTCTGCTCGCTGCGCTGGGAGCCGCCGGTGTCCCACGGCGGGACAGTGCGAGCTGACAGGCCACAGTCGGCACCAAATTGCTCAGCAAACTATGTCATGTACAAGATAGCACCGAGAGCCTGCATTCAACAACGCGCCCGTGGTCCTTTGAACTCGTGACGAGCTCTGTGTGTTTTCTCCTCTTTATTTTTGTAGCTGCTCCAGACCCCAAGGCAGGTGCTGCAAAAAGATCCAGATGGGCTTGCAAGGACCAAGAGCCGCTTGGTCCGAGGGCAGGAGATGGACAGACATTTGCTCCCACAAGCGACACCAGCGCGGTGACACGAGACGAGTGTTTCCAGCAGGTCCTCTGGGACGCACGGTACAAGAAAGGAACTTCTTTGCCTGCACAGCTATTTCCTTCATTTGGATACGTGGACAGAAAAACATAAATTCCACCTCAAAAATATCCCCCTTCCCCAAGAATGCCGTTGCAATTTGTACACGTCAATAGAGAGCAGCGAGACAGGTAAAACCACAGAGCAAAAGGGAGGGCGAGGAACAGGGCACTGAGGTCCTGCCTGGGCCGGGGGCCATTTCTGAGCAGGAAATGCAGCTTCGATTCGCGAAGCATCACTCGTTACACCGACAAAACCTCCTTGTGAGAAGCAGAGCCCTCCTCTGCAAGGCCGGAGCGCACGTGCGCGGGCGGGGACAGGACAGGACATCCCTTCCACGTTAACGTTCGGGGGAGCCGGAGCCCTCGAAGGAAGCGTCTGGAAGGACGTTTCCAGTGAGATTAATACCTCACACAGCTTTTTAAAATATTGCTGTAATTAAAGCATCCCAGTTCAACTCATGAGTGTTCAACTGCGTCTACAGGTGATTAACAGAGCATTCCAGCTTCACTTTCATCCTCTCTTAATGGGTTTATCACCTTTTCCCAGCAGCCTGAACAAACAGCTACTAAGGTTAATCTGGAATGAATTATTCAGAAGACCTTTCTCCCAGCCAGGAGAAAGAAAAACGTCCTAATTTCAACACATTTTTCCTAGAGGATGTACAAGATTTTGAAGGCGGGACATTCTTTGTGGATGCTTCTTCTCCGAGCACAGCCCGGCCGCAGCATCCCAGATGTCAGTGCATTCGTGTTATCAGTGGGTAAGGCGGTGAGCTGATACACTCCCTATCAGAAACATGATCAGCCTGGAGGTCAAATAACTTATTGTCAGCATAAACAGAACTGCTATAATAGGCCCATCTAACTTTGTTGGCCCTAATTGTATATGGCCTCAATGAAAAACGATTCCCAGTGCACAAAAGGGTGTGTGGGGAAGGGCTGGAGGAAAAGGGTGCAGCAGCTGATTCCCATCGTACCAGACGCAGGGACACGCGGGTTAACGAAAATGCTTGGACTGAGACTCGTGCAACGGCAGGAAAAGCTGGACTGGGCTGAGCAGCGGTGGGAGGCCGGCTGAGTGATCCGTAAGAACTGGGTCACTGAGGCGCCTCGTGTTATAATCAGAGAAAATTCAACGTCCAAACATCAGCCTCATGCTCTGCACAAGCTCATTCCAACGCAGCATCGCCTGTTACAATAAACTGAGTATCTACACGATCAACTTCTCTATCTCAAACCCTCAGAACGGCGCGTTACAGCCGCGGCTCCGGCGGGCACCGCCGAGGGCACCGCCTGCCTCCAAACGCCAGCTCCTCGGCCCCGACAAATTTTCCTACGGATGATGTTTTACCCCCCCGCCCCGCGCCCGGAACCTGCAGAAACAGCAGCGCGAGGCAATTTAACTCCGCATTCAATCTTCCGCGATAACAGGTTATCTGCACAGCAGCCCGCAGGTCGGGCCTCCCATCACGAGAGATGCCTGGCAGTTGACTGAAAGCTGATTCCTGTCAGGAGCTATTTTCTCTCGGAGACAGAGGAGACATTGTGCCTCTGGGTGCTCCAGTGTGGCCTCAGCTACTGCCAAAAGACCACCTTCTTTTCTTTCTTTTCCTTTTTTTTCCCCCCCCTTTGCTGAGACAAAACAGAATCCCCTGCTGTCAGCTCTATCTGGAGCTGCTGAAAGGAGATGTATGAGCCCAGTAATGCTGCTGAGGAGATAACTGTCAAACAGCATGAAAACCACTGCCCATCTCCCGCGCGCAGGAGCCGAGCGCCGCGGAGGCTACAACTCAATGCTCAACAGCTCTTGGCATCTGTGAGGTCTCTTTCTTAGCTGCTCTTTAATGCCCTGGTGAAAGAGCACAGTGTGCGCAGCGGCGGGGCGGGAGCGCGCTGCGGCGGGGCGGGCGCGCGGGAGCCGGCCAGCGGCGCCTCCTGGAGATGGGGAGCCCGCCTTTGTTCAGCCTGAAAAGCGGCAGATTCTGCAGCGTGTGGCGTGAATGTGAACTAGATCTTCAACCTGGGCTCGCGGGGACAGAAAAACACACCCGGAGGGAAGGACGACTGCGTGTGGGAGTCGCGAGAACAACGCTCTGCGCCACTGAGAAGCTGCTGTAGTTACTCGCACAAATGTACGCAAAGCAGTTTGCTGTGACTTCAGAGTAGAAACTGAAAGTGAAGCGTATGCAGAAATTGCAGTTTTAAAAAGATCAAATACGGTACAGAAGAACATAAGAAAATAGTATAGCACTATTTGTTAATAGACACAGGTAACCGAGCGCCCTCCTCCCGGCACCGGCTGAAAGGCTGATGTGATCCACATCGCCCCCATTCCAATAAAAAGACGTTAAACTCCCTTTCACAGCACGGAAATTATGAAGGTAATTAAGTTACATAAAATACACGGAGAATGCGCCTCATTTTTTAAACACTATTTCAGAAAGAAGAGAAAGAAAATTCCATCAGCTTCAGGAGAGGACAGCAGATGTTTGAACACAGCCACCGAGTCACCTGGAAACTGCTCAAAACAAAGTGCAAATTGAAATGGGAATGGAGCGGGGACACAGCACGCGATAAACACACGATAAACCATCACAACACACACCTCGATCCACAGTGATTAATGAGATACCTCCCTTTTGTTTTCAGAAATGACAAGCAAATCCACTCCGTTTGCGTGAGCAGTGCCCGCAGGGAGCCCCGCGGCCCCGGCCCCGCTAACGCCGGAATGGCAGCGAGCCAGCGGCCAGCAAATACGGCATTTCGAGATCATGGCAACTTGTATGTTTAGTTCTTTTCTTGGGAAAACAAAACATCAGTCTAGAGGGAATCGCTGGTTTCATTACTTAGTTGTGCTTTTCCTGCACTTAACCACAGCATCATTATCAAAGCATCCCTTGATAAGCAACTGACAAACTCTTCCATCTGTGGGTTCAGGCGGCAATGGCACGGCCAAGCGCGGTGACCGGTACTGTCCCCTTTACTGAATGAAAGGAACGACCTCCACTCTAAGACAGTATTTTAAATGACAGATTTTCAAACATTTACACACCTAACAGTAGAGAAGCCACTTTAGAGCTTATCAGCTACAATAAAGAGAGCAGAGCTTTAGGGCTTTGCTGTTTAGGTCTGGGTGGGAGCCATCAGAAAGCTCACATGAGAAACGCCTCCTGGACATCGCGGTGTCGGATCCCACACGGGCACACGCGCTGGTGAGATGGACTGAGAAAAGCCGCTCGTGTTTCTCTGGGGTTCCCAGAGACACGACTCCAAACCGGAGCTTTCACGGCTTTACCAGCTCAGCCCCTTCTCCGTAAGCTCCACATCCCCACAGCACAGTTATAAAACGATCATCGGGACCTGGCCTGGAACACCACGACGGATGAGACGCCAGTGCTGCCAGGGCAGCGCCGAGCTCGCAGGTGAGAAGTGGCGACGTGCCACTGATACTTTCAACACCCAAACCTGCTTTGTTCCATTCAGGTCCCTTTTTCACCCTCCAGAACACTGGTAACCGTCCAAAAGATTAACCCAGCTGTGGAAAGAGCTGCAGCCCATTGTATCCCATTAGCAATGAAAAAATAATAAAACACAAATCCCTGTTGGATTAAAACATCTCCTCAGATGTGAGATTGAAGGCAAAACTAACGAGCACTGCAGCAAGCTCAACAATCGAGCATTTCTCTTAAAATACAAACCCTCGGAGCAAAGAGGCCGTAAATTGTACAACAATCAGAAGGATCCACTTTTTAGCGGAGGCACCTCCGCCAGCCTGGGCGTCTTTGATCAGAAATATTATTGAGGAGAGGAGAGGAGAGGAGAAACCCGAACGTGTGAATTAATGACTCTCCGAGCTTTGCGGCCAAGTCAGGAAGCTGCTATTGAGCTCCAGCCCCGCGCGATGTATGGGGAACGTTATCTAAACCACTAGGACGACTATAAAATATCTTAACAGCTTCTGCTGCTTAGCTGGAAGCAGGGCTCCCGAGCATCTAATATGAACCAAGTGGCCCGGCCTGTGAAAGGCAGCTCTATATTCAGAGGCCGCAGCGGCTGGAAGCTATGGGGTCGTCTCAGAAGCTCTCAATTGTTTTTAAATTCTGTTTTTACAAGGAGCGTGAGATTTATAGGCTCTTGAGGGGAAGAAAATGATGTAACTTGAGTAAATCAACAGGCCATTTATTCCTGGCCCTGTTTCCTCTCTGTCACTGAGCTCTGGAACCAGCCCCCAGCCCTGCGGAGCGGAGGCAGCGCCTGCAGACACGGCGCAGGGACACGGGCAGGAAAAGGCTCATTTTGGGCTGTGCTGGGGGCTGAACGTGGGGGCCAGCCCTGTTTGTGGCCCTGCCAGCCCCGTTTGGTGGCCCTGGGGCCCCGTTTGGGGCCCTGCCAGCCCCCCCCCCCGCGTGCCCCGAAATCTGGAGCTACCGGTGGCACATGTGGGTTTGTTCCGTCCTGGGGACAAAGGGACACGCGTCTGCACGTATGAGATGGGCAAAACCCAAGAGCTTGAGCTGTCTGACGAGAACGTCTCCCACCGCAGAGTGCTGCAAACAGGACCGAGCTCACAACGGGCAGCAGGGGAGCAGAGGTGGATTTTTTTCCCCTGTTTTTCCCTCTCACATTCTGGTCGTGTAACGATAATGGATTAGTTCATTATAAACAATTTCCAAACTGCTTCTAAACCTTCATCTTAATTTAATTGCTGCTCAGTGGCCAGCGGCTCGTGAAGCGATGTCTACTGAACAGCAGCACAACTGGGGCGGCAGGGCCAAGAGGGACGATTTTCCTCCCAAGGCAACTCGATTCGGGTAAAACTTCCTTGTTGTCTGGAGAGTCAGTGGCTGACCTCGAAGCACAGGGGCAGCTCGTGGCCGGCTCCGGGTGACACTGTGCCCGTGGCAGGAGGGCACGGAGGGGCAGCTCCGTCTGCTCTCGGGGGTGACGTGTCCCCCGTCCCCACCTCCCGGGCCAGATCCCTCCCCAGAGGCGATGGTGCCATTCAAAGAGCTGCTCGCCAGCCGAGGGCCTGCTGAGGTTCCCCAGGATGCTGCTGCGCAGATGGGAACGTGACGTGGAGGGTGTTGAAAGCAACAAGCGTGGGCATGAGCAGGAGCCCCCGCGAGCAGCAGCTCCGCTCCACCCTGCTCCAGAGACCCCGCGGGAGGGTTCAGCACAGGAGCACGTGTCTGGTAACGACTTATTGCACAGAACAAAACCCGAATGGCTGCAAAGCCTGCTCTAAAGCCAGGTATGCCTACGGGCTCCAAAGCAGACGAACGTTTTAACATTTGCACTCTTCAAATTTCAAGCCTTGTCACCATCCCCTAACCTGCTCCCTTAACCTTGACCAGACAGGGAATTTTCATATTTTATTTTATAAAGGCCATTTGATGGGTATACACGGCACATACCTTTACTCTCCCATCTGTTCTTCTCAATGCTCTGCCCATTCAACAGAGCAAAGCCTCCAGGTCCCCGCTGCACGCAGCTGCTGCCGCGGCACTCGGGACCGTCCCCCTGGTCGGGAGCCAAGCCGACCCCTCCCCTCCGACAGCGATCTTTATCCGGACTCCATCCTAATTATCTATCTCAGGAAGGTCAGGGAGAAGTGCCTCTCAGGCCCCCGACCGCTGCCGCCTGGACAACTTGTTAAAACGCGAGTTCTTTGAGGGCGGTAACTCAACCAAGGCGGCGAAGACACGGACGCGGCGCTCTTCTCGCAATTAGGAAACGCTGATGCTACAAAATTGCTCTCAGCTCACAGCTGCCATTCCTAAACCTGGCAATCTTCTCATAAAACCGCGAGACTCAGAAGGGCCAGCAAACCTGTGCTAGTAAGAATGTGAAAGATTTTACATCGTTGTGAAATCCATTAACACAGTTTTGGCTACAAGTTTAAAAGTTTAGCAAGGACAAAAACCTCAGATAGAATAAATTCCAATAACTCTTGGAAAAGACAGGTAACATAATTCCTCAGCAACTCCAGGAGTATCAAAGCTGAAAGAATTGTTAGCAAAGTTTTAATAAAGTTACTAAAAAGGCAGTAACTTTGTCCTCCTTGCAATAGCGTTTCACAGCATAATTTAAGAAAAGCCACACACACAATAAAAGGAAGAAAAAGGGGGGAAAAAAGCTTGTAGTAAAAAACTGGGGTATAATTTTCTTCAATCAACTCCGGCTCATGACTGCAATTACCCCAAATCTCTGCGAAGCTCGCTGCGATACACCAGGGACAGGTCTTGGAGCCTCTGTGGGTGGCAACCTTTCATCTGCCTCTCAAACTGTTCTTTATTGTAAGGTTTCAAATTAGTGCTAGCAGCAATGAGCAAATTTGATAATTCGATCTCAAATTAGTTAATGTAATGTGCCAGGAACCACTAACTAAGGCATTGCAAAGATGAAAATGTATCTTTCCAGCTCAGGATGCAAGGTTAACCAGCCTGACGTTTTGTATTTGAAAAGGTGCTTTTTAGTTTAATTAAACTGAAATTTTGCTTTAAACATCCCCCTTTTCTTCCCCCCCAGTGTATTATTCTTGTTCTGTGTGGAAAAACACACTATAAACACAGGAGGCACACATTCTTCTGTGATCCTACACAACTGTGACCCACAGAGCTGTGAACTGGGTGGAAATCATTAGGATCATCTGTACTGATGGAGCCTTTGCAGACACCGAGTGACCTGGGCCATGTCCCACGGCAGCTCTCGGGGAAGCCAGCCCGCGATTCACTTTTCAGATCCTTATCTCCAGGTTTGCCCAAACTCGTTTGTTCTGGCAATCAAGCTGAAGTATTCACCAAAACCCCGGACGCGGTGGTTTTCAGTGGTTCTTGGGTTTGACAGCCTGCTTGGCTCCTCGGTGCTTCCGCTTCTCTCTGCAGGTGAAGCCCATTCCCGGCGCTGCCATCCTGCTCCGTGGCGCTGCTCCTCCTCCAGCCAAACCAACAGCGCTACTTAGACTGAGATATTACACACGGGAGGCCGAGAGAGAGCCAAGGGGGCGCGTCCCAAAGCCGTGGGACCCTGCTCTGAAACCATCCGTGGACTTCCGACACTTTAAAATCCATAAATATCCACTCAAATTGACCCAACCTGTGATTGCTTTCAGCCTCCTGAAATGGAACTTTGCGGTGAATACAGTTTTTAACATTAAAAAGAGCGGCAGTGTGGAGCAGCAGCAGGTCTGGCTGCACCAGGTGAGCACAAGCGGTGGAATGAAATGTATAAAACCTCCCGAAAACATCTCACAGACACTCTGAGGCTAACGCATGAGGCTTCGGTTCTTCCCTAGGCATTGCTGTGCATGAAGAGTACAGATCACCGGTGACGCTGATTTGTATTAACTGGCAGATTTATTCTAATAGTATGAATTATATTTGGATAAAGATAAAACTTGTGAAAACACAGATGCGTTGGGGATCCACCCAGGCAAGCTGACTCCCCACGCAAGATCGACTTCATTTGCAGCTCGGTTTATTTCCCTTTTGGCTTTGGCTGGGACGGGAGGACACTTGATGGAGGGAAAAAGTCAATGGACATGAAATTCCTCAAGGTCAGGAGGATGCTGGGGACCAGGTCCCTGCTCGATGGGAACGACCTGCAGTCCCCACGCCGGGCAGCTGGTTCAAACCTTCCCGAGGAGCCATGAAGCAAACTCTGGGGGTTAAGCTGGGCCGAAGGGCGGGGGCGGTTTGAAAAGCGTCCCTGTTGCGCTGGACTCGGCTCCTCCAGCCCGGAGCCGAGTGACAGATGATTCTCCCCTGAAATGTTTTAAAACGGAACAGAAGACGTTCTTTATCTGTGTGGTCTGAGCTCATTTACTCCAGGAGAAACCTCCAGCTCCCGGCCGACTGAAAGCCAGGTCTTGTTCTCCCGTCTGATGGATGAATGGAATTCAGAAGTTTGATACTGTCCCCTGAGATGTCATTTAAATCCACAGATACCCTCGGCTGGCAGGTAGAGTTCGAATGTCAGCGCACAGGCTCATCTCCCCGCTCCGCAGCCCCTTCCTCCCGCGGACGAGCCTGTCTTCGCTTTTTCTTGCCATAAATCACAGCACCTCTACAGGAATTATCACATTTCATTTCTTTGGAGATGTCTGCCTGGTTTTGTCTGTTTTGCTGTGAAACGTTAAAACAGAAAAGCAAGCTCACACACACAGCTGCTGAATCACCTGTCTGCTAAAGCCAGCTATGAAAGACTGATTTCTCTGTTACTTTTAAGCTGCATAAACCAAGAAGGGCAAGTACGAGGTGCTGCCGCTTCTCACTGCGGAGCTGCTCTGGCGTGAGCTGCAGGGCTGGCTCTCCCGCTCCCTTCTGCAATCCGGTCAGTACTTAGGATGGGCATTTCTTTATGACAAACTTACCCATCCTCTTGAAATCCAAACATCAACCCCAAGCTCCATGCTAATCCCTTACAAAGTATTTACGGCAGCTTGCTGTATGTTGCCTGTTCCACTGCTGCTGCAGATTCCGAACGGGGAAAGCAAAAGAAAGCAGCGGAGCAGCAGCACGAGAGCAGCACGTCCCTTTCTTGGAGCAAATGACTCATTTGCTGTATTGACAATACAGAGATTCTCCTCCAGAACAGACTGCGCTCTGGGGCAACTGCTGCTGGACCTGGCATAAAAGAAATTCCTCCCCGTATAGCAACACATAGAACATGAGGAGCGATTGCATCTGATCACCCAAAGATGGGAGTGTGCATGGTCCATCCCAAACCAGCCTGCGCACTTCTCTGAGCTACCTCCGCTTTATCACGGAAAGGCCTCCGAGACAGTCGGAGCTGCTACCGCTGTCCCAAAGCGGGTACAGGACGGCTGGAAATGGCGACACTGCAAAGACAGTGCAAAGAGCTCCCTTGCTTGCAGGTCTCTGCATTTAATAAACTAATCCATTAATGACATTTCCTACTTAAACGAACAAGATTATGCAACTAAACAATGTTTTGCAACCAAAATGGATAATAAATCACGCCTTTGGAAGTGCTAACGGTGCTCACATTTAGTCCTATTAATACTTCCTGGTTTTGAGAGCTGGGCCAATTCCAGAGATAATGTATTACAAACTTCCCCGCTGAAGGACCTGGGTTCCTCTAGGCCGGGTTCCAGTTGTACCTGGCAGCTAATGCTTTCACACATTCACAGATCCCGCCCCCCGCCAGCGCGGCCTCGGCTGGGTCGGCACGCCGCGCCTGTTCGGCGATGCCGCTTTCAAACACCAGCACCAGATGCACCAAAACTCCAACGCAGCGAGATTACAGAACGGCGAGAAAGGATATTCTTCCATAATTGCTTGAAAAAACTCTTTCAGTTTCCCTAAGTGCACCCCCTGCTTTTTGCAATGCATGTCCCTATACGTTGTGCATTGTCAAATACTCCTCTGCTGTATCTGACAACACCTATGGCCAAGACCCTCAAGCACCTTCAGAAGTTATTTCTGGAAATGCTGAACCCCATAACAGCAATAAAAGGAAAATATTGTTGTAGCCAAAATAAATGTCTATTTGGAACACGTTTCAAAAGCATCGGAATATTTGTGTAAGTTGGAAACACTGCCCTTCGGAGAACAGCCCGGCTGCGGGGAGATAGCGAGGGGCAGGACTCGCTTACAAAGGCCTCATGGTCGATTTGTCCATTTAAAGGAAATGCTCGGTAAGATAAAAGCCCGAATTCCGATTCTTTCGCAGCCCGATCAGGATCCCGTCCTACCCGCTCCGGCACCGGTCACAAAGCATGAAACGCAGACCCGGAGCCGAGGAACGGCCGAGCGCTGCACCCGCTGCTCGCGGCGCTCAGCGGCTTCACCAGCCCGCAAACGCGGCCCAGCCACGCGGCACCCCCGAGGACGTGCACAAACACTCCCCGTTCCAGCACAAGCGTGTGGAAAACTCTATTTTCAGTAAAGCTGCACCAAGTTTGTACTATTTCTCCCTTTGTTGCTTAGTGCAGTGAAATACACCCCGTCTGCAAACAGCTCCTGTGTGCGCCCCCGGCCCCAACCGAACGCGAGCGCTGCAAGACGGGTGTGAGCCCCCGACCGGTGGAGTTTCGGTTGTTTTGTCTGGACTAATTCGTGCTGGGGCCTGGACCCGTGGCCCTGCGAACCCCCTCCCTTCTCCTTCTGCTTCCAGACTCGGCACTAGGACCCAGCAGCGCTTTTTACTTGATTTTTTCCTTTTCAAGAAAGAAAACCAGATGATAAAATAGATCAACTCGAGAAATATCATGTATGGGTTCTTTTTTTTTTTTTTTTAATAGAAACAACAATAATGCTTCTCTCAAGCAAGGAGCGGTACCGAGGAACAGTGGAATGATTGTTGTCGGAGTGAATCTGGTTTTCATTAGAGGGAAGTGATGGGTCCGGTTTCTGCTGGGACTGTTTGCTCCGTCTGTGTGCTCTGTGGGGACAGTTAACCCTTGCGGGGGGACGGGAGCGCACGGGTCCTGCCCGCGGGGACGGGCTCGGCTGGGACACGGGGACACCGACCCGGGGGACACCGACCCGGGAGCAGCACGGGGGACACACAGGGGAGCGCTGGGATCCACTGGGAAGGAATTCAAAAATTGATTATGGGCTGGAGAGACTGTTCCTCATCCAAACAAAAATATCCACACTCACAGATATATATAGATATATATATATAGATCTACGAACTGGGTGAAGGCGCGTGCATGTCAACCAAGACCAGGGTGACATTTGCAGGTGAATTTGGCGCTTGCACAAGCTGTGATGGGAGGATTCGCCCAGCACGCCCGACCCAGCCCGGCCACAGCCAAGCTCCCAGTGGCTGCCCCCTGCCCGAGGGGACAGGGGGGACGGGGGGGACAGGAGGGGTGGGGGGAGAAGGGGGTAGGGCCCTGCACGGCCCTCACATCCTGAGAGACGTGACAATGACAGACTCGTTATCGTGGAAACACCAACTCAAGCCAGCAGTGAAAACTTCTGACTTGCTATCTTCCATTTTAATACACTAATTTAAATTATGTGCTTAATATATAGTGACATCATATCTATTAAATATAAAATTATCAATTTAATACTATGGTATTAAAATTACCATTAAAATTAATTACCATTAACAATTGGTAATGGGGCGCTAGCACAGTTTCAACCTAAGGACTTTTCGAAACGCACCCGTCCCGCAGTGCCCGGCCCGAATCAATGGGGTTACACGTGGCAACATTCGGGTGTGTTTTTCAGATTTCAGGGCAGTAGATCAGCTCACCTGCAGCTGGTTACAAAGCCCTAAAACTTTCCTCATGGTAGTTTTATAAATAATATCCTACCTTCCCATAGCACTGTTCACACCATACCCTCCCAGCCAGGCCGGGGCAAAATTTATGTTTTGAAACATGAAGCTTGGGGTTTCATTTCCTTCACAGACCTCGAATCCAGTGCAAATGGACTGAGAAGTTTGCAAGGGCCAGCTGGGCCCTAACGCAGGAGTTGATCTCGGGGCTGATTCTCGTCACTTATCATTTGTCTCATCTCAAAAAGAGCTCGGGGACAGCGGGGGTTTCATCGTTCCGGGGGCTCTTTGCAGCCTCTGCCGAGGGGAATTTCTGCCCACGCCCCTCGCTGTGCAGTGAATCCACCGCACAGCCCCCGTGTCCCACTGCAGCGCCCCAGGATTGTCAGGATGAGAGAAAACGCGGGCGAGATACTCAGAGCGAATACGGAAAGAGGGTGAGATTGCCGATGACGGCCCGACCTGACGCTGCAGACGTTATGTACGTAACGCGAGAGGCCCGAAAGAAAATCGCAGCTGGTGTCTGGCCCTAAAGATCAGTATTAGACACAACATAATGTCCAAGCCCTATTTATTAGGTTTGATTCACCTCCAGATTACACGGGATGGAAAACTCAGCAGAACACACTTGGATGAAACATTTGCTTGAAAAGGCATTTCCCGGCGTCCCCCTTTTTCCCAACGAGCCGCCCCCCCACCAGCCCAACGCCGACCCCGACGGCATCACGCACAGAACCAGGTTCTGGATATAAACCGATAACCTCGGCCGGTTCAGCAGCGCCCCCGCTCAGGACCAGCTCACCCCTCGGCTCTGCCCCCTCCAGGTCACCACGGCCCCAAAGCACAACCCTGCCCAAACAAACCAGGGGAAAAAGTGCCCCTGTCAAAAGGCTTCTTGGTGAGATAAACCCAAAGACACTGTTAGCCAGCTGCCGAACTAATACATGCAGAACATAAAGAGGATTAAAAGAAACTGTCGCCACCTATTGCTAAAGCAGTTTTGTCCCCTCCTGTTCCAGCCAGCCTGCGTTTCACCGCTCCCTGGGACAAATTCTCTTGGAAGGAGGATCCTGCTTGTCCTTCTCGTGGGGGAAACCTCTCGGACACCCTCTCGGGCACCCTCTCTTTCTACTGAACACGTTGCAGACTCGGCACAAACCAGCCCCACGGCCCCAGCAGCACAGAGGCTCCGATCGCAGCTCTTGCCCCACTGACCCCCGGCTCCGTCCAGCACCAGCCCCGCGTGCCGTGCCGCTGGCGGCACAAAGCGGCATCTCCCCCTCCCTGCGCCACGCCAACACGCTTCGGACTCTCCAAAGCCATTCATCTACCGTACGCCTTTTTTCCCTTCGGATAATTCCCCGAATTACTTCAAAGATCCTTTGCTGCGCTCCATACATTTATTATAAACTGGGTGTCTTAAGCCAAAACATTAATTGCATCTTCTGGAAAGGCAAAAAACCAACTGCATTTAGTAATGCATTCATTAAGCGCCTGATTGACACGGGCAGAAAGGGGTTTAAACGCGCGCGGCAGCGGAGGCCGGAGCGCCGGGAGCTGCTGGTATTCAGCTCAGCAATCTCACCTCGCCGCGGTTTATCTCTGCGAGTCGGATAATTTATCCTCCTCATGGCAAGACAGAAAGGGAACTTGGCAGAGGGGGCAAGACAAAGCCGACGTTTTGCAAGCGCTAAGTGCTAAGGTTTCTCAAGATAATTTTTGCAAAAGGTTTCTAAACAGCCCCTGTCAGCCAAGTTGTATTTTGTTATTTCAAAGTGACTGTGGGAGTCTAATCCAGTTCAAACCCTTTGTAAATTTTAATGGAAACATTCATACACAAAGGACCAAAAAACGCTTAGCTGCTGTTAGATATGCAGGAAATGTAAATCTAATTTGCACTCCTAATCAGCACCGCGATCGCAGCAATGCCCGTTGTTGCTCTGTTTCCTTACTGCAATTCCAACTGCAGTATCTACTTTATACCAAAGTACAGTTCTATATATGGCCATACATACAATTCTATATACAGATCAAACTGCAGCTTTAATTAATGACGGGGAAACGGGGGGATTTTCTCAACAACACCACCAGCAAAGGTACATTGCTCTGACTTCTGAGCTGTGCAAGCATGGGGCAGAAGAACGGTGACACCCGTCGAAGGTGAAGTGGGCTCTCAGAGATTTTGGGCCTCACTAATTGTGGTTAATCCTACACAAAATGAGGTTCTCGGGCACACCGAGGACGCTCCATCGCGCGGCCTGGAGGGCGCAGCAATCTGCGCTAGAGCACCAGGGAACGGCGCGTTCCTTTCCTATTCAATGTTTCCATACATTACCAGCTCTACATCACCACAGCTGTTCCTGAAGTTTACTACATTTCTGCCCGCAACACAGCAAACTCAAGCCATAGCTGCAACAGTATTAAAATGGCAATGGATTAAGGTAAGCCCACAGTAGGAAAGCGGTCTAATGGGTAAGGCCTGCATGTGGCCCAATTCACGCAGCTGTCCGGACAGCTCTGGAAGGAAACAGGTGAGCTGGATGGAGAATCCAAAGCAATCGGTACCGTGCACTGTCCGGCTCCACATGCACAGAATTGCTTGAAAACCTGGATGGGTCCCCGGCAGATCAACCAGACACCACCATCAGACACCACCATCACACACCACCGTCACACACCACCGTCAGACACCACCGTCAGACACCACCATCACACACCACCGTCACACACCACCGTCAGACACCACCGTCAGACACCACCGTCAGACACCACCATCAGACACCACCACCAGACACCACCACCAGACACCACCACCAGACACCACCATCAGACACCACCGTCAGACACCACCGTCAGACACCACCATCAGACACCACCACCAGACACCACCGTCAGACACCACCGTCAGACACCACCGTCAGACACCACCATCAGACACCACCACCAGACACCACCGTCAGACACCACCGTCAGACACCACCATCAGTCACCACCATCAGTCACCACCATCAGACACCACCATCAGTCACCACCATCAGACACCACCATCAGACACCACCATCACACACCACCATCACACACCACCGTCAGTCACCACCATCAGACACCACCATCAGACACCACCATCAGACACCGCCATCAGTCACCACCATCAGACACCACCATCAGACACCACCATCACACACCACCATCAGACACCACCATCAGACACCACCATCACACACCACCATCACACACCACCATCACACACCACCATCAGACACCACCATCAGACACCACCACCACACACCACCACCAGACACCACCATCAGACAGCGCCATCGACCCGGGCGGTTCCACCACCACGCGTGGGGCTGAGCACTCGTGGTCGTGCTGACGGCCACGTCCGACCTGAGTGTTTTCATTGCACAAACTCCAGGTGCGAGACAGGAGAAACACCCCCACAAACCGCTCCGGGGAGCCCCCGACCAGTGCTGCCCGGCCAAAGGCTCTGTCAAGCGCGTGATGCCATTGGTGGTTTTTTAATGCAGATTTTTGCAATTCTCTAAACATCAGCCTTTGAAAAGTCATTTTAAAAAATCTTTAAAATGCGTTTATAAGTCTGAAAATTTCCCTGAAAAGCTCTGCAAAAGAATACACACAAAGAAAATACACCCAGCTTATTCACAGCATAAACCTTCATGGGGCCAGTGTAACGCAACCCACGTTCCAACCCAGAAACGCTTCAGTTCTGCAAACACTGAGGAGTTTTTGCTGCTCGACACCATCGTGCCGTCACATCTCGGTCCTTTTCGCAGATGCTTCACCTCTTCCTGGGAGGAAAAGCAGCGACGGGCACGTCCCCGCAAACCCGGAGCAGCCGTCCGCACAGAGACCCAGCCCAGCCAGGCTGGAACACCGCGCCGGGCTGTAAACCCGACTGCTTGACAGAACAACCCAGGACGAGTGGGACAGGAACACCCATTCATTTCTCCATCCCCTGTTATCATGAGAAAATGGCATATAAAGTAACTCTTGTTCGTGTCCTTTATCCTCAATTTTATAACCGTCTCAGACAGTGCAGTCAAGGGTGAAGGTTATTTGTGTCATACTTGCCAAGAAAGTGGCCCTTTCAACACTTAAGGAACACAGTCAAACCACAGATAAAGAAGCAGACAAAAAAGATCCTGTCTTTTTCAAGTATTATTTATCTCCTCTATGTTCTTTGTTTCCCTCACGGTGGAGATACCAGCTGGGTAAGATTCACAGACTGAAGTCCTTGAACCCCAGTGAGTAATTTAATTTTCTTTCATTTGAAACTATCATCAGATGGAACACCAGGGGTCAAACTTGACACTCCCCCTCTGAAACACCACGGCCTCCTTCTTCTGAAGAAACAGGTCCCAGTTGATACTCATAAATGTATTTGATAAAACTAAAGGCAAAGCTTCATGCAAAACTCCCTGTGGGAAGCTCAGCTGAGACAAATATTCTTATTTCTTAGTTAGGTAAAGTTTGTCAATAAGTAAAGAGATGTTATGATGGCTCCCGGTGTATTAAACACAATATTTACAGACACAGCCTGTGAGTTCAGGGCACTTGACCATTCACAGCTGCTCAAAACAAGCAGAACCATGGGCACGGGCGCTGCCACGGCTGCGGCCGCTCGGTGAGACGGACCGGAGATGGACCGGAGGTGGATCAGAGACAGACCAGAGATGGACCGGAGGTGGATCAGAGACAGACCAGAGATGGACCGGAGGTGGATCAGAGACGGACCGGAGATGGACCGGAGGTGGATCAGAGACGGACCAGAGATGGACCGGAGGTGGACCAGCATCCACTCCATGCTCCCACCCAGCCAGTCAGTCCCACGCCAGCCCTGCTCGGACCCGGGGACGGGCAGAAGGTCCCGAGGTGCTCACGGAGGAGCAGAGGGAGCTGGTCCTCAGCATTACATCTCGCCTCCTTCTCTCTGCATCAGTTCTCTGTCACAACAAGGCATCACTTCAGTTTACATGAAGATTGGGTCATTTTTTCCGCTCGTGCGACAGTCATTTACAAAACGATTCTCACTGTGAGCCAGAGGCCGGGATGCAGGAGGGACATGGGAGGGATGTGGGATGGATGCTGCAGGGAAGTGGGATGGATGTGGGAGGGATGTGGGATGGATGCTGCAGGGAAGCGGGATGGATATGGGATGGATGCCGCAGGGAAGCATCGGTGCTGATTTTGGAGCGGCCGCCCGCCCTGCTGCTCCGCCGGGGGCCGGTCCCTCTCCTAATAACACTGGTAAGACAGTTAATAAGACTCCCGATGAATGATTAGTATGGATTTCTGCACTGCTAATTTCCGTAACTATCACTCTTTGAAAGACAGCTCCAGGGATTTTGGGTCCGGGGTGCCTCTGTCTCTCTGAACACAGAGCTGCTTTATCCGACACGGTTCAAATCGGCGTATCCCGTTTCACTGATCTCATGTGCGCTGCACTTTAAAATGATACAATATTTTGAAACATGCAACTACTTTACTGATACCGTCTGTGCCTAAAAGCCTTCGTGGAGCTGCAACAATGGCTCCTATCTTTTTCTTTTGAAAGTAATACAAAGCCTTGGCATGTGCTCGATACTTTTTTATCCGTCGCTTTGAGACATGGCGTTGAGATCCGCTGCCGCGAGCAGCGCGGCCACGTCCCCGCTCCGGACCCCTCGCGCGGCCCGGGAGCCGCTGCTTGGCTGCTCTGGCAGGGTCATGTTCAGTGGTCACCGTGCTGAAAACACCAAACGCTTCCCAGTTACTCTTTGCAAAAGGACATTGTGGCCCATGGGCTGTGACGTGGGCACAGGAGAGCATCGCATCACGTCACATCATCACATCGCATCGCATCATATCATCACATCACATCACGTCACATCATCACATCACATCACACCGCATCGCATCGCATCCTCAGCATCACTCACACCCCCAACAAGGAGGAAAATCCCTGGTCCTTTTGGTTAACACCATTTTCCTCCCCAATGCAGAGAGATCTGGGATGAGAAGCTCCGTGCAAATCAGCAAAGCCAACAAGTGTATTAATTATTAAAAACTGCTATTGCTGGGTTTGACCAACCCTCCTGAATCCTTGTGCAAATTCAAGATGAAAGCACGAAGTCAAACTTGAAGGGTATTTATGCACATAGACTATGCTACATGCAAGCTACTTAGGTATCATATTTAAAAAGTGCATTTTCAGAGTTTACTTCTTGCTGTTTTCATACTCAGCCTCAAGAGCCCTCTGTACTGGAACACGGCAGTCAAATACCTGAAAGCTTGAGACAATGTCCAAGTTCCTGTCAGAATGGAATGTAATTAGTGCAAATTAAGCAGCATCCTGGAAAGGAGGAGGTCAGAGAGCTGGCAGGGTCGAGCTGGGTCACTACCGACCGTTTTTATAGCACTGAACGCAGGAGGGACAGCGGTCACCGATCGGCACCGTAGTGCTCTGCCCCTGCGGCCCAGACGCGCTCTTCCACGCACAACGGGGCCGGGATCCAGCAACCCCAGCAGCGGCAGCCAGAGCCCCCATTAAAACCACCAAAAACCAACAGAAAAAGTTCTGTTCTTCTCCTTTTCGATTTTTCTATTTAAAATCGGGGAACACAAAGTGGCCTCATCAAAGCCCCGTGGACTGTTCAATTTCCACGTTTGGTTCTGTGGCAGCAAGTGGCCCAGGAGGAAAAGACTTACAGCCCATTGACCCACAGCTGGGTGAGCCGCGGTGAGGCACCGCAGCCCAGCACCACCCGCTGTGCGGGCTCAGGACACGCGTCCTTCTCAGGCCGTGTCAGTCTCCTTGACGTGTCCTCCAAGGTTTCCAAAACTCCACAGACGACATCAGAATATTAGACTAAAATGAACCCATTTTCTAGATGCACACGCAGACACACTCGCACCGGGATATAGATGCACACGCAGACACACTCACACCAGGGTACAGATGCACACACAGACACACTCACACCAGGGTACAGATGCACACACAGACACACTCACACCGGGGTACAGATGCCCACATTCGTGTATCAGTGCTGACCACTGCAGCCAGTCCTGCGGGAGGTGCCCGTTGCTGGCCAGCCCGGGTTTCTGGTTTAAATCCGGGCAGATCGGGTTCTGTCCTGCAGCGTTTGGGTGCGAGGCCTTTCCACGCCGCTCTGTGCAGTCGGGCACCCGAACTGCCGGGCGACCCGGACAACACGGGTCTCTAATAATTCAGTCTTTAATGGGTTGTAACCGCAATGCGGTTGGTGGTGTAAGATTATCCGCTTGAGCGTTTTCTACCATTTTTAAGTCATTTTCTCTAACTAAACTATTCAAATTTCTGTTTCTATGTAAGGAGCACGAACACCAGTCTCTTCTCACAGACAAGACAGCTTCTGTAAATCATTTCTGTCCGTCCTACCGGAACTGTACACGCCGGAGAAAGCTGCCGAGCACGGGGATGAAGGCGAGGAAGAGGACGGAGCGGGTCACACGCGGGTTTCCGTGACACTGTCATGCATTTCTGCTCACAGAGCGAGCTCTCAATGGTATAGACTTTTCCTTGTGTCTGACAACACACTAAAAAACCCCTCCAGCATGACAACAAAAATAAATATCAAAAGAACATTTGAAGAGCTCAATAAATTGATCATATTCTGCTGAACCTTCACCCTTGTAACGATAGCACCATTTAAATGCTAATGTCATTTTTAAAAAAGTCAATTACAGGAGTTTTAAAGTAATAGAGTCAGCAGTCCTGATGTAAATCTGCTCTATTAATCTGCTCCGTACACTGTATCCATGGGCACTGATGCATTCGCCCCCGCGTCCCCGGGGGTAACGTTCCCTCGCACTGGTACCAGTAATTGAATCAAGTTGATATAGACACCAAAAATATTGTAAGTCTTGTAGGTAATGAAAAGCATATGTTGATAAAGCCAGTTGCTGTATTTTTGGATAGGAGAGCACTGACATTTGGGAAGTGCAAAATTAGAATTAACCCTTCGATGATGAAGTGACCTGAAATTGTCTTTCCAAACTCTGCTAATTTCAATGAGAACTGCTTGAAATCTGCCCTGGGACAGTTGGGATCCTTCGCCTCCCATTTTCTCCGCTTATTCCCAACTAAATTCACTTCCATAAAGCACGATTTTTTCATAATTGTATCAAACTGGTTCAGGCAAAACGTAAGAGGATCAGGAGACACCATTGCTTGGGTTCGGACTCATTTCTGCGCCTTCTCCCCGGCGCCCCTGAGGCTGAGCAGCCACAGAAACAGCCGTTCGGACTGAGCTTTCTGTGCCGCGAATGGACAAGCAGGGATCCCAGGGCCCGCTCCGGGTCCCGTTTAAACCAAATACACCCAGACACACCAGGAACCTGCAAGCAGAGGTTTGTCACCTCTCAAACCAAATGTTACAGGTGTATTAAAATAGCCTAAGAACGTCTCATAAATTAATGGAAAGCAAGCTGAAAATGCAAGAAATTGAGAATATATTCCTCCTGCTGTGCTATATTGCAAGACATAGTGTTGTGTTCACATTGAACTCAGCCTCTCAGACTGGAAGCCGTTATCTGTAACCGCAGAGCACGGGACACACAAACGGCGTTTAGAACAATCCAATCAACCCAAACCAGAACAAACACATACACGGCGTTTGGAGAGGGACCCTCGGTCGGGAACGAACCTGGCTAAGGCCCAATATTTTGCAGTTCCTCAGCCCCCTGTGACCCACTCCAGCGTCTGGATGAAGGCAGCAGCGGCTCTTTGCGCGACACCCCGTCCCCGCGGGGCTCCAGCCGGGTCCCCTGGGGACACCCCGAGTCCCGTCGCTCACAGGGGTGATGGGGAACGACGGGAACCCCCCGCGAGCCCCCCAGGGCTTGGGAAGACACACTGGTCCTTTACATTAGAACTTGGGAGTGTTCTAAATACCCACAGACACCTGCGTACACGCGCACATGGGCATACAAAGGAGAATTTCCATTTCCAACAGAAGATAAAGCCTTCTGAGCGCTTCCAGACAGCAAGAGCTGTAAAAAAGAAAAGACTAAACAAACATATTTTTGTAAGTAGCAATAACAAGTTAATTGCCTTCACCATGACTCTGAAACTGAGAGAGTACTTCCAGACAACGAAAATCATCACTGAATACATTCAACTTGTTATATAAACACGCGCTGGTTTTGCTGTTAAAAAGGGGTTGATTAACAGCTCATCAAGATTTTCCTGCTCCTGCCCTTTGTGAATTAATTTTCAAGTGTAGGTCTAATAAAATCTTAGCAAACATCACACACATGCCATAGAAATATTTCCAGTGCCATAATAAACTGAACGACTTGGACCGGGGCGCTCGCAGTTATTTTGTTAGCTCAGGGCCTCATTCTGCTCTGGTTCAGGGGTTAGAGGGATCCCCGCAGCATTACAACAAGGCTCAGGCAGCTCCAAGCCGACCACAAATTCAGAACATGTCTAACAACATCTCGACATTCTCAAAACCTGGAACTTTTCCCAAAATACCGCAGGCTCTGGTATCTTGAGAAATCAGTCTGGAATCCCAGAGCTCCGTCACTGCCGAAGGCACCGGTGTCTGTCACAGCCCGTGCCACGCGCTGGGGCTGCACGGGTGACACCCCAACACATCAGGAACATCTAATCCTACAGCAAAGCCAAACCTGCCCGTCGCTGCGGCTGCGCCGGTGTGCAAACGGTGGCACTTCTACAACAGCGCTTGGAATCATTTAATAAACGGATTCACAAGGCAACATTTAGCTGCTTCCAGAGAAATCTTCCAGTTAAATCTTGTGCTGTTTTGGCAAAATTGAAAATCGCCATTCTGGCACAAAACTGAAGTATTTTAGTGCTAAAAGCATCACGGGGCTTTTTGGGGGGTTTTGTTTGCGTGTTTGGTAAAACATTTGTTTTCAAACGTCGATAAATGAACTCCTAAGCTGCATCACACTTCTAACAAGCCTTCCCACGCTGCACCCTGGAAGTGCCCTGGAAGTCATGTATCCAGAACAGTTTATTATATTGGAATAATAATATCCAGAAAAGTGCTGTCATTTTTGGTGTAGTGTTCACAGATCCACTATTAAGAACAGAACCACAATCCTTCAGGACTCGACAGAGACATAAACTGTTACATGGCCCCTTTGAAACCAAACCTTCCTAGAAGCTGACACTGAAACAAAAGAGCGTGTCACACAGAATCCCAGAATGTCAGGGGTTGAAGGGCCCTGGAAAGCTCATCCAGTGCAATCCCCCCATGGAGCAGGAACACCCAGATGAGGTTACACAGGAAGGTGTCCAGGCGGGTTGGAATGTCTGCACAGAAGGAGACTCCACAACCCCCTGGGCAGCCTGGGCCAGGCTCTGCCACCCTCACTGGGAAGAAGTTTCTTCTCAAATTTAAGTGGAACCTCCTGTGTTCCAGTTTGCACCCATTACCCCTTGTCCTATCACTGGTTGTCACCAGAAGAGCCTGACTCCATCCTCCTGACACTCCCCCTTTCCATCTTGATCCCCATGAATGAGTCCCCCCTCAGTCTCCTCTTGTCCAGCTCCAGAGCCCCAGCTCCCTCAGCCTTTCCTCACACGGGAGATGCTCCACTCCCTCCAGCATCTTGGTGGCTGCGCTGGACTCTCTCCAGCAGTTCCATGAACTGAGAGGCCTGACTGCTTCCTCTGAGGTGCTCAGAGGGCTCCCTTCTTTCCACCAACAAGTAAGTGACCTCGCAGCACCAGTGGGCAAAGCCAGCCTGCGGTTAGAGCCCAGATATCCCCTTGGAAAGGCATGGGAAACACCGCTAACGCTCCATCCA